>NW_022280039.1:10849972-10890142 GCF_004355925.1 Anarrhichthys ocellatus
TATATATATATAAAATTACAGAACAAAATGCATAGAAATGTGAATGCAAGGCGGACACTGGTCTCTATTCAATACAATACAGAATTTGTTTTATGCATTGCATTTCTGTCCAGTCGTGGCCTGCCTGTGTGAGATGTGCCAGAGCGACATGAAAGCCTTACGCTGGTAACGCTGTTTGTAGCAATATCTAAAAGACACTGCACCGCTTTTAGTCCAACGCCAGTGCGACGTGACGGTGTCTCGGGGTCAGTAGATTTCTTCAGAGGTAGAGTGTAGCACTCTTACCTCTTGTTTGGAAGCCCTTCAAAGTTTATTTTGTTTTTGCTGTCATATACCCAATTTCCTCAATGAGGCATGCTCTAATAGATATCTATAAAAGGGTTGAAGCGTGTATCAAAAGGCCAAAGGAAAGTAGCTGGAAAAGACTCATATTTCATAAGAGTTTTCTTATTGTACTGTGACTTTTTTAAATTTTTTTTTTAACGATGCAGTTATACATACCACAGTGTATCCGTTTGAATCGTATCGTGCCATGCATAATACATACTCGCGATATCAATGCATTTCATTCATGCCTTTCTGTTTGTCCTGCAGACTGTTTTTATACTGTTTCTATGAAATATACACATTCTCTACACAGAGGAGAACCTTCTGAAATAACCCTATTTATAAGTTAACCCCGTGCTGTAATCAAGAGAGAATCTAATCTTGCCTTTTGCATAGAGATATGTACCTACTGCAAATATAACATTTTGGGGTACTTGAGTCACTATTTAATTTTCTTTATTGTTTCTAGCACTTAAGATTAAAATGTGTACAAAAATTAATATTTTTTAATTTTTTAAGAATATAATTATTTTCTGTCATTACCATTACAAATGTTTAAAAAAAGGCTAGAAATCGATCCGTGTATATTTCTGTACCTGTATAGCAAACGCATTTCATGAATGGAAATATGTTCTCTGAATATTTATTTACTAATATATTTATCTTTAAGCCATGTCTTATGTTCAGAGTGTATGAACGTTTGAGTTATTTGGTTGCTTTTTATTTTGAGAAAAATCACTAACATGAGACTTTGTATATACATGGTAATTGCACACAAGACGATTAAATCTTCTCTGACCAAAAAACTGATTTTAAAACTTTAGTACCATACGGTTTTGTAATTAAAGTGTACAAAGATCTGTAAAATATACAGTTTTATTCAAGTAACTCATGTTGTGGTCTCCTCTTTTTCATTATCTGCCTACAGAAGAGCAGTCTTTGTTCTATATTAGTCATGAGTGCATCTCGCTTCATAGTGCTCGACATACTATCTCTAGACAGTTTTAGAAAAACTAGACTATTACTTTTTTCTACATGCTTTACTATGACTTTGTTATGACTTTTTCAACACACTGACTTTTATGGAAATACTATGACTTTTAAAAAATACTTTTTTCAACATACTATACTATGGCTTTTCATTACTTTTTTAAACTCTGACATGCTATATTCCGACATACTATAGTATGACTTTTTATGGACATTTTTCAACATAATACTATAACCTTTTTTTAAAGGTTTTTCAACATGTTATACAACTTTTTGAAAAGAATTCCAACACACTATAATACATTTTATTTATAGAGCTTTACAAACATTAAAATCATCATAAAAAGCTCTACACTAAAAACAGAACACACAACATTCATCACACATTAGAAGCAGTTCTGAAAAGGTGAGTTTTGATTTGAACATGGAGAGTGCGGTGCAGTCTCGGATGTGTTTGGGGAGGGAGTTCCAGAGGGAGGGGGCAGCTATGGGGAAGGCTCTGTCGCCCCATGTCCGGTGCTTGGTCCTGAGTGGAAGAGACAGGAGGTTGGCTTCAGAGGCGCGGAGGCGACGGGATGGAGTGTGGTGGTGGAGCAGGTTCGGTGAGGTAGGAGGGGGCCTGATTATGGAGGGCATACTTTTGGCTTTTTTCCACAGACTATACTGTGTCCTGTGATGACCCCTCCCTTCCACTAGGGGTCTGTGTCCTGCTTGCCGTCTATTCTGTCTTTCAGGATGTTGATCGGCAGCTGATGAGCCCCACCTGAGCCTGGTGTAGTGATGGCTATAAAGACACCATCTGAACATGGATCGGCTTCTCTTCTTTGGCTGACACGGCTTTTTGTTTGTTTCTCTTTATGTTGCAGCCTTTGAGGCGGGCTGTAACAGTCCGTTTTACACATGCTATACTTTGTTTTACACACAAAGTTTGCCTTTTGTAGCTTTGAGAATAATCAGTTCAGATACTGAGATCAACTTTTCTCAACAAGTTTTATTATTTGTTGCCAAATTGTATTGAAAAAAATATTGAAAACTAAACAAAATAATTACTCACTTCCCAATAGATTGTTTCTTTACATCATATAAACCAACATTGGTACAGTTGAGTCCAGTCATTGAGCAGACATCAGCAGAGGAGCTCTGGGACTTCATGCTCAACATATGTGAGGACAGAAAGGCCTGCAGTACAGAGGTCAAAGTGCATCTCACAGCTTGAAACCAGAGTGAAGAGCCACAACTCCACCGGTGAGGTTGTAGTACTTCACACAGTAGAAACCTGCGTCCTCAATCATATGTTTAAACTCCTCCTGCAGAAGGAGGAGAGCACAGGAAATGACTCGCCAACATTGAATCCACAACATAACATTACTAAAGTAACTACAGTTAGTAAAACTGATAAATGACATTAAAACGGATGAAACATCTCACAAGTTGAAGAAATGTAAATTGGCGATGTGGCAAATAGCCCTAAAAAAAATGTTCAACAATTAGTCAATTCACTAAACATGAATCAGCAGAGATTTAGATAGTTGATTAATCATTCACGTCATTTATCACATTAGAAAAAAATAATTATGGTTCAAGTTTCTGACTGATGATTTGCCGCTTCTCTCTGAATAAATCAATTATTAAATGAATAGTATAAACTGTACTGCTGACCAGACAAAACAGTTGAAGACATCTCGGATTCTTGGTGGACTTTTTATGAATTCAAAAGAAAAGTCAATAGAATAATTTATTGGTCATTAGTTACAGTCCCTGAATAAGTCCTGGGCGACTGTGGTCAAGTTCTTCAATCAGACGATCGGCGGTTCGATCCCTGTCGCATGTCGTTGTGTCCTTGAGCAAGACACTTAACCCTAAAATTGCTCCCGTTGCTGCTGCTGTTAGATGGCCCGATAGGTGGCAGTGAATGTAAGTAAAGAGTGTTGGATCTCAAAGTGGCAATGAGGTTTTAAAGCATATGGTAAGGGTCTTAAAAATGTTTAAATAACTTAAGGATCCCTGCATATACCCAGAATAAGATCTGTACAATCAAAAGGAATAAAACATTTAAAATAGCCCTAACCTGAGGTGAATAATATCAAAAGATTGAGAGTGGCAATGTATACAAAAGTATAAATGATTGTCTCACCTGGTCCGGGAACTTGCGGATGCTTTCCACCAGATACTGGTATGACTTCCAGTCTCCAGCAATCACCTCTCCCAAAACCGGGATCATGTTGAAACTGTATGCGTCATAAAGCCTGAAAACGAGAACGGAACACGATGAAGCCAACAGCTGCTTTCTCACAACTCAAACCTGCTGCCATCTTTCAAACAACGAACAAAGTCTACGTTTGTTATGTGCTCCAAAGAACGGTTTGTTTAGAAAGAGTAGGGGCCCGATCAGACGGAGGGCGTTTGTAATGGTTTTCAATGAGAGCGAAGCGTTTTGCATTGCTTAGCGCCTCGAGTTGAAAAAGCTTCAACTCAGAGCTGAAAGCATCCTGAACACTGCACTTTATTTTAAGAAATGCCTATTTGTTCATCAGGTCAAACATCTGCAGGGAGTTGGATGTGACTGAATGGCCCTTTAAAAACCATGACATCTATAAAACATGTGGAGTTATTAGACGATCACCTAAAAGACTCATCAAGCCTCCACAGCAGAGTTCGTTAACCATGAGCCACAACAGTTTGCAGGTTTGAATTCTGATGATCTACAGGCGATCGTCCTCTTGATTCCTCCCTCTCCTCTTGAAGGAGTGAGGATCCACAGACTGGTGGCCCTCCACGCAGCCATTAAACAGCCAGTCTGCTGAAGTGCTTTGACGTACAAAACCAGAAGAGGGCGCTGTTGGGCCAAAGCAAACATTTGCTGAGTTTCTAAAATTTGAAGATTACGGTAGGATACAAAATCCATTCAGACAAATATATACATTTTAACATTTGTGTTTAGTAAAGCCAAGCATTTAGGGTAAATGTCTCAAAATAGTAGGATATCTGTTACAAGATTAAAAATACACTGCTTCTAGAATGTGGTGAGACTGCAACACTTATTTTGTCCCGTTATGTATTCATATTTAAGACGGCTTGTCCATGAGCAACAACAAGCTGCAGCAGCAACAACAAGCTGCAGCAGCTGAGATGTGCCATTGGGTTTTGTGACGGCAGTAATGAATCTCTGGAGACCCTCTGAGGTTCACACGGTTGAGTCATATTCACACCGAGTCCTCCGTCACCAGTGAGCGCTGCTTCCTCACCTCGATAAAACAGGATTTGTCACTTTGCTGAACTCTAAGCACATGAATCTGCCACCAGGCTTCAGAACCCGCAGAGCCTCCTGCAGCGCCTTAAAAAAAGAAAAGACATGATTAACACCCATTTGAATTATTTAATCATAATCAAGTCTGCTATTAAGTAAAATAAGTGTTGGTTACAGCTTCTTAAATGTGAAGATCTGCTGCTTTTCCGTGTTCATAGTCACTGAAAATTGAGTATCCTTGGATTTAGGACAATTTAAAAGACATCTTGGAATTTTTTTCAGATTTCTGATATTATATACATTGAAAAATGAATCAGTTGAATAAAAAAAATTAATGAAAAGTATAATCAACAATAAAAGTAACTGTTTACATTTAGCAATTGAACAGACAAGTTGAACCGGGTCCCATGAATGCATGTGCAAGAGGTGGAAATGTAGCAATAAGTGTCACATAAAATGTAACCTAAAACAACTTTGTTTTTAAAGCGCGTGAATCAAGGTAATGCATACGGATTTGTTGCACAATGTCTCTCTCTGCATATTGTAACATTGTTTCTCAAACAGATGCCAGCTGACAGAGCTGCTGTCCATGGAGCAGGCAGCAGCTCAGAGGCCCTTTAGTCGACCCTGTTCTACCAACAGTCTTCATGGGATCCTCCGTGCATTAGAGAAAAGCCGTAGTCGCGTCCGGGTCCGTTACCTGATCTATATGGGTGACGTTTCGAATGCCGAAGGCGATGGTATAAATATCGAACCGGTCGTCATCAAAGGGAAGCTCCTCCGCGTCCCCCGCCACCCACGACAGACCTGATGCACAGAGAGGCGAAGACACTCGGGTTAAAAAACAAACCGTCTACACTTCGACCTCGCTCTCTCTACAGCTGCAACTCCAGTTTGTTGACTTGCGACAGCTTTTACACCAACAGTTCCGTTTCCTAATCCTGCAACAGTTCCGTCCTCGTGTTCAGGTCACGCACACTTCTAATGAAACTGTTCTGTGAATATGAACCCACTGTAGCTTATTGCTGCCTGGATTACTTTGCTAAATGTTGAGGGTTTGTTTCCCCCCAATTCAGAGCCAGTGGGTGAAGTCACCAGTCCATTCTGAGTGATGTCATGTTGTAACTCTTATTAAAAAAAATCATCAATGTTTACGAACTGACGACATCATCAAATGCTCCTGGACAGATTAATGGAAATGATCTTGAGTTTCATCACTGGTACCAAAACAATACTTTTTCACATCTTTCTGTAAATAATATAAACAAAACATTTGTTTCATTACGTTAAATAAGCTTAACTTCTGGAATCTGAGCATGCTCGTTATTTTGTCTTAATATGAAACAGTCACACAAGAACTTTGCCCAAATAATACACGGTCTGAAATTAGCAACGTTATTATTTAAATCTAAATTAATCTAATCAAATATTAACAAAACAAGAAAAAAAAACTTACAACACTGGACAGTATTTGTTACTTTGTGTTATTATGAACACATTTTGGTCGGTTCTCCAGAAAGGGTTGAGGTTTGATGCCCGGCCCTGCAGACTGTTATCAGAAACATGGATCTCTACATGCACAGTAACGTGAACGGGCTATCCTAAAGAACCTGGCCTGTGTGCACGCTCACGACTCCCTGTTGAGGGAAAACAACATGGATCAGATGTCACTTCAAGCAGTTTTACAGTCAACAGCGTACCAGCACTGACGCCCATGCTGTCGGCTTTCTGCTTGCCCACTCTCAGCATCTCCTTGTTGATGTCACAGACCACGGCCCTGGATCCCTGGGGGCTGACCTCGTCCTCTGAGGAGTAGTTACTGGAGATGTCCCGCCACGACGGCGTCTGCATGGACCGCGCCGCCCGCCGCGTCTGCCGCTCTTGCTGGGAGCGAACGTAGTCGAGGAAACGGAAGGAGATGTCACCTGCATGGTGGATAATCATCACAAATTAAAAACAGAAGTGTGACAGTTTGATGTTTTGCAGAGGTGCACATTTACCCGTTCCGCCCGCCACGTCCAAGAGTTGCGCCCCGGGCTGCGGGTGCATGACGTGCAGCAGTACGTCCTTCCACAGGCGATGAACTCCCAGACTCATGGCATCGTTCATGGTGTCATACTTCTGCGCCACATTCTCAAACACCTTATACACTGAAAGGGACAAGAGGAAGAGAGAGAGATCCTCTCACTGGAAGCTGACTCACATATTCTACTGCACTATCCATGCACCAATATATTTTGGATGTTTTACTTTTTGTCACTTTTGACACATGAACTTGAAGTCAGCGAATATGTTCTCTCTGTACTATACTTTAGGAATATAAAAGTTTCTTACAATGATGTAGACACATCTGTAAATCATGCACAAATTTAAATTTAGACAAATTACTGCATACTACTTTTAAATTAGGCATGCTCACAGCCTTATAGCAAAACTCCTTGTGGGTTAGGGTTGCAAAGCAGAAGGAATCCCGTTCACAACAGTTCAGAGGAGTCACTTCATGGATACACTGTTTGCCGAATTGTCCAGCAAAAAGTCACGATCCCAAAAACATCTAAAGTCCCGCTTGCTAGGCTTTTCAATGAAGTTTCGTAACGCTACACAACCGATCCGAGAATAGCTTTTCCGTGGCTCACCTTTCTTCGCCTTCTCGGTCTCGGGCACCGTTTCAAAGCCAAAATGTGTGCTTCTGTCTCCGGCATCACCGCTGGAACACCGACAAGTCGACGGCCCCCAACAGCAACCGGACCGACCCGCAGCTCCAGCGGCGGTAACGTTAATATCTCTGTGAGAGTAACGGATCACTCTCCGCAGCAGCAGTCTCATGGATGCGGCCATGTTGGCTGATTACGCAACTATGCGACAGACTGTCGTCATTCACATGCGACGGGCTCCTTTGTCGACTCTTTGTAGGAGTCCTGTGGGTTGTTGAAAATCTTGGGTCCCATATGTAGGCATTAAAAATAATTAAAAACACGCGAGTAAAAATTATAATCTAACACAAAAGTAGTGCAAAAAGTAAAAATACAGGGACAAAATAAAACATTTAGCCTGTAAAATATAAAAGTTCAAATCAAATAATATAAGTATATTTGTGATAAACAGTTGTAGTTTACAGCCTAATTGCTGAGTATATATATATATATATATATATATATATATATATATTGTTTTATAGGCTACATGTTGTATTTTATCCCTATATTTATCCATATATATATATATATATATTTAGTTAATATTTTGGAGGTGTATTTTGAACATATTTGAATATTCTTCAGTATATTCAGTTTTTTTTCACAACGATGTGGAGAACATCTGGACAAGACGACGCGCGGCACGGAGGAGGACGAGGAGGAGGAGGGGAGATAAGTGGGTGCTGTGTATTATTTGTGGACAATAAATAATGAAACATTATTTTAAAGTTTTCTGAATTAGATTTACAGAATTAGATTTTACAGGACAAACAATATGTCCAGACGAAGGCTGTGATATGTGTAAATGTGACGCACACAAAATGTATGGTCATATTTTTGTTTATTTGATTAATATTTGATACAACGAATATCTGTGATTTTGGTAATCCTAATAAAACTTCCTCAGAAGTGTATTTCTATCTATGCGCAGTAGGTGGCACTGCAGCGCTGTGGTTTCGCCTCGCGACCCTGGACTTGTATGTGCACGTGCAGCGATGAAAGAAGCCACACGTTTGCCTGCCTGGTCATTTTTCTCAGACACACATCTGTCTCTTTCAAACAGAGACCTGTAACAAACAATAAAATAATGATTCAACTACAGCAAATCTTGTCTTTATGCTTTTGGCCGTTATCTGCAGTTATAGTAATGATCCAAAAAGATGTATGATTGCATACCAAACCTGGTATCTAGGAGCTTTTATTCACTGTAGAAATTCAGAACGTGTCTTTATCCTGCTGCATCATATGTACAAATATCCTGAGTGGGTCTCTCTACAAATACTTTTATCAATCAGCAGTTATCAAATAAAACCAGAGACTACAGTTAATTGTCATGTTAAATATTTAAGTTCATGAACCAGATGAGTATTAATTGGGTGATGTGAAGGAACCGAGATGGCTCACTCCTTAGCTACTTCCATCATCAGCTCAAAAAAACTATTTGTGTCATTATTTTTTAACACTCACGCAATCAAGTGAGTTGCTAGATTTAGGAGCCTAGCGTGGCATTTTACTTTTACTCATATCTTTTCTTTTTCAGTTAGTTACATTTGAAATATTGTTTTCAGTCTGTAAATAACTACACAAAACAATGATAAAAGAATAAGAAAACACAACAACCATATATAGTGGACCATTGTTGTGGAAAGAATTCCTATACCCGCTTTGCGTGAGTCTTTTCATGCTGAAATACATAATACCAAAACCCAGGTTGTCTTTTTCAGTATTCATTCTCTGCGCAGAGAAGGTTCAATCATCACAACAGAATGCGTACAGTCTCAGTAAGGAAGAACCAAGAAAAAAAGTGAACAAGCTTTCTTCATACGGAATGAGCAAAGCTGGGGGCCGATGGCCAATGTTACAGACATTTCAGTCTGAGACTGATCGGAACAACAATGAAAAACAAATGGTCAGCAACCAAAACAAGCGGCCCAAAGGCCTTGGCGCTGGAACATTCTCATACAACACAGTTAGTTATCTTTGTGAACAGAGAGGGAGAACTCTTCTTCTGCACAACAGAGACACCGTGAAGTTCAACAAAGTTCAGAGCAAAATAACTTATGCATGAATACCATATACGTAGTAGAAATATATACTATGTAAAAAATTACCATTACATTCCTCTCCTTGATTATTACATTAGATCACTACAATAGTATATATTCACCGCTAGAAGTGAGAACATAAGTCAATAACATTTCATAACGATTTTAATTAAGGACATCATTAACCCCTAGTGTAGGAAAGTGTTGACAGGCTGTTTTTGTGTGGTGAGAACACCGAGCCTGTGGAGGAAACTAAACCTTTACACACTCGCCTCGTCCTGTCGCTAAAGTCTGTCAGGGATGAGTTTGTATCATAGTTGGAAAAAGCGTCTAATGGGGCAGTCAGAGTGCTCAGAGGAATGCAGGAGGAGTTGATGGGACACTAATTTGTGTCTTGTCAATGTCTTGTCATTTAAACAAATGCAGATTAAGTCCAGGACTATAATTTTCCTTGTTAGAGATAAAAACATACATTTTCATTGTTAATATCATATATTTAATTGCGTTACATTTACATCTTCTCATAATCACTTTTATCAGTGTAGTTCAGTTATTCACAGCCTGCCTAAGATGAAGCTGAGGGGTCACAACGTTATTAAAAAGATAGGAAGGGACTAAACCAAACTAACTCACATTCACGCCCATTGATACATCCATTCATACACCGATGGCGGGAGCCATTTGGGGTTTAAGTGTCTTGGCCACATCAACATGGACTGGAGGGCCCGGGGATCAAACCCTAATCTTCCAACAACCCGCTCTACCTCTGAGGCCGAGGAAAACAGGAAAAGTCTGCATCTCATGGAAAAAAACACATTATACTCATACATGCAGGCAACGCTGGGTGAGCTGTGACCTCATCTGGTGAAAATCATGCAGAACAGTGAAGAGTATTTCCAGCAGCTTACAGAAAATATTGAGTGACATGAGGACATCTCAGCATCCTCCACTGGGCATTGTTTGTTTTGTCCGATGGGAAACTGATGCAAAATGGGATCCGCATCATGCAAACTGATAATCCGTTCATATCAACATGTATTTGGCAATTTGTTGTTCTTTAGATATAACTTGTATCGCTTAACCCTGAACATATGCAGACGAGAAAATGTGCATATATACTCTGTTAAAGCTTTTCTCGTGGTTAGACCTCCAAACCACAGGTGGGGAAAGAGCTCTATCCATTCAGCTGAATTGTTCTATTATTAATTAGTAGTAGTAGAACATCTTAATGGTTTTTAATTATTATTCAGCACTACTCAACTGTCCTGAATACAGTATATAAACAACTCTCAGCAGCACAAAGCTACAATAATAGAAGGGAAATCTCGAGCATTAAACAGGCCAATGCACGTTCTCAAAACCACTGAAGGGCATGAGAGTGCCTTAATTGCACCAGGGTCACAGACGATATTGCAGAGCGAGGCGGATCAAAACAGACAAGTTCCTGCACAGCCAGTAAGCCTCTTTCACACAGTTCTACAATGTACAAATCCATCAAGGACAGTCTGTCTCCTAATCTACCTGACTTCAGTACCCTGAGTGCAGAAAGTGGCAGATATTGTCTTCCATTCTTCTCACTTTCTCGTTCTGACAGTAACCAGACACCGCCATGTATTGTCCCTTTGTTGCCTTAATTACTGATCGACTCGGGTTCAAAGGGATCAGTTTACATCGCTCTTTTCCTCGGCTATGGGAGGAGAATGGGCCAAGGCTTTATTCACATGCACCCAGAGGAGTGATGATAAGTCTCAAGAGTCTAGCAGCTGGATTAATGTTACAGCTTCACAATTGCCTTTGAGAAAAAACAAAACACTTTTTGAGGTCAATGGGAGGGAGCGTAGAAGGCCACAAAGATTTGATGTCTTACTGCGGCCGTGTGGATAACAGAACAGGACATTCATTCAGATTTTTTAGAAACATTTAATAAAAGAATTTAATAATTTGATTACTCTTGCAAGCAAAAATGAATACCATTGGCACAGAGTGTCATTATTGAGGTACTTTTGAATAAATGTACTCAAACATCATGTCACCAGTAGAGGGAGCGAGAGGATCGTTTACACTTTTCTGCTTCTAGTTTCCTGTACTGGAATGTGTGTGTTTCCAAGAGGAGATGAAACAATCTCAAAGTGACCTGAGGCCAATAGCAGGTTTATGTTGGGGCTTGCCCCCCTCTGGTGCCCTCATCCAAAAGAACAAGAAAAAACGCAGCTAAAGTGCCCTCTTGGATGCCCCTATGGTAGAGGAAATATGATAAAGGTCCCGCTGGTGTTCTCCTAGAACAGAAAACATGATGCAGAGTCACATAGAACCACTCACAACGTTTGTCTAGAAAACAATGTTACGTCCATACAATTTTACGAGGAACGACGGAGACATACTCTCCACTAAAGAGCAATAAGACTGATCTAAAAAGCATGTCTGATGCATTCACACCTCATTAATGACAACACTTTCACTAACGTTAAGTCGGAGACCTCATTTACCTGTTGGGCCACAGACCAAATAAAATGAATGCTTGTGTTTACCCATAATTAGCAGTTAGTCTGACCGGCAATGAGATGTCGCTGTTGGGTAGAATTTGTTTTAATATAAGACGCTAGCAAAGCAACATGGTATGTAGAATAAGCACAGCAGAAACGTCATGTTACAGTTACAGCTGAATATGACAAACAATTATAAATATCCCGCTCAAGTCAATGGACAGTTGTTTACCCAGAAATGATTGTTATCACCACAGTGATTCTGTCTTTACAATGCCCTACACATGCATCATGACTTTCTGCGTATTAGTGCCGCCGCATGCATTTGGTGCCCTTTTAATATTTTTGGCCCCTGCCCCTCAAACAGCCTGAGTCCACCACTGTTTGGGTCTAAAACAAGTCTTTGCTGTTTGTGAGACGGAGAAACTAGTTTAGTGTAGTCTTGCACAGCCAGATCTATATCCTTAGAGCTAAAGAAAGGTCTGGCTCCACACATTATCATTCTGCTATAGGGGGAAAAAAACTCTGGCTTTTTTGTATTTCTTTAATCCAATCACAATCGTCTTGGGCAAGAGTCAGCATCAACGCCCTTGCAAAATAGATAGCGGAAGAGGAGGAGAATGCCGCGTGAGATACACGATCAATGCCAGGCTTATGTCCACAGTCTACATCTGGTGAGTTAGATCATTTGTTTTGTGGCTGCAAAACAGTTTTGCTAATATTTATGTGATGGATAAACTGACAATACAGCCTGTCCTGCCCTTCCCGAAGCTCTCTGATTTCTGAATGACTTTTTGAGGTAGCATCAATCGGATTATCGAAATATTAAAGAAGTCCTGCGCCCAGGGTTTTTGCTGTAGAATGTGGCTCAGTTCAGAAGCATCAGAGGTTCATGGGTAACTTGATTTGGGATTTTTGGAAGCCTTACAGCCAAGACATTCTGGGAACCTCGACAGTTTCTACTTCAAGTGTTTGACAAATTGTGAGGCCTCGTTATTGCACATGCACTTCCGTACGAGCATGTTTGGACTGCAAACTTTTTAGAGAATAGTTTTTGGCTCTGCGCGGAGTTGCAGTTGTCTTGCCAACAAATAGTGAAAACACTTGATGAATGCAACACAGAAACATGTTTCACGAATTAAGAAATCATCTTGGCAAACATCTCAAGTGTTCCAGCTTATCACACGTCACTCCATGTTTGTTGTTTTTTTTCACGGTGTTTCAGTTGTAAAACCGAACTCCTGCTGTTTCCCCCTAAAATGTGCAGGTTGCATGCTTGACCTCATCCCGGAGGGGAACCAATGGGTTACACATGGCACACCAAATCCTCTCTCCGTGTGTGTGCATCTCCAAACAGTCTGGGAGTCATTTCCCTTATCTGGTAAGTATTTAGCTCCATAGAAAAAAAAAGAAAAGAAAGGAAAAAGGGGTGCAGATGTCCCACCATGCAAACGATGCAGCCTTTCAAATGGAATGGTTCCAAATGGGAAAGTGAATGGTATTAGCTTGATCCGGTCTTTGTGGCACATATGCTTCTTAGCCACTCGGGTTGGTAATATTGATTGTGTGCGATTATGAAATAAAAAGAGGGTGGCACAAAACAAGCACAACACAAGCTTAAGAAACATGCATACAGTGTTTATTTTGCAACCAGGACACATTAAATAAACTACAAAGATACTTCACTTATACAAAAGATAGATTATATCCCATTCACATACAAAATAACAATAATTTACTGTATAAATTAAACATTTCACTATTTTGCTATTTACAATTGCATGAAAACAATGTTTTGGACCCTCTGGATTATTTCCCACAGGGCCTCTGGTGTTTTCACGTCATCGAGCGCTACGGGACATTCACATCAACGAAAAGATCCTTTCCACCGCTCGGAAGACATAGCGTGGATTTTTCCGACTGACTAGAGGACGGGACAGAAAATGGGAGTTTGCATAATTCACCAGGCTATCCAAACAAATATGGCCTTGTTAGATTTTAACTGTCAGATTTCATTAGTCTGTTTGATTTCAACGCACATTAATTTCCCATCGTTCTCACATCTTTGCTTTTTTCCTTCTCCCTCTCGCTACGCATGGGTGGCTCTGAACATCACAGACCAAGGGGCATGTGCGCTTGTCTTGCAATAATTAACATGAGTTACAGTCGAGCAGACAAGCAGACTGTAGCACAGTCACATTTTTACAAACTTCTGATTGGGAAAGAAAGGTTCTCCATCATTTTTTTTTTATGCGCCTCAAATCCTGTTCAGATTCTTGGAAAACCATAAATATTTTGACATGAATGTCACTGTGTTGCGGCATCATGTTGTGAAATATGACCTTTTGGCTGAAGTGCTCAGTTTGCTGCACAAAGTACGTTCCTTTTTTTCCCTTCCCACTAAAACCGAATGCGACAGTGAATAAGTACTTTATCATTTTGTCAGTAGCTTTACTTTAAGTTAATTTAGCTTTATTTAAGTGCGCTGACGTTTCAAACCTCTCTTTTCTTTATCCCGTCTGTGATTGGAAGATTTCTGAGGTGACCATCTGCAGAAACATCCAGTCCCAAGACAGGAAAGGCCAATTACTATTCCATTGGCAAACTAGTGGATTTCGACCTTTCTCAAGTGGTTTAAATGTCACATCAATGCACAGAAAAGCGTCACAGCTACAAACCTGCTGACAGCTTGTGCATTGTAACATTGAGTGCTTTTAGTTATATTTCTGTTTGGGTGTATTGCTCACACTCAACCTTTTGGCCTGAAATCAAGGTGACAAGTAAAACCTTCTAGGTCTGCAGTGTCTTGTTGAATTTAAGCAATTTACTGCTGTCTAAGGGGAGAAAAACAACAACAAAGGCATTCCACCTTTAAGCCAAGTTGACGAGGAAGTACTTTGACGTGTATCTCAAATGCTTTGTCAAGACACAAAATTAAAGAGCGGACATAAATGTCATTCCCACACTGAATTACATAATATACAACACTATTCAACCCCCCCCCCGTAACCAAAAGACAACTTAATGTGAACAATATGTTCAGTAAATGTCCAAGACTACACATAAGAGCACATACAGACATTAGAAACAAAGATTTCATTTAAAGCCTTGTCCGTTACTACATGATGAGTTCTGTCCCAAAAAGGCTTTGTGTTCTTTTTGGAAAACCAAAAAAAAAGCATCATCTAATAAAAAAAATGTAAAAGATCCAGTCTGGAGAGGTGTTCAGTTGAGTGTACTAAAAAAGACTAATATCTAATGCTTTCAATCGCTGTACAAGATGTGGCATCATTTCTTTTACTTAACATATAATCGGTGGAAATCCTACTATGGAATGAAACACGCTGAGTTTGAAGAAGAGCAGACTCTTGTGAGGGGAGACCCATGAAAGAAACAGATGTGATGCAGCTGAGACAAGAGAACAGGAGATCCTTAAGGCACTTGAACACCATCAAACCGGAAAGACTCCCACCCACAGCCGAGCAGAAAAAGCCCTCAGATCTTCCCAAGCCTCCCTAAATGGCAGTTTTGCTGCAAACTGCACCACCCTACCCCCTCAGTGAACGACGCTGCTTATCTCTCCGCCCGAATCCGCATGAGCGCTGAGTGAACGAGTGGGCGAGCACGCTCTCTCTCTCCCTCTGTGATCTTTTCAATTTTCAGCAAGTGATTCATCCCCAAAGTGCTCTGATATCTACCTTCTGTGTGACGTTTCCGTGTCCTGTTTCCCTCTCCTCAGACAGCTAGTTGTCAAGTAAAACAAATCAAAAAGAAACATTGGAACTTTTGCATATGGAATCAAAAAGACAAATAAATATATAACTCTTTGGATGGGGAGGATTCTGGTTTATGGCTGCAAGTGTTCGTCGTCCATATGAGGCAGTTAAAAGAGTTTATACAAAGCTGTGTAACACCATGTGTGTGTGTGTATCAAAGACTCCATTTCTTCATCCTCTTCTCATGAAGATGCTGTTGCCATTGTGACTCTGAAGCATCAGGAAGGAGGTAAACCTCCCTGTTTCCTAAACTGAACAGTTCCGTTAGTAGGTATCTTGCACCCGGCTTTGCTGTGTTTTCACTGGTGATTCTGCAGTCTGGATGGGTTTTTGGAGGTATGCTGATTGTTAGGGACATCCGAGGGTGACGGAAATGGAGCCTCGCTGAACCAGAGAAGCTTCCCGCATGTTAAAAGCGTCTTTGTTTCTTTGTCAGAGCTGCAGATCGTCCTCCATCTACTCCTTCGCTCTCCTCTCCCACACTGAGGTCACTGACAGCCCTGCCTGTCCCCCCTCCTCTTTGGTGCTGACCAGGAGGGGAGGGCCCGGCCACGTTGGCACACAGGCCATTAAGCAGCAGTCACTCAGTCAGTTCTCATTAGCCACTCAGTTGTTGGCTTGTTGGCGTAGCGCCTCATATAGTTTCATTGTCCGAGGGCCTGGCGTCTGACGGCCCTTGTACGGAGTAGTTGTGGGTTGGCGGTAGCGTTTGGTCAACGGTGGAGCGCAGCAGTGGCGCTAGTTGCCCACCAGGGGGCTGAGGTCGCCGTGGTGGTTCTTTAGCTTCTTCTTGAAGAGGGAGATGGTGGAGGGTCGGTACAGGATGATCCACGGCTCAGAGGACGCCGTGCTCTGGCTGCAGCTGTCTGAACCGCTGACCGTTGGGATGTTCGGAGACCTGAGAGGGAAAATGAGGAGACGAGAGAAGAGGTGGAGAGAGAAGAGTAAAAGAGAAATAACATGAGAGAGGAATTAGAAAAGAGAATCATGGAAAGATAGGCATTTACAAAGTGTGTCACGCTGCCATCTAAGTCCTGATGTTGCATTCATTCCAAGCCTGGTTTATTATAAACACAAACTAATGGCACTGACAGTGGTGGAAGCTTTTGTAGGCTTTATTATCTTCCACTTCAAAAACTAAATAATTCATTTAATTCCCCTCAAATGAGCAACTTTACCTAAGTTGATAAAATAGTAATCACAAAAGGAAATATTGAATGTGCCGTTTTAGGAGTAAAAAATGAAGAAATGGCTTGTTGGACTTTCTTTGTATCGTCATTTAGATGGGGAATAACAAACATTTAAAAACAGAAATAAAGCTGAGGATTTATAAACTTTACTTCATTTTCAAAAAGAAAGAAAGTAATGTTTTACTTAAATAAAATGATTAGACAATACTAAGAGTTTTAAGGTACGAGTCTTCTTTCTCAATTTTCTATTTTTGTGTTTTGCTACAATGAGGGGAATCTCTGAACTTCCCCTGTGTAGTTGTAACTTCAATTATGAGTCACTGACAGGAAAAAGCAAGCCACCCTTAGCATTTCTTCTATGTGGGATCATAGGAAGTCCCTCTGGGCCGAAGCTTGGCTGAACGCAACTTGAAGAATTCACAAATTTTCCCAGAGACTGTCTCATTTTGTTCTTTTTTAAGACGCTATTATCGCGCAACAATCCAACAAATGTGTGAATCTCACACTGTTCTTTCCTCTTTCTGACATTTGATGCTTGGTTGATCAAGCACACCTCGAACATCATCATACTTACTTGACCGTGATGTGCAGCAGCAGCTTCGCCACCATGGCTATGACCGTCAGAACGAGGAGAGCGGCAAGGGCGTAAATGGTCCACACTACAGAGAGGCAGCAACACAGTAACAAGACGTCAGACGCAGAATCACGGTAATGAAAACCAACTGAAGCAGACTGAAAGGATTAGCAAGCGGAGAATTAGTCAAGCACTGCTGGCACACCTGTTAGCAGTGTTCAGCCAGCAAATTGTCAAGAAATGGTGATGCATTCTCAGTGCACATGTGCACTCCTCCGGTTGAAAAAATACAACAGATAGCCCTTTGAGGCGGAGCACTCAAGAGTTTTGAAGAAAGTACTAAAAACGCAGAACACGTCAGTCCGTTCTGCAGCTTTGACAAGAGGCCTGATTGTGATCAGCAGGGAGACCCGAAAGTAACTTAAGTTATGAGTCACTGACAGGAAAAAACAAGCGTCAAGTAGAATTACTTCAATGCGAGATCGCAGGAAATCACTCTGGGCCAAAACTTCCACAAGCGTCTCATCAAACTAAGATTTTAATACTTCCAGAGAAACCAGGCCATGCACAATGAGAGCTGTAGCTTCTTAAAACCTTCACACAACATGCCTGCAGAGGTAGAGAGAGAGGTGCAGTGTATCGTGGGTGTTAACATACTAGCGCTGTGGCCGGTGGTCTCGCCGCGTCCAGCCCACTGACCTGGCATGTTGTGCTCCGGTTTCCCGGGGCTGGACGTGATCACGTAGAGGATTTGGGAGGAGCGTCCGTTGGAGGTGCTGTTGGATCTCTCGGTGACGCCGCCGGCCAGCTGGGGCCCCGTCGTGCTGGAGACGTCGTCCCCCTCATCCTCCCCATCTCCCTCGGCCTCCATTGTTCTGGTGTCTTGGCTTCCCAGTGCTGGGGAAATAAGAATAAGTGAAGGGATTAGTGTTGGTGTTATCACTCACTTGGAGTCGAGTTTAGGCCATCAAATCAAATGTGCGACCAATATTCACTCTCATTATAGGTCTGCTTTTGGTCTACGAAAAAATGGAGAAATCGGGTTCTGTAGCAGTTAAAAGCTCCACTCTGTTCCCTAGATCATTTCTAACTCTGTCTGTGTACTGCTTGGTGCCGGGCAGGTAGCACACAGTGAGTCTCTAGAGGTTGTTCTCCTACAACAGCTGCCCACTGTGGCCAGAAACAATGCAGATTTGCATTTGTCATTTGTCTTTGTCGTACTTTGTATAATCTCTTTTTTTGCTGTTTATGTGTCCATGTAATTGTCTTCACTTGTTCTGTAATCAACCTTAGTACACAATAAAAGGAAAAAGAAAACAGAGCAGATGAAAGCAGTGAACCAAAACTGCAAAGCTGACGCATTCAAATTCACTAAAACAATTTTATATTTGTCAATAACAACGAAACCAAAAACTGTTGCTTAGCACCATGACATTTACTTACCACTGACAGTCGTGAACAGTGAGACTTTATTTAGCTCTATGCAATTTGCATTTAATTATCCATAAATGGTGGAGCATAAAAGAAAAGAAAAAGGGCGAGGGGGGGACTGCCATTTTCATTATTGAAGGATATATATTATTCATCGTGTGATGTATGAACAGTTCTCAGACTCCAGTAATAAAGTCTTCTTCTTATCAATATTGTTAATATACTTAAGCGCCCAGCCCTAAATGGACTACTGTTCCAGTTCTCTTCAAAGTGACATATCACCTCTTAAGAATGTGACTATTTCTACGTATTGTTTCCCTTCACAGCTCCGAGGGAGAGGAGTGGTGAGCGCTGCGTGCTGTGCCAGAGACACATAAGAGGAAAAGCTCTGCCATGTAATTTCTACAAGCTGAGGACACATATCACTTAACGCCCCTTTAATTATTCCCGTGGGTAAACCAGGCTATTGCAACAAGCGAGCAGTAATACGATACATCGCGTTGTTGAAAATATACGGCAGAATCACGAGCGAATATTCAATATTAACCGCGTTTGTGAAGAAACGGATCGACTTTGCAAAAATCACTCATGCGTGCTGTAAACATGTGGTGTTGAGAGCTGTTCGGTCCGCTCCACACATCATTCAAAAAGTGTTTTGCAATAAATTCGGTTTGTTTTAACCTGCTCACAGCACCAGATGTGGGAGAGTTTTGCTTCATAAAACAACAGTGCCAGAGAGTGCGGACTATTTCAACTCATTTATGTGTTCCCAGAGGGAAGCAATATCCTAAATAAGATCTAGTCTGCCTTTCATTTACTTCTCCTAAACATAGACGTGATTTATTTAAAATCACTGTGTGATTTTGAGAGTTTTCTTCTTTGCTTCTGAGAAACAGACTTTGCTAACAGACTTTTTTCTGACATGTTAATTTGCAGTGAGGTTTTGGTGAAGAGAAATATTTCAGTAATCTATCAGCAATCTGTGATTATAGTCATCTAAAGTAAGTAAAATAAGATTTTCTAATTTGTCCCCAAACACATCTCACAAAGAATGGATTAGTTCATTTCTCTTTCAAGTGAGTACGACAGCAGAAATAATCAAGATATTTCAAATGGGGCCGAATTCACAAAACATCCTAAAGTTGAAAGTTTTTCCTAATTAGCCGAGTTAGGAGATATGCTGGTCCTAACTTTAGGACGCCTACAGTATGCTTTTTGTCAAAGAGTAATTGTTCACTAAAAGCCTTTTAACGCTAAAACTAGATGAGAGAAGTTAAGAGGCACTCCAGAGGACTCACGAGGATCTGCTCAAATATGAGGACAACAAACGTTTTAAAAGCATATTTTGATGTTGGGCGATAACAGTCCAATAACACCAGAGATGACGGTTTACACAAATCTCTGGCAGAATTACTCATCAAACCCAAAATACGCTTTTTGAAAATGTGTTAACTTTCCAATAAACTGCCATAAACACACAAATAAAAGTTATTTTTGTGACCATCGCTGGTTTATGCAGTACAATTATTAATCTATATGAGTTTCTCAAAGCAGCTTTATGAAAATGTCTTATGAAGAAACTAACAGTCAGAAACTTTAGCGGAATAAAGGAGGACTCCTAGTGGTAAGATGAGTTACTGCACTGCAAACTGAATGGTAAAACCCACCCATCCTGTGTCCCACCTCGGTTAAATCACCCAAAACTAATTCTAGATATTATTTGATATCCAGTCATCCATGAACGGTGGTTGGATGTTAAAGCAGTGTGGGATTTCTTTTATTTTTTTCACATAACAGTTCAACCTGACTGTGATGTTCCCAGAACTTCCCACATGTTCCCCATTTGCAAACAAAATACCACGCTTCAAAACCCGGGCTCAGCTGAAATGCTCCGATGTCGACCGTCATCTGTGAGCATTTATTCTGAAATTACTGCTTCGACCGCTCAGCGTGCCACAGAGGAGATATAAGATGCATTTAGTGCCGCTACCTCTACTTTAACTTTGTTTGACTGTTGTCTTTCTGTTTCTGTTCCTATTATTTATCTCCACACCCAAGTGACTGTGTATTTTTCTCTCTATCTTTCGGGAAGAAAAAACAACCTATTACTTCAGGAGGTGACCTTTCTCATATCATGTGGCAGATTCCATTTCTTGGCTACATGATGGCTCACGTAAAACAAGAACCAAGACGTGAGCAGAAAGGATCGTGCCTGTCCAGAGGTCAGGGGATTATGACCTTCTGATATTGTTTTTTACTACAACGCCAGCGGTGAGAAAAATGACAGGGGATTACAAATGGAGGCAGAGAGAGGGAGGAGCGAGGACAGATTGCCTCACAGTGTAGCGAGCTGTGAGCTTGAATGTCACCTACACTATCATGCCTCCAGAAATTTATCTATTACAGTTTATTTTGGTGCATTCAGACTATTCAGGCAGGGACTCTGTATCAGAGAACGTACAGTAATATAAAAACAAGCTCTTCTTTTTCCACATTAGTCTTTCTACATTTTCCACATTAGTCCGGAGAGAGATAAAAACACATTTGCTGTGAGGTCTTCAACTCCCTGTGAGCTATAGTTCCCCAGCTGTATGTCTGCTCTACAGTGAAAATCATGATCAGAGGGTGCGATGCATCACAGTGTTTTGTATATAGGTGGCATAAAAACTCGTTGTGCAATTCACCAAGGAGCACTCTGAAGCACAGCAGCCTGCTGCAGCTTGATAAGAGAGCGAGTTCCTAGAAAAACAAAACATGATTTAAATATGCAGTATCACCCGGGGCTGTGAGACATTGACTAGCAAATGAAAAGAGAAAAGGGCCTGCCAGTGGCGTGACAACTGCCTCACCACAGCTAACAGGCGTTAGTCCACGAAACCAGAGCTGCCATGCAAAACTCCATCATGGAGCCAGCGAGTCAGCACGCACCTGATTATGCAAATGTGGCTCTCGGTGGTTTTGAGGGTACTGTAGTTCAGGATGTTTGCTAGAACTCAAACCGAACATAATCATTCTTTGTCATACACCCTTTTTTAAGGGTTCTTCATAAGACTAAGAGTTCCATTAACAACCCATTTCATCCAAAGAACTCTTTATGGTTCTAGTTAGTACCCTTATTTCCAAGAGTGTAGGCTTTGACACATTTTACAAACCCGTTCTTCATTGTACATAACCTTTCTCAGCAGAAACACTGAACAGCAAGTGAAGTCCTACCTTGGTAAAGCAGAGCAAATCCCTGGGCCTGGTTGGTGCGGTCTGAGTAGAAGTACAGTATGACGTAGTCGCCTGTGACGTTCACCAGCTCCCTCGGAGGGCTACGCCAGTCGAAGCGAGCCACCACGTGGTTGGTGTAGCCGTCCAGGAGCTCCACCATGTCCGTCTGGTCGGAGATCTCAAAGAAGGTGAAGTTGAAGAGGATGGCGTAGGATCCGGGGACGTGCACAGTCCAGTAGCAAACACGGCCAGCCCCGTACTTGTCGGGGAAGTCCGGGGAGTAGATCACCCCGGACGGAGAGGAGTAGTTTCCACCGCAGGCCCCAACTCGAGCTGGAAGAAAGAGCACAAACAAAGAGAGGACAATAGTCAGCGATGCTTTGAAAGCTTAGAAGCTGTTGAGACTGATGATAACTGGGTTATCTTTGGTCTCATGAGTTCCCTGGTAAGAGTGGCTGAGGTATATGAGCCATGAAGTGATTGATCCACAGTAAACACAGTATCTTTGAGTTAAGCATTCAGAATAGGTATTAGGAGAGAAAGCGATGGATAGTTCTTTAAACTTTTAAAACTTCAGTTAGACAATCTCAAACTAACAAGCTGTTTAGTGCAGCTCTAAGACCAACAGGCAATAATTATGTCAAATATTATATAACATAATAAATGCTGATGTGCATTAATGTTGAAGGTTGTAGGTATGATCCCAGTTATGGCGAGGGAAGGAGGGCTTCTGTGCCTTCTGGAGGTTTGTTGAAGCCTTGTTCAACAAACCATTGGGGGAAAACCCGCTTTAAAAAGGCAATAGACTCCTTTCCCATTGCAAGTATGCCTACCCTGGCCATTCTGCTTCTATTTTTCTTACTGTGTCACATTCAATGAATAGGATGCGTTGTCCGGGCCCAGAAGAAGGGTTAGTAAACTGCAAAAACATTATGGTGGGTTCTTTTGTTTTAAAAAAAATATCTGTTACTTATTCAGTCTCTCTTTCGAACTCTCAAACCAGATTTTGGTGATTGTTGGAACAGTGCAAAGACTAACAAACACGATTTTGATGAGTTTTATTCTGTTCCTGTCAAGTGTTTCGATGATCAGCGAGGTAAAATGACTGTTGTCTCATTGGAGTCCGGTGGCTTTAAGGAGAGCGTATTAATTGTAAGTTTTGTACGTTAATAGATTATGATAGTTGTAAAAATCCCTGTTGATTTTATTTATTCCATATTCATAGCATTGCACCGGAACTGATAAATCCCTGTAACTACCGCAGAGTCATTTTCCTGAAGGCCAAAGTCAGATGTTAGTGGGTTCTAGTGTTTCTTTTTGGTCCAGTGGGACAGGGGCTCAAGAGCCCTAATGGTTATTACCACAGATACAGATGTATTTGAACAATTGATTTAACTTTCATTACTTTTGGAAACCCTACAATTAAAGTTTGTTGCATTTTCCCAGCACAATTCATACTAACTCGCAGCACAGATGTGAAAAGATCACAGAGTCAGACCCACAGCGACACTAGTTAACACTCACTGTCAAAGATGATGACCCAGCCGTCTCCACCGCAGGGCTGGGTGTGGTCGCCGAAGCAAACATGGTTACACTCCATGCTGGGCGACTCGCCGTGGTCACGCTGGTCCACTTCGTTGCCACAGAAACAGGCATATCCTGACTCCATGCCGGCGAGCTGTAAAAAGACAAAAGGAGTTATGCAAATCACTGCATCAGCAATTCAAAACAAACTTTGGGTAACACTTCCCATAATGCCATTCATGGTAAATTCATTTGGCATGGTTGCCGGCGAGAAAAAAAGCCAACGACTGAGAGACGAAACTTTGTGAATGAAACATGAAGATTTTAGATATTCCCTCTAAAAACATTCAAAATGGAATTTTTCTCCATAAAACTATACATGATTACATAACAACTTTGCATAAAAATAAAATAAGTTTGCAAATACACAACACATTCAAATAAAAGTACTTTTATGGGTTGTTTGTCTCATATCAGCAGAATGTGTGTTAACACTTAGTAAACAGTTCACTGCATGCAGCTCCTTCTCTCTTTGAAATTAAAGCGACTTGAGTCTAAAATGCCCTAATTGCTCTTTCTCTCATGATTACAAGATGCTGTAATCCGAGTCTGGAAAACCACAACCTCTCAGCTGATTAGAAGACTTCTTTCAAACACACAGCTGCACACAGGGTGTAGGAAATAAACCTCACAGAAATAGCACCCATCTATCTCTCAAATCAAAACTGTTAGTAAACCGTTCCCGAAAGCGTCGGAGCGGGAATGCCAAACGTCAAAAAACCTTCACACGTCTTGACCTCGCCACCACTGGCTGCTTGTTCTCAAAAGAGCTATTGTCCTTCTTTCAAAAAGGACACCATTGTCCCACATTCAGGCCCTAAATGAATTCACACAACCGAAGGTACTGCATCATTTCCCACTCCGCGTCTTTTGTCATGGAATCGGAATTTATGAAGCCCTCTGCTCGCGCCAAGACGTATCAAGCTACGTCCTTGTTGCATTATTCTATCTGATGAAGTAACACCAACGTGAATACTTCTGGCAGAAGCAAACAAGCGATGGATTGCTGTCTAACTCATCAGGCATGCTCTTTGTCAGAACGTCACAAGGGATGCGTGCTTTCCGAGGCGCCGATGTCTCACATGCGCATTAAGGACGAGTGACGGTCCAAGGGTAGGCAGGCGATGCCAGTCTGCCGCCACATCCTGTAACATCTGCTGAATTGTGAGGGTGGGGGTTCTGTCAGTATCTGTCAATGCAGACAGAGATGAACCGGATCTACTGAGACAGAAAATGAACACCTGGCAATGTTTATAGCTGGGACAATGGCATGCCAGATACAGAGATGAGAAAACGCACTGAAGAGGAGGTGCCCAGTGGGCTAATAACCCTTCATTTCCAGCTGTCAGCATTGATTGCTGTGATGATTTGTCATCCGCTGGTTGGTTTGAAACAGAACGTTTGATGGCTGAATAAAGAGGGTATAGACTAAACTTGGCACCGCGGCGATAACTGTCAGGAAATTGCCTGTAAATGCAGATGATTTACATGAAAGCTTGACTATTGCTCTGGCCAGCTCGTGTCTATTTTAGGCAAGACACTGGCTACTGACTGGGGACTTTTTTTTCGTCCAATTAGGGGACACGTTCGGACTTTTCAGTACGATCGCCGGGACGAAGGAGTCAATAGTTTGTAATGTTTTCAATGTTTTCTCTGACAGGAGCTGCCAGCTTTCGGAGTTAAGATATAATGCTGAACATCTCTTGGGTTACAGGTTTATACGTATCCACTTCAGGTTCAAATCTCACCTTGTATCTCTGCTTCCTACAGAAGCTGATACAGTTCTGGATGGTGAGTTTGTTGGAGGTCTCGCTGGTGCCGGACAGGGTCGGTGGGTCACCGCTGTCTTTGAAGCAGCCCAGGTTCCCAGGCACTGTAGGGAGACAAGAGGAGGGGGGGGAATAAATTGAGTTACACACAAACTATTTAGATGCAATCTGCCTTCATATGCTGGTCATCAGCATTTCCTGCATAAATAAAAACGTGTTTTTGCCAAATGCAGGTTTCTCCATAGATTCATTGCAGGGATGCAAGCATGCCTTCAGCCCTCATGTGCCTCATGGCTATGTCTAAGTTGCTCAAGTTTTATAATCAAGTTTGTGATTAACACTTTGTTGTTTTGGGAGTGGGTCTATGAGGCAATCTATGGTGACAAACTCAAAAAGTATTCAGGCCTCTGTTGAATGTTTTGGTGTGAATTTGCCCACAGCCAAGTCAACAATTTTGTCCCTGAAGAAAAGAGGAGGAGGAGGAGGAGGGTGAAGTGGATGTTTGAGTCATAGCGAGAGAGAGAGAAATAGAGAGAGAGATAGAGAACTGGAATCTAGAAAATGTACCCTGTCAGATGTGAGCACAAGTCGCATAAGATTAGGAACATAATGTTTTCTACATGTGTGACTGTGTGTGTGTGTGTGTGTGTGAGAGTTTGATGTGCCAATAAACGGAGAAAAAAAGAAAAAAGCACCTTTTTCAGACGGCATTGGACAAATAACAACATCTGGAGGGAGGCCAAGTCCAACACCTTAGGTCTTCATTAAAGGCAGGTTTAATTTTAACCCATCAAGAGCACAGTGACGTTAGAGAGTTCTGGAATGCTACCTGAGAAAAACTTTGGCCGCGCTTTCATAAAACAATAAAAGCAGCAACTACACTTTCCACATCTCAGGTTTACTTTTTTTTTTGATACCCGCTTGGTTTTGACAGTTGTTGCAGCCCGTCACATCAATAAGTACTGAACATGAAAATGTTTGTTAGGTGAGACCTGGGGACGCGTGACACAAATAGGCCAACAATCGCAGCTGGATCACAGATCATACAGATGGAAGAAGGATGTTGACACCCTTCACATCATATTCATGTCAGACGTATCCATCCCTTAATCCGCTGTGTGTCTATCGAATACTATGCAATCTTTCAAAATCCAGCGCAGTGATTTAACACTCCAAAGCCTTTAAATTCAAGGTAATAGCTCAGAAGGTGCCAACCAAGCCTCCAGCAGCCTATTGCCCATTTGTGATTTGTTTGTCATTGCGATTTTGAACAAGCTTATTTTTGTTTCATTTCCATGTTTTGAGGTGAAACGGATTTGACAAACAGAAGTAAATGCACAATCCGTAAGTCATTTTCACTGCAAGTACGAAAAATCTGCCCCCCAAAGCTCTTCAGTCTAACTGGACTTTGTGTCATCTGACCGTAGGGCACAAACATGCTCATTAGGAAAAGACAGAAAAGAGAAGAGGGGGAAAAAAGACTGTGTCCAAAATAGTTGTGAATGCTCCGAGGAACAACGTGAATGCAAAAATCACAAGCATGTGACATTACAAAACAGCCTTGTTCTTTATCAAGCCTCTTCAATTTCATGTGTGCATGTGCAAGTTAACTGACGCACAAACCAACTTTAATACGGAGCTCAAACTGACTGATGCTTCCAGTTTTAAATCTAATTTCTTGCAGGCTTTTTGAGATTTCCTGAGCTTGAAATCAAAACACTACAGAAACAGGTCAAGTCAGATAATAAAATCATTTTTGCAACGTTAAACCTATCAAATTTAGAACAAAGATGGTGAATTTCTCCGAGTAGGCCCGGGACAGGAGAGCTAATCCTATTTTGAGAAATTCAAACATGAATGCAAGCAGAGGACTCGGCAATGCCGTTTCCTCACATATGTGTAAAGGACATTTGATCATAAGTTGGATATTACACAAGGGCATGTCCTGTCTATTTGTTTGCAACAGCAGTCCTGCTTTGTGGAAGCTCGTCTGACAACAGTGGAGCTGTTTGTCCCCTGATTCTGTACCAAAACACCAACACTGTCCTAGAACTGAACATCTCTGGAGCGGCTCAGTTGTCTTCTTTCCTCACACATTTGCATATTGAAAGCTGCTCCGTCTGATGACAGCAAGTTCCACCAGTGAACAACTGGAACAACAGTTTTTTTGGCAGAAAGAAATAGAAAAACACTTGAATTTACACGCTTGTCGTTATTACACTTGGGAATATATATTGTCATTCTGCAAAAGAAAAAGAAAAAAAAAGGATTAGCATGCAATTTGAATATGTATAACATCAATGTAGAGGGGTTTCTCTCAAAACTGCCTTCATGAACTGAAGTAACCTTGATAAAGACCACACACGTGAATTGTTGCCAATGTTAACTATTTTTGGCTGGCACGAAAGCTCCTCTGCATGCGCAACAGATGCTGCAGATTCTTGTTGTTTACGTAAGAATGAGGCACAAAGGCTTTTGGGAGAAAATGTTTTAGATTCCCCAACAATGTCCACCACGGACTGGAAACGTGAAGGAGGAGAGAGGGCTGCTCCGCCGCGCTTCACCCACGTTTGCTGACCATAAAGTAACCGGAGATTTTAGCTGCAGCTGCAGATTTGCTGCTGAACTGTGTTTGACAGATTACTTGAAGACAAAGTCCTCAGACTCCCTCAGACCAGCAATAAATCATGTGAAATATTCCTTTTTTTTTTTTTTTTACAGCCACAAGCATGCCAAAGCTTTATAAATGGATTAAAATGGTTGTTTGAATCATTTAGCAAGACTCCACGCCGCACACTTGCAGAAATAAGGGTTGGATTATATGTCGGGTTAAGGGCAAACATGACAGTAATAAGAATCTTCATATTTCACGGTGAGACGGAACAGTGCTGACAGCAGTTTCTTTTATATCCGTGCCTTAAGTATACACTGGATTAAGCCGAGTGAAGTGTGCAGGAGGGGGAGATGAGAAGAGAGCAGAGATAAACACCTGGTTGGGAACCAGCAACCTCCCTCAGAGCAAGGCAGGCAGCCAGGTACCACTTCGGCGGAGCTTTTTGAAAAGCGGAGGAGAAAATGCCACTGCAGGGCTCAACAGCAAGATTAAAGGCACAGTGCTCCTTTTTCATTTGGCTGTGACAGGAAGATTGCGGGCGAATCAATGTATCAGTCTTTGTCCTCTTCCCGTCCCAGGGGCTGTGAAGCGCTGCCTGAAGGTAGGCAGGTGGTGGGATCGTATCACACCAGAGCACCGGAGGTTTTTATGGAACTGGAGACGAAGAAGGTGTCAGCCTCTGCCTGCACTTTCTCTGCATGCATTGTTTAAAAAAAAACAACAATCGTTGTAAAATTGTCTGAAAACTCCAGAGCAAAGTGTTGTTGCTTAAAAACATCTGCTTTGCAGGCGCAACAAGTGCAAATATCACTGTGTACAATAAAAGAAAAAACAAAACAAAACACACAAACACATTCAACACACTTCAAAGCTGTCGGTGGAATTTAGACTTTAACAAGCCAGAGGGGAGAAATAGAGGAAACACAAGGTGCACAAATGCTTCAGTCAGCCCAGACCAGACCTCTGAAAACCTCAGGAGATCACAGCGGGAGGGGAGTGAGAAAAGAACAGACACAGAGAACTAAACAAGGACTTGACTGCAGCCAGATTCATCACAAGCCTGGCAGCCTGCTGCCTTAGCTCGGGAAAAGCAGTTAGTTAGCCTTCCCACAATGCATCACTGTGGCAGACAGGAGGCGGCCGGCGAAACAACAACGTTCTTGGGTGTCTGTCTTGCAGGGAAAATGAGACACCTCTGTTGACGCAGCAGACACAACAACAGCGCCGACCCAAAACACATCAGAGGAAAGAAGAACACAGAGGGATATAACAAACGGCGGTTTAAAGGAAACATAATTATGGTTATAAATGTTGATGATATCTAGAGGGGAAAGAGCAAAATGAAGCCAATAAATAAATTAGAAAGAAATGGAGGTAGAGAGCGAGAGAGAGTTAAAGAAATGTTTTCTTTTTAATGGGACTTTAATATGTCTCTCTTTTCAAAATAGATTTACTCTGAACAGCCAGACTCTGCTTGCCCGTATCCACGCAACACAGCGTGCCACATATTTTCACTTAAAAGATGAGGTGAGACACACACAGAGAGAGAGAGAGAGAATATGAAGCCTGAAGGAGCAGTGAACCTTTAAAGTCTCTGCTTTATAATCACAGTTGAAACACTGGAGGATTTCAGTAGAAAAGCTATTTTCACAGTCGGTCCTAATCCTAAAATCTCCAAGGGAAGCCATGATGACACTGAACAAATGTAGATACAAGCGCCTGAGAGCTTGAAAAAACATTTAATAAACCACCAGAATTAAGGCAGTGTATTAAACATCAATACTTTTTCTCAACAAACTGAAATATGTCCGTAGCAGAGAGTACAGCTGGGATTGAATGTGTGGCCAAATTCATCATTTTGTGTTTTTTTTTAATTTATTTTTTATTTTTTTACCAATTTCACAAAATATTTACCACTTGAGAACTTTGGCTTTCTTATAATCCTTAATGTAAGGCATTACAACTTCTACAAACAAACTTCTAATTATACCAAACTCTTACAAAAGCTAAAAAGGTGCACTCAGAAGAGTGCAGATCTCAACCAGGCGGGTCTGATACGTCCACGGCTGTAATGTTTGATAGAACGAATACAATGGGCTGTAAAGCTTTGTCAAGTAGACTTCATTCAAACTCGAAACGTGTGGCGATGTATGGAAGCAATCGTCACGAAGTCGTCATGTAAGACCCTTAAAACTATTTTTCCAAAAGCAGAATTAAACTCACCAAACTGTCGGCCTGCTTTGCAGCGGATGAGGTACAGCAGTGTGTGTGCCGGTAGTTCTGTTAGCTGTTATTATTAGGTTATTAGGTATTAATACCTTGCCTTTATAAAGGCCAGATATTACAGGTAAGACTCCTGGGGAGTAACTTGACTTGACTTCACCAAGAGAAGAAGAACTTGCTTGAGACTTGGAGGAAATGATTTGAGTCACATGACCGACAATTAGGCTGAACAAAAACTCTGACCTTTTTCCTTCCTTCCTTCTTTTCCCCCTTCACCTACATACATTTAAATTAATTCATATTTATCAGGCTGGTAGAAGTGACTCTTGTCAGCAGGTGATTTCGTTTTCTTTAGTTGTTTGTTTGAACCCTGAATGGGCTGTCAGTTATCGCCTGATGAATTCAGGATGTGGGAGCATGAAAGGTCAGTTTCAAAGCGGCTGACTGATCGTAAACGACATCACCACTGTGATGACTCCTTCATTGTGTTGGTGATAATGGAGTGGGGTTTCCATAATGGATGATTACAGTCATGTTGCCCTTTTCCCAGAATTTCTTCCTCTTTTCTTGACTAATTTTTTCATACATTGATCCCAGTGCAGCTGGAAAACTGTCACCTCCTCTTTCACTGTTTACATTTTGATCCACTATCACATGCTTTGTCTTCTGACAGCGTTGAGACCGCATTAACAGTTAAATGTTTTTCTTTTCATGCCGCATTACCCTCGAAGCTTTTTTGTAGACAGGGATCTCTTTCATGGATTATTTTCTCAGTTTGACATCTCAAGAGATTTAGTTTTGATATCACTCATGAGTTATAGGAAAGTTGAATCTACAGTAGAGATATCAATCTCTGATAGAAGCGAGAGAGAACTCAAACTGAATTTATTTGAGGAAACACTGGAAAGAAATGAACCTTAACATTCACTGTGGCCAAAATCCTCCCTTTAAGCAGCACCGCTGCTTCATTACAATTTAATTACAGTCATCAGTGCTTCCACATTAGAGAGGTGGTGTTACAGCAGTGAGGTCAACGAGGTGAAGTAGTACTTTGTAAGCACAGTGCTAGAAGCCTTGAAACACAGGTATGTTGAACCCTTGGAAACACTCCCACTGACCCATTGCTGGACCGCCAACAGGTTAACAATTCAGATCTTATGCGCTCTCACACACACTCACAGCCCAGCAGCGTGTTTTGAACATCCCACTAGCAAAGTCAGTCTGCCGGAGACAAATACTTCTCTCATTCTGTCCAATAATAAGCTCCTTATTGTCCAACTGCAAACTGTTCCCATTTACAGGCTGGATAATTTATGATCTCCATAGAAAAGCAAAGCATGAACCCCAACAGAAACACAGAATAGCAACTCCCACCTCCTCACAAACAATACAGTTTCCAGAAATGCTCGTCCTGGGGGAGTTGGTATTCTGTGTTTCTGTTGGGGTTCATGCTTTGCTTTTCTATGGAGATCATAAATTATCCAGCCTGTAAATGGGAACAGTTTGCAGTTGGACAATAAGGAGCTTATTATTGGACAGAATGAGAGAAGTATTTGTCTCCGGCAGACTGACTTTGCTAGTGGGATGTTCAAAACACGCTGCTGGGCTGTGAGTGTGTGTGAGAGCGAGAGAGAGAGCCTCCACTGTTTCTTGTTTATCACGTGCATGTTTACTGTATCTGTATGTCCTCTTTTATACCATTTAAATATGTCTGTGTGTGTGTGTGTGTGTGTGTGTGTGTGTGTGTGTGTGTGTGGTGGAGGCTGTGTTACAACGAGATTGAGATGGAGGAGATCAATGACCCAGCCCGGGGCCCTGGGAGAGTGACTAACCATCTAATTAGAGGGAAGAGCCGGCGCTTTAAATGAATAATTAGTGCCTCCTCGGGGACCGGGCAGAACAATAAGGGGAAGAGATGAAAAATGGCCGCCACACTGCGTCACTGACAAACCAAATAGTCAGTGTCCCGAGGAGTCCCAGGGGACTTGATACCGAAGTGACTGGGAGATGAAAAGACGAGCAGACACTTTAGGACCACCTCGGGCGTTAGATACGCACAGCGGTGCACCTCCATTTATCTTCATTCACTTTCAAAGAGATCGACTTATTGTTTGTCCACTGTGGCAGGTTGTCCTGGTTATCTGCATGTCATTGACGAAAAAAAAGCAAGGTCCCAGACACTGTTGAGTGTAGGTAACACAAGACTAACTGCTTAAAACGCCAGTAATGACAATGAAAGTAATGACCAATAGCACGCTGATTGTTTTCTCGAGTCTAATCAGCCCTAAAACTAAACATGTAGCTTTTTGTTCTGGGGATGGAGCAGAGAAAAAGGCATGCAGTCATTAATCAAAGGGCCTTATTAAGAAATAATGCGCTTTGTAAATTATATACTACATCTTGTGAGTTGACATTTTGACAATAATTAATGGAGTGATTAAATCAGATATCCCGAAAACATTCATGCTCTGGAGAGCATGAATGCGGTCAGCAAATGTCATGAGACTCTATTTTTGTTGACCAAATAGAGCGCGGATGGGAATAGTCCGAGATGCCTTTGTGGTGCGCTGTTCCACACTGAGGAAACTAAGGAAGCTAGCTGTTGCCCAAATCCTTTCATGGATTTCTCAGTTCCATTGAATGCAATTGCATAAACTATTACTACTGGAAAATCATTCATCAAAACATTTATCCTATTTTGACCATGAATATCCATAACATATTTCATGAAACCCTGCCGATACTTTTTAAGATACCTTATCAAGAGCCACAATGTTGGTCAATGGAAAACCATAATAAAGAATAATGAAGACCACGAATAGTACATTTTATTTCAATCTTGACAGGAGTTGCCATCTGGCTCTGGACCACGCTGTGGGTCATACCAACAACCATCACTTTCAGCCACGCTAGCACCGTGGCTCTAGGGATGGTCAGTCAGTCTAACCTCAGGGTCTAAGTGAGGCCAATGCGGCAGTGCCTTAAACTTGAATTCTTTCTAATAGCCATCAGAGGGCGACTCAATACAGCATGATGTTCATTTAGTAAATGATGGTCCATTTAGAGGGAAATACAATACAAAGCAGGGCATGCTTTAGGGCGTGACACCTTGTGATTGACAGCTTGCTCCCACGGCATCTCATGCCACCAGCAGACTAATATTTGTCTAGTATTAGTAAATGATCTCAACAAATAATCGATGGATAGTCATGAAAATTGGTACACAAATTCATACCTCCATCAAAACAGCAAGATGTTTGCATGCTAAACTCTAGATGGTGAACATATTATAAACATTATAGCTGCTAAAGTTCAGCATTTTAACATTGTTGCTGTGATCATGCAAGCACGCTGATATTAGCATTTAGCTCAAAGCGCTGCTCTTCCTAAGAACAGCCTCACAGAGCTGCTAGCATGGCTGTAGAGGTTGCTTTATCACCGTCTCACCTTCCGCAATTACAAACTAAATTAACTATGCTAAGACATTTTTATCAAAACGGGCAAAAGGCCACAACACACACATCATACACTGTGAACATGAATTAGACTAGCTTAACAATATCCAATAATAAAATGACATTTATTGCACCTGCTCAGAACAATGCTGGTCTGCATTTGGCTTCAAGCCTTCATTCCTGAGAGCTAAATTGGGTGACCCTCTATTCGTCTCCTCCTCTTTCCTAAGACGAGCACTAAACAATGGCCATCTACTTGTTCTCATTAGCAAACATTCTACACAACAGGCTTGCCTCGTAATCAATACCTTTAATTCCCTAATGGCCCAGGCTGATTTAACCCCAGCCATGTTGAGAGAAGGAAGGAACCAGAGAGAGAGAGAGGCTAGAGAGAGATTAAATCTACCTGACGTCCTGTGGCTTGTTTTTGTGAGAGTTTCTACTCTCTAATTTCTGTCTGAGAGTTTCCTCACATCACTGCAGGCAGGTATTTCCCCTAAGGGCAGGTGTGGGTGGAGCTATGAGGAGGTCAGGGGTCAGAGCAAAATAACAATGAGTGTGTTCAAGGCTCTCCAGTAAGGACAGGCTTGATACAGGTGAAAGGGGACGCCTCAAGCTGACACATACGCAAAAATTAGCACACGGCAAGCGCCACATAACCATACAAAATGTGCAGGATCTTCATTTTTAGAGAACTCAATATGTAGTAAAAATATGGCTTTGTCACAGGCTCCTGATTCGCTGCTCTAAATCTGTAGTGGCTAAACATCTCTCCTGTTTCTCCAGTGTGTAGATGGTTAACATGACTAAGCAGAAAGTGAACTTCATACCCATGTGGAGGCCATGTAAAAGATCAAGACAAAAACTTCCATTGTACGAGTGCGCAGGTTTTAAGTTAAACCTCTGAATTTACTAATTAATTCGGTTGGAAGGAAATAATCTTGCCGGGTAATTTCTATATTTACAAGCCTGGGGCGGTGCGGCTAATTTTGGACACTGGTAGCATGCGAGTACACACAAATATTGTTTCCATTAGCTCTTTATGAATGAGGCTGTTTTATGGGGAGCCGCATGATAAGCTTTTGTTCTTGCTCTCTGGGATCATCTGTTAGAAATCTGTCTTTGAGTTTTAACAAGTTCCTATTTTGCCGAGTTGTTTTAAACTTCCTTTTCCATTTTTTAAATGTGCGTGACGAAAAAAAAACACAACAGTACGACGGCCTTGCCAAGACTTAACCATCAGCACAACATGCCTGACCTCAATCCAACCTTATTCCTCATCATTTTTAACCTCTTTTAAAGGCAAGGAATGGTTCACTTTTAATGTCCTCACCTTGAAAGTCGAAATCTCTGACCGGTTTTCACCCCGTCGGAAGCACAGGAACAAACACACACACAGACACACACACAGCCCTCTCGACTCAGTGATGCCTGAACCTGCCTCAGTGTGCTGGTTGGGAGGGTTGATTGTGGTGAAAGCTGGTACAAGACCACCTAGGGGAAATAGTCTGCCTCTGAAAACAATGACAGTTGAGTGAGATAAATACTGCAATAACAGAACCTGAAAGCATCCCTGATTCAGGCTACCACAACAGCCACGAGGCAGGGCTGTGGTGCTTCAGTCTGGTCTCGGTTTCCAGACCACATGTCCGACATGTTCGGCTCGTCTCGGCCTTTTGTTTATTTCGACTCGCAATTGTTCTCGTTTCAGCGATGTCTCAAGCAACCGTTTCACTTTTCCTGCCCATTATAAATTCTTTTAAAAATGCTTTTTTCCCCATCAACCTGGTCCACGTTCTCTTATTTTGGATGCACCTAGTTGGTGCGGGGAGACAGGTACACCTCGTCTGGGGTACCTGGCTCAATTTTTTTACATGCCATGACTTGCTTATTTCCCATTTTGGTCTTGAACATTCATTGATTTTGCTGTGCTTCTGTCTGGTCTTGACACCTCTCAGAACTCTTCTTTTCTCCAAATCCACTTTGCATTTCCCTGGAACTGATCCGGACTCGCCTAATACGGTCTTGACTTATTGCAGAAAATTGCATCTTACTCTGGAAATAAATTTTGTGTCTGTGAACTTCCATACATCCAGTAGATGTGGAGGAATTTCACTGGATAAGTGATAACTTTGATCAGCAGGTAGAAGAAAACTCAGGGGATCACATTGGGATTCATCCTCTGGGGACCATAAATGATGTTTGTACCAAATCAGATAAATAGTTCTGGAAGCATTTAACTAGAAATCCAAAATGTAAACTTCATGGTGGCGCTGAAAATCAGGGGATCACCTTAGTCACTACCAACCAACTGACGATCCATCCAGAGAAATAATCCAACCAATAAAGGAAATAATCCTTAATCGCAGCCCTATTTCACAGCTCTGCTACCTGATATGTTTCACTGTTTCTGTTTCAAGTGTTCATACTTTGACCCAGCAAGAATCTGCACACTGCAAAGAAGGGGTGGTGTTTTTTTTTACTTCATAAAACTGTAAATTTAACAGCTTGTGCTTGAGCAAAAAAGATGGACATTTACAGCAATTGAGCCAGAGTGAAATAAAAAAAAAAGATGGACATTTACAGCAATTGAGCCAGAGTGAAATAAAAAAAAAAGACCTGTAGACCCATTGACTGCTCAGTTTCATCCAAAAACATTGAGCACAAGCAACTTGGACATGGATATCTGGTCAGATTCATTCAAGCTGGCGGCCTTCTCAAGTGTCTCACAACTTCAAAGTGCCATTTAGCGGCTTCATAAATCACTCTTAATGAAGGCAATATCTCATCACAGCATATTTTCGTCAGCGTTCCGCAATAAAACCTTGGGCCAAACACATAACTACTTTGTTCTAATGTCTTCAAGGTGTGGCTGGTTAGCTTGCAAGATGGATGTGGTGCCTCCGGTATTAAGACTATTGTTGCACGGTGACAGACAAGGTTAATCAGATGTTCCCTGAATTGTTAAAGTATAGCCTACTTTAAGTGAGGAATTCAAGTCATCAAGTATCTTAAAAGTTCAGGTGCTAACACATTGATGGTTTTATAACAAAGAAAGATCATAAAATACCATAAAGTAGCTTACGGGAATTTATTTCCATATAATGAGACTTAATACCCAACACAGCAGGTATTGTACGCCAAAATAATGATAATTACTTTATTGATAGAACATTATTTATAGAAAATATATTACTTAAGGAAAATGTTTATTAGTCCATCCTGTTAACAGGTCCTATCTTCATTATGAAAAAGTCCTGCATAAGTTACTGTGTTGAACTTTTTGAACTGGTTATGAAACAATGTAATCATGAAGACTCTATATGACCTACATATGTAAACAAGACCATCAGCTATTTCTACATAGTTATTGTTCATACTTGTCATCGGTACCAGCGAGTCAGATTCCTCACAAAATCAAACTTGATTCCTGCAAGCTGAAAGGTGGAAGACGTCGGAGTTTAAATGTGTTTCTAAAAGGGCATTGTCCCATTAATGGAAAGCCTCGCAGCTGCTGCAAGTCTCTTTTCTGCAGCAAGAGACAGTGGAACAACAAGTTTTTCTTGGTTATACAGTATGCTGTTCAGAGATGAGCGCCGGTCATGCAGATCAAAGCGTCTTTGTCTCGGCAAACGCTCGAGGCCTTAACCTGTACAGTTCCTCTCCACGTCAATGAAATTCAACCGAGGCACACTGTGAAGCAAATGCTCGACAGCCTAAAGGAGCCACACCAAAAGAAACAGAAAAACAGGAACTATCACATTGTCAACGGTCAAGTTAACAATCATTTTGACATCTGCAGATGTCACAACAGTTAAACACACAGTACAGTTATGCTTGAAATTTGTAACCACAGCTTTAAAAATGTTTTACAAAAACCTGTTTTGAAAAACAGGATTTTCTTCAAAATCTCAACAGCAAATCCTTTGCTATTTAGTCAATCAGTAATATGAATGGATATCACAAGTGAGTAAAACGGAGCTCATTTTAGAGGGACTGACCTCAAGAAACCAGATTTTTCTCTCGGCCTTCAGGAAAGGACATCTGAACTTCTGAACTTCTGTATAACCAACTAACTAACTAACGCTATTTTTTTTATCTTGTGAACCTACTGGTTTGTAGAATCAGAGTAGTTATTTCCAGCACAATGACCCTGATGAAGACCACAAGTCGAAATACAATAAAGTTGTTCCATACACTGCAAATGCTGCTGGAGTTTTACCTCTTTGAACCTACTAGTTTGGCCAGAGGCTCCACCAATAAACCCCTCATACCTCATAAGAATCCTTCTCCGCCTTACGGACTGAGGTTTGATGTAAATAAATCAGTAAGGAACTGACCTACAGCACAGAGGAAACGGAATTTCATAAAAGAAAAGTCATGCTTCGCTAAGCATTTAGTGGCCTGGGAAGCGAGAAGGGCCTCAAAACCAGCGTCCACCGTGACACACCGTGGAAATTTCAATTTGTATAGTTGTCGATGTGCTTTGACAGCGCGCCTTTTTGAAGTGTTTAGATAATTCCACCACATGATAACTGCTGCCACGAGGGATTACTAGGATCAACAACGGTCGTGACCCACGCTAAAATCCACCCTGTCCAACTATGTGTTTCTGGCCTCATGTGACCTGCCTGGCAGTGCACACTCCAGCAGGGTGTGTCACCATCACCAGGGTGGCATGACCCCAGATGACAGGGAACCCAGCTGGATAACAGACCGACCACTGGCAGGCTCCAGGTGCCTCAGCGAGTGGCCACCGACTACCGACCACGCGACATCAAACGTAAGCAAAAAAAAAAAAAAAAAAGCAGACAAAACAAAAGCCAGACGAATTGAAAACAAAGAGCCCTGTTGCTCTTTCTCTGGCACACCGCTGTGCCTTTTGTTGCCAGGCGCGGATTGACAACACCGACACCGAGAGAGCATCGGGATTCTCTCACTTGGCAGCTGAATCTTTCAAACAGCAGCAGGTTGAGAGCAGGAACCGCAGGAAGGTGAGGCACCAGCGTTCGTTTCTGAAAGCTCCCCGGTATCCCTGCAGGGAGAAACTGTCTCCACTGAGCAGGCAATGTTTTCACGTCTCACAGCAGACCTCATCTCCTTTTCTTACATTACGGGGGGCTGGACTTTAAATGTCCACACAGAAAGAGGGACGCTCATGTAAGACATGCATTTGATACGGGCGAAGCTCTCTGCTGTTTGGAAATGGGCCGCACGTCGCAAAGGATGAGTTACACGCTGCACAGTACTGGGTCCTTGACAAAAACAAGGCTGAACCATCACATGGCAAACCCATCTGGAACAAAAGCTGGCCTAATTTCACCGAAGATAAGGGACGAGCCCGACTCCTCGCACAGACCTTGTGGGCTGCTCTCCTCTCTCCTCCCCAAACCACAAAGGTCCAGGATATCGGCCTAGAAAAAAACGAGCTAAATGGACAGTTGTCTGAAATAGGTCAGTCAAAAGTCTAATGGGATACACACAAGCTCCTATACACATGAACACGCAAGCCATTCAAACAGCGGGCTTCAGTCAAGCATGCTACTCAGACTGGAAAATGGTGGGATAGCTAGAGGGGTCCCGAGGTTCTACCTACTGCAGTGAAAACTCACAACATCTCTCAGTCTCAGCTTTGCTCTTCCACCGTCTGATCACAAAGTTCAAACACATGCTGCACCTTATCTTTTGGGCTTTCCTTCAACGCATAAAATACATTTAAAAAAAATGCAAGAGTCAGGCGGAGATATACCACAGGTGTTTGGAAAAGAAATAGAATTGTAGATAGATAAAGATGAGTGTTTAACCTTGTAACCTGCAATTCACGATTGAACAGGTAAATTCAATGTTTATTTTAGATAAACAGAATATTTCAGTTCTGCTTGGCTAAAGTTCAGCAGCCACCTCTATTTATCTTTTAAATTGTGTTCAGTCACCAGATTATTTTCGTTACACAAAGTACGCAGTGACACTTCTGACCTAATCTGCCATGCAAAGTGAAGAACATGTGGGAACTGTTGATACAACATCACGTTGCCTTGGAAATATCATCATGTGTGACAGATACTTTGAGAAATGCTTGCAGCAAATCGCTATATTTGAGCCTCCTCTGCAGGAATTCCGATCTTTGGCATCCAAAACTGTGTAGGTTGATCCACCTGAGTCGGCTTTCAACGGCAGCGGTTAAAAAGGTGCAGCGAATGAAAGTAATGGGATTAAAGCCAGGCAGCTCTTTGTAAGTGTGTGCCAAACCGGTAGAGAAGACAGAAGCACAAACTCTCACACATTGATCCAGGAAATACTGGACGTGGACACTCTCACACTCACATAGAGATGTATCCACATACAGGTAGATGCACATAAGCACTCACATTTAAAAAAGAACTTGTCAAAACAAGCTACAAAGCCAGAGGGGACACCTACAAACACACACACACACGCACGCACGCACACACACACACACACACACACACACACACACACACAAACACAAACACAAACACACGCACGCACACACACACACACACACACACACACACACACACACACACACACA
>NW_022280039.1:10890242-10960734 GCF_004355925.1 Anarrhichthys ocellatus
CACACACACACACACACACACACACACACACACACACACACACACAAACACAAACACAGAGGCAGTGATTGACAGCTCACATTAAAGTAAGGGCAGGCCCGGGCATGGCCGGAGGAGGGGTGACGGGAGGCAATTAGAGACATTTTTTATAATAGCTGTGAACATGCCAAACAGTCTATAAAAGCTATTCAAGGCAGGCGAGCAGATGAGCATAGCGATCAAAACGGCTGGTCCGCATGCCCTTGATACGGTCCTAAGAGCTCGGAAGGGCAGAACAAAGGGCAGGAGAGACCAAAAGAAAGACAAAGGCGGTCCCTTACTCTGGCATGTAGGGATGTTGCAGTATCTCCAGTAGATCCCGTCTTCATGATCTGCAATGTAGCACCACGGCTGAACGTCCCCATCAGGATTCCTGCAGACATAGAGGGGTAGAAGTTAGACCATGTCCACGCTAAGCTGGTTAAACTTGATAATATATCTTGTTCCTCTCCATTTTGGCTTCCGGTTGAGACTAAGCCGAGTTTGTTTCGGACCCAAATATTCAGCTTTTCATAAACCTTCTCCAGATAGGATACAACTAACGACGTATCCTTCTGTCTGGACTTTTGCGATGCCCTTTTCTCTTGCCTTAGCCAAACTGACGTGGCACTTCTGGAACAGGTGAGAATCTGCAGAGTGAAGGGGTTGTGTTTATATCATTCTTTACCAGATGTTGGCTGTGATGTACATTTACAAATATACCGTGAAAAACACAGTGTGGATGCACATCAGCATTTTCAGATCCGTCTGCCTCAGTGGGGAAGCAGAGGTGGGCAGGGGATGTAGGATGAGTGAAAAGAGACGGGGGAGAAGGGAGGGAGGAAGGGGTGATGGCAGAGATATGAGGGACAAAAAAAACACAAAGACCAACAGACGACTCCGCTGCAGAGGGCTGAATACTCAATATTGTTCAGAGGGAGATGATCTTGGCTGTGTCAATCATCCCCAGTAGCACCCCTTGGCGCTTGTTAGTTTAGCCTCTTCCTCTGAGGGGTTTGACTACGCATGTCAGTCAAAGGCCAGACCAATGGGTCTTTGATGGGCGGAGATGGTTGGAGGTCGGGGGGGTAAGGCCCTTTGTTCCGGGGCCAGACACAGACCTGAAAAAGCGATGGGTGATGGGGCAACGCCTTTGTCTGAGGCTCTGGCCTCTTTTGAACATCATCAAGGCACTTTTAACCCATCATAATGAGGCCAACAGGCCCCCTCGGTGCTTTTTGCATTTCGGTTTCACTGACAAAAAGCAATGAGTGGGATTGACGATAAAAAAGCCTCAAAAGCTTTGTGCAGGCTTCATATCTCCAGGGTGATCATGCGACTTTGTACATCATGACCCTCATGGCAACATCTAAATTGCTGATAAATGATAGCAAAGCAGCAAGTATGCAGAGGGAGCTCATCTTGGTGCCATTTCAGCGCCTTAAACTCTATTTCAGGATTAGTGTGAACTGTAAGAATAGATACCCTGTCGACTAAAAAAGCCCTGTGAGATGACTTTGCTCTTTTTTTTCCCAGACCTGACTGTAATTGCCAGAGACCTCTTCTCTTCTCTTCTGACACACCTCATTGTAGCATCTTGAAAAAGCCCCGCAGCGCTGCACGATCCCGTTACGCCTTTTGTGAGCAAAGTTGTGAAGGGCGTTTCCATTTCTTTTCTTCACCTATCAAAAACACGATCCTGAGTTTCCTCCTCTCTTTTCACACTCAGAATGAGGAATTGACAAAGATGTCGGTGCAAACACTTTTTTTTAGGGTTGATCTCAAGTTTAATAGCCTCAAAGCTTTTTACTCACTTTCGATATCCTTCTCTCTCTAGCAGCCTGTCGTCAAGTGGAATGTGCAAAGAAAGAGCTCATCTCGTCACATTGTTATTCGTTCTTTATTCTAGCATTGTGCCATCGAAAACAACCCAGAACTTCTTTCAGTCTCAAACGTCCACATGTTCACATAACCTTGTTTTCCGGTAAATCATGGTCCCAGATCTGTTTGTTGCTCCACCCAGTTTGGAGGCAGACACCTGTTTGTTTGGCCTGAGGCTACTCCTAGGTGGATTATATACCCGTTCTCTATTTCCATCTCCCCTTATCTTTTTCATGCCTGTCTACGAGTAATAGCCCTATTTGAAATAAGACTCCCAAGACCTCATCTATAGCCACTTATGTAATTTACTGCACTTTCCTAATCACACCCTAAGGAGGCTGACATGAATTACAACCATCAGCAACAAAAACATCCTCGGTAGACCACCCATCCCATGTCGGACCCGCCGGCATCTTTGATCAGTAAATGACGTAGTGTGCCCCTCCAAGCTCTCGCTCCAAAACCCCTCGTCCCCAAATGTGTTTCATCCTTCTCTTCCATACACACCTGCGCACACACACACACTCACACATACGTGCACACACCCTTTTAACAGAAGCATGGGAACATCATCCACAGGGCTAAGGTGAATAGGCCAGCCCACATGACAGAGAAACAATCAATCCTGCCCCGAGGTGCCTGTGTGTGTGTGTGTGTGTGTATATGAGTGTGTGTGTGTGTGTGTGTGTGTGAGGGGAGGGAGGGTGGGAAGCAGACAGTGTCAGAATAGCCGAGGTGCAACAGTGCAGATAAGAGCAGACCTCGATAGACGGAAATTCATTAGTTTAACCCGACAGCACAGAGAAAGACATCGGTCCATGTGGTGACACTCTGATAAAAGTTGCTGCCAGTGTGTGTGTGTGTGTTACGTTTCTTTTTTTGGGATGGGGGGGTTGCATTCACATCCATGTGCGTCAGAGATGGCCTGCCAATTGGCTCCAAGTAGAAAAGCTTGTTGAAACACTCCCATACCCAGAGGTAGATCACAGAAGATGTTTGGACACTTAATTGGCACAATTACGCTGATTGACTCATTGTGCTCGGAGTGAGCCATACACTTTGGTACGGAGCCAATTATAGCCACAGTGTGTTTTGCCTCACAGGCTCTATATACGGTCCTGCACTTGAAGGCAAGAGTGGCTTGTATCTGAACACAGAGGAAAAACAGCTGTTCTTGGCTGGCTGCTGTTCAAAAGGTTTCTTTTAATAACTATTTTCCACGCACCTTAATCGGAAAATTTATGGTCAACTTTAAAATGCCTGGCACTGAGAAACAACACATAAAAATCTCAAAAATAATTTACATCAAACTGTGTGCAAAGACTGGGAATAACATGCTGCTAGTTTTTTTTTTTTTTTAATGAGGTAAACCTTAAGTGAGATTTTAGAGGGACTTTTGTTTAGTTAAAAGCTAACTTTGGTATTTTTCAACCTGGACCTTATTTCCCCATGTTTTTGTCTAAGTGACTAACGCGGACAACTATTTTTGAAATTGGTTGAGTATTAAGCGAGAGAGCCGCAGATGCTACAGGTGCTGCACTCTCAATGTACTAAAAGTGCTTTTTTTTTTTTACCACTGACAGGCTGAAATTCTGGTACCAGGTACACTTATGAGCCACCTTATGTTCGAACATGGTGTTCGTTATGGCCAAACTGTGGCAAGCACAGAAGTCCAATAACGAGACACCATTCGGGTTCAGATCGGGCAAGCCGTTCCTCCAAATCACCCCCCGCCAGGTTTCTCCATCATTGCCCACGTGAGCATTGAAGTCCCCCAGGAGAACTATGGAGTCGGTAGGTGGCGCCCTTTCCAGGACCCCTCCCACCGACTCCAAGAAGGCCGGATACTCCGAACTGCTGTTTGGTGCGTAAGCACAAACCACAGTCAGAGCCTTGCTCCCCGCAACCCGTAGGCGCATGGAGGCGACCCTCTCGTTCTCCGGGGAGAACTCCAACACAGCGGCGCTCAACCGGGGGCTCGTGAGTATCCCCACTCCCGCCCGGCGCCTCTCACCCTGGGCAACTCCGGAAAAGGACAAAGTCCAACCTCTCTCCAGGAGCTTGGTTCCAGAGCCAGCGCTGTGTGTGGAGGTGAGTCCAGCTATATCTAGCTGGTATCGCTCCACCTCCTGCACCAGCTCTGGCTCTTTCCCCACTAGCGACGTGACGTTCCACGTCCCTAGAGCTAGTCTATGCTGCCGGCGATCGGCTCGCCCAGGCCTCCCGCCTGACCCGCCGCCCGGTCTGCATTGCACCCGACCCCGATGCTTGTCCCTGCGGGTGGTGGGTCCACAGGGTGGCTGCTCCATGCTGTTTATTCGGGCTGAGCCCGACCGGGCCCCATGGGCGAAGGCCCAGCCACCAGACGCTCGCCGAAGAGCTCCCCTCCTGGGTCTGGCTCCGGGAGGGTGCCCCGGTTTCCCTGGTCCGGGTGAGGTGGCTAAAGTCCGTGGGCTGCTTATCATTACCGTGGGCTGCTTATCATTAATTGGACTTCTGTGCTTGCCACGGTTTGGCCATAACGAACACCATGTTCGAACATAAGGTGGCTCATAAGTGTACCTGGTACCAGAACACCTTAGGCCGGAGATCAATGATCGACTTTGTAATCGTATCATTTCATTTGCGGCCGTATGTCTTGGATACTCGGGTGAAGAGAGGAGCAGAGCTGTCAACTGATCACCACCTGGTGGTGAGTTGGATCAGATGGCAGGGGAACCGGTTGGAAAGACCCGGCAAGCCCAAACATGTAGTGAGGGTGAACTGGGAACGTCTGGCGGAGGACCCTGTCCGGGAGGTCTTTAACTCCCACCTCCGGAAGAACTTCTCTCACATCCCGAGGGAGGTTGGGGACATGGAATCCGAATGGACCATGTTCAAAGCCTCTATTGTGGACGCGGCCGTTAGGAGCTGTGGCCGGAAGGTCATCGGTGCCTGTCGTGGCGGCAACCCGAGAACCCGGTGGTGGACACCGGAGGTGAGGGAAGCCGTCAAGCTGAAGAAGAAGACCTTCAAGGCCTGGTTGGCCCAGGGGTCTCCCGAAGCAGCTGACAGGTACCGGCAGGCCAGAAGGGCTGCAGCTGCGGTGGTCGCGAATGGTAAAACTCGGGCATGGGAGGAGTTTGGGGAGGCCATGGAGAAGGACTTTCGGTTGGCCTCAAGGAGGTTCTGGCAAACCATCCGACGGCTCAGGAAGGGAAAACAGGGCTTACCCCAGGCTGTTCTCAGCAGGGGGGGGGGGGACTGCTGACCCGGACAGGGGACATCGTCGGGCGGTGGAAAGAGCACTTTGAGGAACTCCTAAACCCGACCAACATGTCCTCTGCAGAGGAGGCAGCACCTGAAGATCTAGGGGGAGGCTCACCCATATCCCTGGCAGAGGCCGCTGAGGTAGTCAAAAAGCCTCTTGGTGGCAAGGTGCCGGGGGTGGATGAGATCCGCCCTGAGATGCTGAAAGCGCTGGACATAGTTGGGCTGTCCTGGCTGACACACCTCTTCAATGTCGCATGGGGGTCGGGATCAGTGCCCATGGACTGGCAGACCGGGGTGGTGGTTCCCATTTTCAAAAAGGGGGACCGGAGAGTGTGCTCGAATTACCGGGGTATCACACTACTCAGCCTCCCGGGGAAGGCTTATGCCAGGGTGCTGGAAAGGAGGCTCCGACCGTTTGTTGAACCTCAGATACAAGAAGAGCAATGCGGATTCCGTCCCGGCCGTGGAACAGTGGACCAGCTCTTTACCCTCGCAAGACTATTGGAGGGGTTCTGGGAGTTTGCCCAACCAGTCTACATGTGCTTTGTGGACTTGGAGAAGGCTTTCGACCGGGTCCCTCGGGGGTTCTTGTGGGGGGTGCTGCGGGAGTATGGGGTGCCAGACCCATTACAATGGGCGATCCGGTCTCTGTACGACTGCAGTAGGAGCTGTGTCCGCATTCTCGGCAATAAGTCAGACACGTTCCCGGTGGGTGTTGGCCTCCGCCAGGGCTGCCCTTTGTCTCCGGTCCTGTTCATGACTTTCATGGACAGGATATCTAGGCGCAGCCTGGGGGTGGAGAACGTCAGGTTCGGGGGTCTCGGGATCGCCTCTCTGCTGTTTGCAGATGATGTGGTCCTGTTAGCCTCCTCGGATCGTGACCTCCAGCATTCACTGGGGCGGTTTGCAGCCGAGTGTGAAGCGGCGGGGATGAGAGTTAGCACCTCCAAATCTGAGGCCATGGTGCTCTGCCGGAAACCGGTGGATTGCTCCCTCCAGGTGGGGACGGAGTGCCTACCTCAAGCGAAGGAGTTCAAGTATCTCGGGGTCTTGTTCACGAGTGAGGGTAAGATGGAGCGGGAGATCGACAGACGGATCGGTGCGGCTGCAGCAGTAAAGCAGGCGCTGCACCGGACCGTCTTGGTGAAGAGGGAGCTGAGCCGGAAGGCAAAGCTCTCAATTTACCACTCGGTCTACGTTCCTACCCACACCTATGGTCACGAACTCTGGGTCGTGACCAAAAGGACAAGGTCGCGGTTACAAGCGGCCGAAATGAGCTTCCTCCGTAGGGTGGCCGGGCTCAGCCTTAGAGATAGGGTAAGGAGCTCGGTCATCAGGAGGGAGATTGGAGTCGAGCCGCTACTCCTTCGCGTCGAAAGGAGTCAGCTGAGGTGGATCGGGCATCTAATTAGGATGCCTCCTGGACGCCTCCCACTGGAGGTTTTCCAGGCACGTCCAACTGGGAAGAGACCCCGGGGAAGACCCAGAACACGCTGGAGGGATTACATCTCCCAGCTGGCCTGGGAACGCCTCGGGATCCCCCAGAATGAGCTGGAACATGTTGCCGGTGAGAGGGAAGTCTGGCTCAGCCTGCTTGGCCTGTTGCCACCGCGACCCGACCCCGGATAAGCAGAGGAAAATGGATGGATGGAGGCTGAAATTGTTATTATAAGAGTCTGACAACATTATGGAAAAGACCCTACAGTGAAATAAAACATTTTTCTTACCTCTCTCTTTATGTTTGTTGTTGTGTCATGTGACATGTTGCCAAAAGAGAATGGTGGAAACATGAGTGAGAGCTGGAGAGATGAGGGCCAGTGTTTCAGTTTGTTGAAGTACAGAAAGCTTAGAAAAGATTTTTAATGTCATGGCTAAATATTTAGCTGATTTTCGACAATGTGTATGCGACACGAGATTAAAGAACGAGACTTCTCAGACACGAATGAAGCGAAAGTTATAACATCTCTCTGTAGGGTCCTTTCCATAATGTCGTCAGACACTTGTCAGAACAATCCGAGCCTGTCGGCGGCTTTTAGTGGACGGGCATTGACCGTGCGGAGTTGCCCCGAGCGATTACATCGCAGCCTGTTTAGCAGCTGCAGCGTTCTTCCTCAATACTGGACCAGTTCTGAAATCGTTGTCCCCATTAGTCACTTAGATACAAAAACATGTGTAGAAAAATACTGACGTTACAACTAGTAAAAGTAAAGCATGATGAAAGCTGATTTTGCACAATTGGACAGAGGAGAAATGTTGATTGGAAAGTGGTGGTGAAAGGCTCGTCTGGATTGGGATTTGAGGTCAACAGCAGATCAGAGTCTGGCAACTTACTGCCTGAGAGAAGACTCTTTAATTGACTTGGATGATTTAGCATGCAAACTGCTGCCTGCTGCTGTGCTGCATGAATGCATGTATTGAAGAAGAGGGCTTGTTGGTCGTGGGACAATATGTATAGTGTTGTTCTCTCACGGTCCACTTCTGCTAAATACGAGGTTGTGATGTTACGCGATGTGTCATGTGTGGCTGGTAGGCGCGTCACTAAGTTTCTTGACTAATGGCTTTAGAGGATCAATACCCCTAAGTTGCATAGGAAACATGTTCTCACCTACCTCTAATGGAATAGCCATGTAGATAATATTTTGTTTTGTTTTGCCCAGGATGTATGGTATGTACCGCAGTTCAATGGAGATGAATAGAATTTCATTCTTAGTGCTCACAAGATTGAGGAATTATCCCACTTAGTCGACAGTTTTCTTAGAAACTATTTCTTCAGCAGAAAGTAGGTCCAATGAAAACTGTCTGCATTCAGGCCTGAAGATGATCCACAGTAACATGTATACTGTACTGTTTATTGGATGAGAAGAGAAGATGACATTGACTTTTCTGAGCACCAAAAGTTAAATGGGAGGAGCTATTTTGGGCACACCTGATTCCGGAAGTAAAAGTCACGTTCATTTTTCCCAAAGACAAAGTTACGTGACTCACAGTTGGAGCGCTTCTACCACTTTGATCGGCATGAGACTCTACAGGTTAGATCATCAGTACAAAACTCTGGTTCTCTGATAACATTGAGGTAGAAATAAACTACGACTACGAAGGTGAATTTCCTGCGAGAAACAATCACAAAGCTTAAAATTCAGGGACGTGCACTGCTAACAGCGGACGAAAAACTAAAGATTGTACTGTTAAAAAAACATATTCATAAATCTGAAGCTTAAACAAATTGACTTTTGGATTCTGGGTCAATTTGGATTTATTTGAAATGTGCTGCAGCTCTGATTCACGCCTCTGATACGCTTCAACTCTACAGCAACAGCGGCTGAGGCTCATGGGTGTTGTAGTATTTTGAGCTATACGTCACAACAAACTGACGAACAAAACAGGATTCATCAGAAACAAAGTTGAAATAATTAAAACTGGCGGTTGAAGCGTACATCTGTACGATTTTTACATTATTCGGGAGACTAATTGCCAAAACCGAACTAAAAAAACAAGTTTGAAAACCTGTTTGTTTGTAATTTGGGTGAACTGACCCTTCAAAGACAAACGTACAAACATATAAAGGGTACATTTTAATGCATGAAATTGGTCCCTACTCCAATTCTGAGATTACTATAATGTTGATGGCTGATGCTTTAGCTCCACACAGTACATCTTCTCGCGGGACACTTCTATTAACTTCCTCAATTTAACAAAGCTGTGCACTGGGACCGGAATAAAGTCATACAAACGGTGGACAACTTGGCCTGACCTCAGCGTTGCACCTGACATCATGGAGATTCAATTACAATCAACTTGGGGAACACTATTCACTCTGGCATTTCCATTATCTCATCTATGTAATGGAAAAGCATTAGAAACCATAGTGGACGCTCATAAATTGTACAGTACACACACACACACCTGCATATAAATAGCTGAGAAATGGCTGGCAAAGCTATTCAACCGCCCACTGAACCGTCATGCACTTCACACCCTCGTACTAATGCACCGGGGGGAGTCTGATATCAGCCTGTAGGAGCAGGAGGTTGGTTGGAACAATAAACAGAATATATACCAGTACTTCAACTTGTGTGATGTTCTTCTTATGAATGTCATGAAGTATTTAGAAAAAGGTCAAAAAGGTACTTAGAAGTGAAAAAAGCTTCTTGTTTAAGTGTAGAATTGCAGAACGACTGCAGAACGACTGCAACGCAACGTCCAATCTCAATACCAGACTTAAGAACGGATCATTTACTTTCCACTCTATAATGTGCACTGAATTCTAAAATCGAACCACGCTGATAATAAGTAGTGTGATATTGTCGAAATGAGTCTCCCTAAGTCTCAGCTTAGACACGAGAGCTGTTGTCCTTTTCCTGAAGCTTTGTGCTCCTTTTTTTTGCAGGGGAACAATGTGACATTTCCCCTCTGCCCAGTTCCTCCCTACTTTCACTGGGCTTTTTTTTATAGCAGCCTATAAAGATGAAATGTGGGGGCTGTTCAGGCTCTTTCTCCAGCACCACTATGGTGCCCTCTCGACTAAATCACCACCGGGAATACGGCAGCGATGGGACAAGAAGTGAGTTTAGTCCTCCGCTTCTCAACGTCTAATACGTGCTTAGAGCCGTGTTAAAGCTAAGACATGCAGCTTCACATTATCCACCTGTGCTTTGGCCTCAGCTCTCATCTCATAAAACCCCAATTTGCCTCAGGGTCAGACATGCCAAAACTGCACTGGCTATTGTGTTCTAGCCAGGAATGTCCACAAAAATGTAAGCCTAACATGAAAGACGGACAGAGCGCGGGCAGGAGGATGAGAAAGAGTTTCAAGGTTACAGAAGAGAGTTTGAACAGCAAATTGCACTTCATGCAAATATAGAGATTTGCAATCCAAATTGAGCAACAACGTCCCGAGACGTCTCACTTCCTGTGACAAAACAAATCACACATTACACATCCTGCTTTGCGGTGGGATGAACCCTCTCCTCTGCAGGGACGTACATGTTGAGTGCACGCACCAACGATGCACACGTGGGTGTACGCGCGCACAGATACTTGACCCCTGGAGTAGACATACCATAAATGCCATCCCTCATCTTTTCACAATGAAGTGGCCACTTTGGTCCCCATAGCCCCGCCGATGGGTGACTCTTTACAAGGAGGATGTCTGAGAGGGGACTGAGAGTGGTTGCAGCCACAGTGACAGAAATCCCTCTGTCAGGAAGAAACAAAGCTATGAGCTGTCATTGAGTTGGAAAAGCTGCTAACTGCATCGGTGGCCAAGAAAACAGCCAAATCCAAACAATGAAGTTGTCCATTTTGGATCGCCTGTTGGACATGATACACTCTTAATGTGCAGGGAAAGCCTTCCGTGATGCTCTGCATGTATCCTACTCATAAATCTTCAGAATTCCCATCCAGTTCAAGTAAAAACAAATCCGTCCAGTTCCACTTCAAAGCATTGCTGCGTTATGAGTTTACAACCATGACTTAGAGAAATGTTTCAGAGGCTTTGGGCCGAGGAGAGGAAGGGAGTAGGGGGGTGTTCTGTTTCTTACGGCGATCCGGGCCAAGCCACTGTTCTGGATGTCTCGGTGAATTTGAACTGACTCATGAAAGAGAGTGGTTCCCTGCAAATACAGTCGTGCACACATCGCCGACAGTCGTACTTGGAGTGTGACGGACGGATAGAAAGGGTATTCTAGACACCCAAATCCACCGTGTCGCTTCACATTCCAGGGATGAGGCATGGAGATTAGTTGACACAAACTCTTCGAGCATGTGTTTTGATGTCCTTGTGATGACAGGGCTAAACGTTCTGTTTGGGAACCACCGGTAAAATATTCAGTGGCGAACGTCTGAGCAGGTCCCCTGTGCTCAAACCCTTTGCAAAGAAACGACTGCGACCTGGTTCTAAATTATTCAGAGAGCCGAGTGCTTTGTCTAGGAAGTTCAAAGCTCTGTTTTAAAGGTGCTACTCGCAGCATTTTGACATCAATAACATCAATCAGAATTGTCATAAATGCGAATAAGATTGTCAGCCTTACACTGTGAGCCACTGCTGCTTGATGGATATCCAGCACAAACGAAGATTGCTTTATATAATAACAACAATAAAAAAAACCGAGAGGGAACAGTTATTCTTCCAGGGCAGAGAGATAACACATACTTTAAATGAAGGGTGATGAAACGAGGGAAAAGCTTACAGAATAATATCTTTCTGAACTTTACCCTAAGCTTCATCTGTAGCCTAGTAGGACGGTATCATTTGCTTTCAGCAATCATACCAACACAGTCTAATCCTGGGGTGGCCAAACTATGCCCGTATTATACAAATAAACTACAATATGGCTTGATATATCTAATAAATTACACTGTATGTACATTGCACATTCTAGTTTGAACACTAGATGTCAAGTTAAATATTTTACTATTTCTGCCTGTTTTGTTTGTTTCATCTTAATTTCAAATTTACATCTTTACATCTTATATCTACATTTGCATCGTAATCTTTTAAGTGGGCCCTTAGACCATGAACAGAAAACAATATTTGGCTATTTCTGTCTGTTTTAACTTTTTGGCCACCCCTGGTGTAATCCATTAATAATAAATGCAACAGATGATGCTACATGTGAATCATTAAGATGAGTGGGACCTCCAATGACAACAAATCTGATGCTGATTTGCCATCATTTTTACAGACAGACTGAAATACTGGGTAGTTGTACCTCTAAAGGCTCCAACAAGTTGGCCCAACTTTGCAATAAAGTGTGACACGATTGGGAAACACCGCTTTACAGGGATCTGCCCTTAATTTCACCCATCACCTCAAGACAATGTTGTCTTTGTCCCTCAACCCTGCATCCCAATAACTTATTGCACCATCATTTTTCAATAAGTAAACACATTTCAGTAGAAGGGACTCACCTGCAGTAGTTGTGGCTGCCCAAACCACCCTCTCCATTGGGGTATTTGAGGGTGTTGTAAGGGTGCTGGAAGGTCTCATTCCAGAAGAGGCAGGGTTTACCACCATGCAGGCTGGTCTGGTTCTGGAAGCCCCTGTAGTCCTCTCCGTTGGCGGTGTAACACTCTGAAAAGAGAGCAATGAGATGGAGAAGGTGAGAGAAATCCCTGCAATAAGGGATTAGAAGTCTATTGCGATGGAAATCAAAAGCTTGGCGAGGGCTTTCAAACATGCTCGTATAAAAGGCAGCCCCATCTGTGATCTGCTTTGTTGACAATCTGGATTCAGTGAAATACCCTTGTGCTTATTCAAATGTTTTAATGTGTTTTGGAATGATCATAGACGTTTCGTTTGGAATAATTGTATTCTTTGCCCAGGTTCAATTCATTACAGATCCGGCGAAACGAGGTAAAGCGAGATCAATCACTGTATTGTTTTAATTATTGTCAACGAGGGAGCACGGAGAAGAAAAAAAACAAATGGCCCACAGATATAAAACAAAATCAAACATGGCTCCAATTTCCAGGAAGTGTATGACAACCATGTGGCCAAGTCAGAGAGAGAGATTTTGTTTCCCCGAGGCAAAACAATGGCTGGTGGAAGGTTTTTTTCTTCCCTGAAAGAGGGAAGTCAAATAAACAATGGCTGATGGGAGCATTATGAGCCATCAACGCTCATCACTCTCAGCCTTGAGGGGGTGGGAGGGAGGAGGGAGGGGGGATTCCCATCAAGTGAGTTTTAACAGCAACAACTGAATTCCTCTTTTGATTGCATTAGGATGGAAAATATGAATTTATTATGTGACTGTTATGATTACTCATACTGCACGTGCTCACAATTGCAACTTCGGTGTAGTAAACAGCTTCTATATATGCAGCATTTATTCATGAAGTCGCACACAGAGCAGATGCAAGGGCAACAGTGTGAAGTTCTGATCTTCAGTATACATTAACACTTTATATAGCCTTGACTTATCTGCTTTTCAAAATGTCAAGCGAGAGCACATGAAACTATTTGCCTGTCAATCACACATCACTAAGATAAAACAATACTCGCTTGTTTGGCTCGTCTCCATGGGGTCTTGTTGCTATGTATGCGGTTCGTCAATGACCGGCTCCTTTCATCAAGTCGAGCTGTCTGGGCTAAGAGTATGAGCTAATGCGTTGCAATATGACAGTCATTACACCCCTTGGTGAGCCAGCTGTGCTCCAAGGCTCTTTCTCATTCTCTATTGACGCCAACGTTTCCCAACTTCCTCTTTCTTTCTCTTGCATCCCATCGTCTGTTCTCCTCTCTTACCGCTTTCTTTTCTCCTCTGCTGCTTCTGCCTTCTTCTGTCTTTCCCTTTCAACTCGTATACAGACAAACATTTCTTTGGGGATCCTTCTAATGCAACATTCGGACTCTGTTGCCATCCACCGTTAGATGGCAACCTCTAGATGCCATTTCACAGGTCTGGAGGAGTTAGGTAGCGTCAATAACGACTTCAATAAAAGACTTTATTCTTTTATTTGTTGGAGAAAGTGTATAATGTAGAAAGTGTATAATGTAGAATAAGCAGGGGGCCTTGACAAGAAAAAAATGTTGTGAAAGTTCCGTGTGTTTAGTATAGCTTTGCAATATTTACAGCAGTTAGCTTGCACGCAAACATGCATTCCAGTCTCCTGCAACCCCCGTAAAAGTACTGCACTTCATTTTAGAGTAAATCAAAGGCCCCAGCTGTTCTCAGTGTGTCAGCCGAAGTTGCTTTTAATGAAAGTTGTTTCGGCTTTGTTGTTCAGTCAAGCTTGTCAGCCATCGCCTGGCTGACCGGAGTTCAACAGCAGCAAGGAGCTGCAGGGTGTCGGGTTCCTGCTATCACGATGCCACTCTGTTGTCTCTAAATTGCTCCCTTAGTGAATTAATACCACCTCGGCATGCAAGGATATCAACCACCGGATTGTAAATCCAGTTCAGGGTGTCTGAGGCCAAACTCCATGAAATTAGAAAAACAGCCTAATGGTGCTGCAACAGTGCTTTTGCTACCCTTACACGAGGAAAGCAATGAGAGTGGCGGAGGACACTTTCGTTTTTGGGCTTACACACACAGAGGGCAGGCGAGGTGTGTTGAATAAGGCACTTTGAGAAGGTCTCAATTGTTGCTTGTGCAAAGGATGCAGGTGATCAGCATGGACCAGCGTTCAACCTGAAGAAGACTTTGGAGATAAGCGGCTGTTCTGATATCAACATTAATGTACACTACCCTGGTATAGGTCAAGAATGAAGGCATATGGATATGCATTGTTTAATATGATATTTACAGAAGAAATATGATGCATTTTTATTGCATTTACTATTTTTCTGGATGCCGGCAGCCGCGGCATGAGAAAGAAAGCGAAGGAAACACAGCTATTGAGCGTTTGGCAGCGGTACACGCACAATCATGAGTCACTGCTCCCCAAAAGCAATCACGACTCTTACTGCCCCAGTCACAGAGGATACCATCAGGCAGGGACGGGGCAGCCGGCTGCATCCCGAATGAATTCACGTCCTTCAAATATCTTCTCCTCGAAAAAAAAGCAGGTATTAAAATGACTGAGCTTGGCTGCTCAACACACTGTATCAAAAAAAAGAAGAAAAAAAAGAGCCAAATGACTTTGTAAATGTCTCCCCTCCTCCTTCAGGAAACTTTCCTCTGGAGTTTCAGGATGAAGCAGAGCTCGTCTGCACATGGTCCGCTTGGAACGAGCTGCTGCTGGCAACCGTCCCGCCCTTCTGTGGCCAAGTTAGCTTTCCAGGACGAGATGGTAAATATGGCAGCGCTTTTTGCCACCGGGAGGGAGATGGGGAGGCGGGTGTTCCAGGTGGTTTCAAGGCACCATTTGCTTGCGGTGGGGATGGGAAGCAGCAGATCTGCAAAGGACTCAGAGATAAGTGAGGCCGTCGTTAAAGATGAATGGTCCTTTTAAGAGTCCTGCGGACGACCACACATCTATCAAGCTAAAGGGAAAAGGACAATTTTACTTTGGAGCGGTGTGGACGTGAGCATTTCATCCTTGTCCTTGTTTTCATCCATCTGCTGATTGGACCGTCACCACTCCAGGCCCACTCCCCACGTCACACCCCTTTCCTTGTCACCAAGCAACTGTTGCGCTCTCGTCACATGGGCCTTGGCTTTCTTGTGGTTTCATCAGAGGCCGTGATGGGAAACAGAACCACCACCGCATGAAAGACGGAGAGAAGGGGGGGAGGGGGGGGGGGGGGGTGGGCTCCTATAAAATACATGCAGATCTACAAATAGAAAAAGTCCGGGAAATGGAAGAAGAGGACTCGCCCTTGACCAAGCCCTGCGCTCACAGATTACTGCACCACCCCGGCGACGACAGAAGAAGAAGAAAAAAGGAAAACAGCCGAGGATCACTGGGAAAGAGCTAATCGCCCTGTTATTATATTGGTTGGGATTTGTGGCTAATGACTTCCACATTGCAACTTCAATTGCACTTGATGCTCCGAAAAACGAGAGAGAGAGAGAGAGAGAGAGAGAGAGAGAGAGAGAGAGAGAGAAGTACGGGTCTTTGGTCATGTGATCTCAAGAACACAAACAAACAAGCTTACAAACAAATGGTTTCTCTGTGACGCGTTGCCGGGTCACACAAGAGCATTTATTTGTTGCTACGAGGGATGAAAAGCAGCGATAATTACAGACGGCTGCTTCCTCACCGAGGGCTGACATAAAGAACTTCCTTCCATCTTTATTATATGCTTGGAGCTCTCGGGACAGCAAAACAGGCTTAGTGCATGAGCAACATTTCCACTATGATAAAATTACACAGAAAGAGTCGATGATAGAAACATGCAGGTACAGAGTTGTGGAGAAGAAAAAGGCACTAACACCACCAGAAAGTGGAGGCTGCACATTGAGTATTCAGAGAGCTTCCAAAGTCTACAAACAAAGATGACAGAAACTCCAGATTATTAATGCATAACCTGCCACAATATGTTCCCCTCCACTGTGTCCTGGTAGCCATTACTGTTGTGGGGCTCATTAACGTCAGTGTAGTACGAACACAGCCAGGGCCAGGCCAGATGTAGCGGGTTACAGTTTTCTTTTCTAGGGGTGGGGGGGTGGGGGGGCACAGCTGGCTGCAACACAAGTCTGGTTCCCCTTTTCCCCGGCAGCATCCAATTCCACATCAATACCGCATCAGACTTCAGAGGAATCGCAGGAGTACTGCTTCCCATTTAGTATCCAGGTTTCACAGATAGTCACAGATTCAGTGAGGCTCTTTTAATGAAGTCGGATGTTGCTGAGGAGAAGTCAGTGAATTCTCAGAGGGGACACTCGGCAGTTACTGGGCCACACTTCGCCTCCCTGCTTTTCTGATCTTTCTGCTCCAGTATCAGGTTTTTTAAAAGTGCCCTCATGCAAGAGGGTTAATGAAAGTGCCTCTCAAGTGTTGAGAACAGATGCCTCTAACTAGTTAAATCTGCAGACGCTGACTTCTCAATGGGGTTTTACAGTCCTCCTTTTCATGTGATGCTTTTGTCATAGGTTGTAGCCCCAGATAACTAGGCCTTAAACCAAGACCTCGTTCAGTCCCAAAATAGCCTCCAACACCGCCATTCTTCCTCTGCAAAAACCCTCCGCTGCACCACCTCCTGAGTTCACCACAGGAGCCACAGACCCACAGGACTCCCTGCCAAAGTTGCTGGGTAGCACCTATAAAACATGGCCCCATCTAGTTCTAGTGCGGCCCCTATTATTTAGCTCCGTAATGGAAAGAGTCTAATCTGCTGTAGCCAGTGGTGGGCTAAACGCACTGCCAAAAAAAAAAAACTCCGTTTGAAGTTGCATGTCGCAAAAAAAATGGAAAGCTTTAAAGTTTTTTTGGCCGCAAGCTGCTCTCTGGTCCTAAATCTAAGTGTTATGTCTCCAAGGATTTAGAAAAATCAATCAGGAAATATGCAGAAGCAGATAAGACATCCACCTTTGTAGGATTTCCCGTAGTGGCCGGGATCTCTGACAGAACACAGCAGGGACTGACCAAGGGTTGGCTCTGTGAGTGGACCACAATGGAACAAGCAGGGACAATTTTGAGTTTTAGTTGGCAGACGTTCAGGGAGTGACTGATGGGCTGCAGACAATGACGTAAAGGACATTCAGGGACTTCCTGAAACCCTGGGAAGAAAAAAAAACGCTGTCAGAATATGGACATCCGAGACCGGCCAGCCAACCTGACATGAGGGCGTACAAAGTGTCACGTTCAATTACCTCCCTCTGGCAACTCCTCACCATTTCCTCAAGTCATAATCCACATCTGCGAGAAAAAAAAAGTGACCATATTTCCAAACATGATCAAAAGCTTCTTCACCTCTAAAGCTGTCCTTGATTTTCTTTCCTGTAGTTTCTAACACACCAACACATCCATGCGATCACACGGCTCGCCAGACGATAAGACGACAGGGGTTACAGGGTTAAACAAACCGGCACCAAACCAATTCTGACACCAGAGTAAACAAGACTTTCGCAGCCAGGTGAAAGCGGGAACTATACGTATATAAGTAGAGAAGCACGGGCTGAGGGTGTTCGGTTCAGAGCTTTTAAAAAGTTGAAAAATTTGTGTGTCTGCGATCGATCCATCCTAAATTAAACCAAACTGCAAATTAGAGTGTAGCATTAAGACTGAAGGCAGCTGAGGTGGCAGGGGAAGCAACATTAAGCAGAAAAGAAAGAAGAGAGAAACACAGAGTGAGTCAGGGTGGGACAAAGACCGTTTTTATTCTTATTTTATGATCACACAGATTGTTAACCCAGGCTCTAATTTTCTCGCTCTTGTTCGTAATGCCAGCGAAGTGAACACTGTTTTTTTTACTTTTCCAATTTCCCCATGTTATAGACGAGGCACACAAAGACCAACGCTTGTAAAATTAACAGCAAACACAGAGTTAGCGTCTCCAACACCAGTGGTCCGTCCGAGCATGAAGGTACAAATCTCATTGCAGAGGAGCTCTGCGGCACAGCTGTGTGCTGGGGCCTTTTAGAGGCGACCAAACAACCGACGCAGGGCTTAAGGGAGCGGGAACGTCTTCTGTGGAGAAAATAACACAACCCCATGTGGGTTCCTCATCGCATGCAGGCTTTGATAACCAGAGGATCTACGGCTTGTGATACAAGTCATGATGGCTCACTGTTGCTAATGGCTGTGCGCTTCTTGCATGAGGGTGTTTTACGCTTGCGCTCCTTTTTTTTTGTTTTTGCCTGTAAATGGATGGTAAAATGATCTCTCAGTCAACTTGCACTGTCAGATGCCCCGATAAACGCATGCAGTGACAAAACATGAGTTAATCTGCACTCCTACCCACATCATTCCAGCTCCCCTCCAGATGCACTTACAGTGAGAATGAAAGGGAGCAATTTTCATCAGTGGAGCAGCCACAGTATTTTAAGATGGGTGCGATGTGGAGGGAAAGGAGGACACCCACATAAACATGCACACAGGCCCCTTTGTTCCCTCAGTGGTAGGGCCGGTGTCATTGTGGCGATGCCATTCTCACTCCTCTCACTGTAGAAATTGCCCACTGAGTGCATGTGTGTGTGTTTGAATGCCCATGTCTGTCAATTCCCTAATTCCTCTCCTTACAATGGGCCAGCCTCTTAAAGGCAGTAATCAACATGGTGTAATCGGTGCGGCGAGTACGGCTTCGGCCGGCCTCGCATCCGCTCTCTCGTAGGATGCTTTTCACGTTTCTCCGACGACAGCCTTTTTGATTCGTGCACAATGATGGACCTCTGATCCATAAGTGGGCCCTTTGCCCCGCATGTTAAGCCCCTTTCAGCTCCAACATACCAGCCAGATAGCAACTCAAAGAACGCCGAACCATGAAAGAAAAGGTTGTCGCTCAAACACACCTGCTTTCGATCGTCCTGTTTGTGCTCATGTTAGCTGCTATCTGAGGAATGTAAATTATATGTGGTTTGGGCTGAAGCTCTGTCAGTGCTGTTGCAAGGGGATTGAGTGCAACCATTACAGCACACACACACACCACCTCCATCTCTTCTTTACTGACGTCCTGTGTGAATACAGGGTTGCGGGGAAGATGAGGTCTGACTTGGATAAATAAAGGCCTCGGGTGGAGGGGGAGGGAGCAATGCGACCTGCCCTGCTAATGCAAACAACAACAAAAAGCACACTGCTGCACCAGATCAAAAGCTCAGCTTATTTTCTTGTTTATTCTTAACAGATATTATTATTAAAACAAGACATGACTCGAGGCAAGAGAAGATGAGGCCATTGTGTAAAGCAGCAGGAGAGATTTAACGGATCTGATATTGTAAGTGCTTTTGCAGATGGTAGTTTGTCGTTTGGTTTTGAGGATATAAACATTCAGTAAACCTTCCATTACACCATGTTCATGTTTATGGCGCTGCAGGTAAATCCTTTTAGAGGAACTTTCAAACACTGTCCAACTTCCTTGTTTCACCGTTGCTGCTGTTTGGAAGAGTTTTTCAGATTTTGCTCTCCAGTTTTGATTAATTATTTCCTGTTGTGGAGATTTCCTGACAGCTGTCATACGTGACACCATAATAGTATAATTTGGGGAATGAGAACATTTGTGGCATGTGGGAGTGAGGCTTAGAGCCATGTGTTGTGATTAAATGTAACTAAAGCAGACCAATGGTAAGAACAGTTAACGGATGAATATTTAATGCTGTGGTTAACTTAACTTTTTAACTTTTTTATTTTGCAGTGGTGGAGGAACAGGCCCAGTGTGTGGAGCGCAAACATGCTCCAATCTGCATCTGATGAATCTCCAGCGTGCTCGCTTGGAGAGCATGGCAAACCCATCAAAATAAAGAAAAAGGCACCAGCGTGTTTGTCTTGTCTAACTTTGTAAATTATGGATGGAGACATTGGTCTGTTCCCTCAGCATTCCTTGGCTTGTTTGGAGTTTTTTAGATTTTAAAATTCTTGTACGCTGTGGAAAAAATCTCCTCTGCATTTAGACATTTTGCCTTAATCTCTGGCTACGCCAAAACGCCTTGTGACTGTTGTCGGCTTCATAACAATCAGCAATCATTATCACCAAATGCACATCTCATGTTCAAATCTTTAGTTTTGAATTATCTTGTGTGACTGACCTGGTCAGAGCATGAACGGAGCATGCATTTCCACTGTATCAAATCACAAAAGGTTGTCAGACAAACCGCAACAGAGTGCACCTCAAAGTACACAATAACAACGGCACAATAGGCCGTCGCGGAGGGGACCAACATTCAGACCCTTTTAACCAGCCATGTCTCCAGTTCCTGATCTTGATTGTGAAAGCGATCCTTTTTCACTGTGGCTTGTGAGGGCTGTGGGAAGAGCAGGAGTACTGGGAACCAGATGGCTCTGGTAAAAGACAGGGGGGCATCCCACTGGCCTCCCTGAGAAGGGGATCCATTACGGAGGATCCATTGAGGGCCGGCAGATTCTGTTTCACGGCATCGGCTGAGTGTGACCACCCCTTGATTGGCATTGGTCGTGGGCTGGTGTCACGTAGGCTGCCGCAGACCCAGCCCTTTTTGTGTTCACCTTGGGGAGCTGTATTCACCTTCGATGCAGGACAGACAACTAAATCAGGGCCTCTTGGCAACTCGGGTTTCACCCCTTTTGAGTTCAAGCCTCTTTCAAAGGGCCTCACATTGCAAGGGGATATCACTGGCTCCGTAGCTTGAGGGACAATAGCTGTTTGTGAAAAACGGTTGACTGAGATGTTGGTGTCTGTAAAGTAGGGTCCGAGAACCGTTTAAGCCCAGTTAACTGTCGCCGGGGTATCTCAATTTAATGGACATTTATTTCCATATTCTTTCAAAAACGACCACACTGAAACATGTGCTTGTGCTCTGATCCACTGCACATTTCCCTGTCACGGCTTCTTAGCTCTGCCCGCTACTGGCTTTGTTCCGTTGTTTGCTGTCCACTTAGCTACGTCGGCACCCTTCACTTGTCCAAATGTTTCCTCCGTCCACTTAGCCGTGTCCACTTGCTCGGCCATGTCAAATCGGTGCCGTCTGTGGGCGTTTCCTGCATGGAGGAAAGGCGACAATTTGCCTCTTCGGCCACAAACTGCTGCAGCTGGACACAAACCAGACCCCGGGGCTCAGCAGCAAAATTACTCTCCATTTATTTAAAGTGGTTGCCATTACTCTACCGCAGTAGAGCGCAGACCTAAGTGGCCCCGGCCCAAGCATAACTGCAGTATAAAAAGAACTTTAGGTTCGCCGGACAGGTCATGTCTCACACAGTAGCAATTCAATATCCTCCCGTTATGTTCTTGGTTAAGCTTCTCAAAACTCAGAATTGAATGTGACACCACAAAAATACATGGTTGCTTTGAAACTCAGTCTGTGGAGATTCTTGCAAAAACACCCAACCAATCACTGGCGAGATGTTTGGAACATGTTACACGTTTGAATCAAAGAAAGAATAACAGCTAATTTGCCTTGATCATACTATGTCTAAAGCGTTATTAATAGCATGTTCAAAAAGAGAAATACAGAGACAGGAAGGAAGAAAGGGTTTGAGCTTGTACCAAAACAAATCAAACCAAAGTCTAATCGTTTTGTCCAGTCTCCTTCAAATGCAGAAACCTATTAGCGTTGTTCGGAAATAACAAAGTTGCGCTTCCTTTTATCAACACGCCCAGAGCTGATAACGCTTTATTTGGATTTCACGTTAGCACACAACTCCAGCGTTGAGGACGAAAGTTATAATTCATGTAATGTTTTCATGCATCAGCCACTTCCTGCCCGGGGCCTTAAAACCTTTAAAATTCCATTCTCCGTGAATTAAATTGAGTTTTGATAATGACAACCATTGTTTGTCTGAGAGTTAATAGAATTCATAGAAGAACATGAGGCTCTGTGGTATTTCATTACTGTTCTCTCACTATTTGATTTACCCCCTCGCCCTGGAGAGTGTGTTCCAGTTGATGGGCTGAGACTGCTGCAGAGAGCACCAGCAAAGCTGAGAGAGAATGTCATCTGGCATTGAGCGGAGTGGGTCTCCTCATGCATACGCAAATGCCAAGGTACACGGAGAGGCCAGGGAACACAGCTCATACATAATGGTATTAAAATGTGCAAATGAGGGAAAGGGAAGAGAGAGGTGAATCGGTTGCAAAACAGAGGGAGGGAGAAAACTTGAGATGAAAGGAGTCGTGGAAGAATAGGAGAAGAGGTTACATTGCTTCATCCAAAACCAACAAGTCACAGCTCATTCACAAAAAATACTGTGACTGGTCTTGACTGACCTTCGAGCAGCAAAACCTCACAAACCACCATTCTGGCCACATGAGCGCACTCTCCCACCTCAACATTGTTTATCTCTTTCGAGCCTGACAGTTGTGTACAGCCAGCAGCGGCTTTGACAGCTTAATTCCATGTTGTCACACGGGACCGCCACCGTGGATCAGGGACCGGAGTGACACGCTCAACCTCGCAACACTTCGCTTGGGGTTCCTGTTTCTCTCGCCGCACTGCAGCTTTCGCGTCCGTCACGCCTCGTCACCTCTGAGGGGTGCAACCCATTCCGCCACCATAGATCCTGAAGCTGGAACTGGCGATGCCCGATACAACAGCCTGAGCAGGTGTCGATTTGCACAAGGTGAGAGAGAAAAAATGACTGAGTTGCACTCAGCGGAAGCTCAAACGGAGACACGGAGAGAGCCGGGCAGGACAGAGAGAGAGAGGTACTTTGATAAAACGAATATAAGCCTTTGAACACAACAGGACGTGAATCCCAGTGGCACGATAATAAGCATGATTGTGTTTATAATAACTGGGTCTGTTTCTCCGTCATAGTGGTTGGTGGTTTTGTGGGCGGTCCAATCCCTTGGCATGGAAGAACAAGGGCGTTGCCCGCAACTTGACCCTCGCAGGGCACCACCCTGAGGTCATCAGGAAGTAAATGGGCACCAGCTTGACACAGAAGCACACATTTCTGACCTGGAGCTTTTTTTTCCCTTCTCTTCTTCTGCGGCCAACTGTGAGCCAGATGCAACTTTACTTTCGGCCAAGTAAATGAGGGAATTCTTCAAAAACTTTGGCCTGTCCTCAGAAGTCAAAACATGTGGAGTACCATGAGTGTTGGGATGCAAAAAAAAAGGAAAATGCTCTGCTCTATTTTCTCTCATTTCAGACTTCCTACACTCTATGTCTGGTTTCTCAATGAGTGGAACTCTCTCTGTCTCCGCATCCATCACTAGCTACTGTGAGCTGGTATTACTGTCACTGGAGCGCTACCTGGAGGTTTGTATAATCAGCTATGGCTTAGTTTATAATCTACCTTCTTGTCAATGAAGTACCATACACATGTACAACAGTATTGGGTGATGCTCAGAGGAAGAGCTTCTTCCTGGCCTGTTATTCCTGAAAAATGGTCATCTCCATTTGCTTGTTTTGTCCAACCAACAATCCTAAACCTAAACATATTTAATTTATAATGATATAAACAAGCAGAGAGGCTGGGACTAGTATTTTTGCTTGATAGAATAATGACTCAATTGGCGAAATAACTGCAATACATTCTTTGTCTCAGCAGCAGTGTTGGGTAACATCACTTTTCAAAGTAACTTGTTACTTTGCAGCGTTACCTACTGAGAAATGTAACTCGTTAAGAGTACTTCTTACCAAAAATGAAAACTTTTGTCGACCGCTGTCGATGACCTTGCAGTCGCAGCGTCGGTTGAAGTCGATATGCGTAGTTGGTTTTTGTTGGTGTGTTTTTTTTTATTTGTCTTGCTAAAGAGTCATGAGGGCTCCATGTGGGCTTGTGCGGAGCTGGTTGTGCGCGACACAAAGAGGAGACAGGCTGACTGGGTTTGCTGTGAAAACAACCATGACATATTGTCTGAACCTGTGTGCAACCTACAGGACATTTAAAGGAGCATAACGTTTAACTGAGTGTACAAAAAGTTTTAGGGAGATAAGCCCATTTGTCAACCTTCTCATGATTACAATGAGCGATGAGACAATAGGCAGTAAAAGCAACCATGTGTCCCCGGCAGATTGTTCTGTGGTCCTGTGATTGATGCAGACACTTTGCGTGCCCTTGAATGAAAGGCAAGGGACTTACATCTCAAAAGTCAGAAGAAGAGAACAGCTACAAACCTGATGTTTCCTCTTACTCTTTTTAAAAAAAAAATGTATCCCTCTACAAGCCAACTGAAAAGCACTATCATGTGGTTAACTGTCTAACGCTAGGATATTACTAAAATGTCAGCCTTTCTAATACAATAGTTACTCACCCAAGTGTGAAGCACTGCAACTGCAGGCAAATCAATATTTTTTTTATCATAAGCAGATTAACCTTTATCCTTATTGAGTGAATGCTTATTTATTTTATTTAATTGCTATTTATTTACCAGGGACAGGGCACTTTAATGGAGTTAGCTAGAGTGCTAAAAAGAGAGTTATAAAATAAGGCTGATCGTAGTTTACAAACGCTTTCCTGTGCTGCCTCTTGAATTACTGTGAACATTGAATCCTAAATTAAAACCTAACTCTAAAGACCTGAGTCTGAATTCAACATAAACCTAAACCCAGGAAGAAGTCAGGACCAAAGTTAACCTACTTTACAAAAATGTCCAATACTCATTTTTACTGAATAGGGCTTGAACGCACCATAATGTAACTCAATGTGACCTCCGTACATTAGCAGTTAGCTCCATGATTTAGCCAAGCAGGACTGTGCTGCCCACAGCTAGCGTTAAGTAGCTCTCCCCCTGCCAATTTCAACACAGATTTGTTGTTTACAATGTAGCACTATCCTGGAAATGTTTATTGTCCCCAGGACGAGGTGACGCCCTGATCTTGAGTACCTGCAGTACTGTAGAAAAACAAGTATCATCACGTTTTCTGAATTTTGGCTTTCACTTCGTAGCAAAGTATCAGTTCTCTTGGCATCCTTACCTGACTTATTATCATAGTTACTTGGTTAGCACAGCACGCCCACACACACACACACACACACACACACACACACACACACACACACACACACACACACCAATATACCTCCAGCAGTTTGACTAAACTTGTGTCTGCAGCACAGAAGCTCACCAGGAGGGGAGAGGTTTCCATCTCCATCTCTGAACCGGAAAAGCTGAAGGGACCGCATGGCCCACATCTGAGACCCAGACCCCATGCGCCTTTTTCCCATAATGCCCTCTGAAATTCCCCACGCTGAGCAGAGAGGGTTCACTCGCACACCAAAAGCCCTTATGTTAAACCATTTAAGAACCCGCTGTCTCCCCTCAAACCAATGCTCCTGATCACCTCTGCCAACACAAGCTCGTGTTTCCTCAGATCGTGGCTGAAGATGGTCTGTTATTATCTTCTGAGACAGACGATTCGCAGCACCTCTCTCACACACACACACACACTCACAAAGATCCCTCTGTCTCAGGGGTTGATGGCGGCCAGTAATAAACTGCACTGTATGGACTACTTTTACAAGTTGAGAGATGATTAAGTCGAGACACATATGGTGATTGGCTGTGTGAGGGAGAGTAGTGTGTTGGGCAAAGACAGACAGTTGTTTGTGTGTATGTGTGTTTGTATGTGGGATGAGGGACAGCAGATAGAGGATGTGAGATCTCTTAGTTTGGCACTTGATGTGGCCGCTTAAAAAACAAAAGCAGGAATGTTTATTGCCGCTCGAGATGGCAACAGCTGGCTCACACTTGAACCTTCACTCAAAAACGTATTAGCAGATTAATTGATTACTCATGTGTCATAAAGTAAATCAGCAATTTTTAAAAGGCAAAATGTCAAACGTTTGTTGTTTTCAGCAGTAAAGGTACAGAAGCAGAAATACACACCAAAATAGTCCCTACATGGGAATGCTGAAAAGCTTCTGGCATCCTTTTCCCAGACAGGTACACACACACACACACACACACACACACACACACACACTCACACACACACACACACACAACGCACTCTGACTTGACGTTAAGGCCAACATCTGAAAATAAGAACTCATGTACTGTAGACTCCTATCAATCACACGTCAACTAGTGAACACAGAAGCCGCACGACTGTTGCCAGCATCAAAAACTACAATCCAAACCTCTGCGTGAGCTACTGTTCAGGAGGTCGTGCAGCATTTTAAACCTACTGCGCCGCACAGCGACTCCCGGTACCGTCTGCGGCCGAGTGCGCTGATTCTCACAGAGTCCAGGCCAACATCAAGCCCTGCTGGACAGCGATCAGACAGGGAGCAGGAAAGAGAGTGGGGTTGCCAGATAAAACAGAGGATTGCCAGTTTGTGCAGCAGCTTATATGCATGTCAAGCTACAAAGAAGAAATCATAACATGTGCATGAGAGTAAAAAGCTTAAAGATCTGGTCTGGAATTAATCGAGCTGATTTACCTGTGGAGAGTTGGTTTTGATAAGATACCTCACTGCACAGAGTGCAGCCTTTGCACATCCTCCCACTGTGGCCTTACAAGTTATTTCATGCATGTCTAGTTAAGTAGAGATAGACTTGGCAAACAGCACATGAAAAGAAAGCCCATAAGGCACATCTTGCCTCTTCCGATCAGTGCAAGATGCAGTTGGTCGAGCGCAGCCTGATGTTCACCTGATGTTTTTCTTCATTTGGACTTATTTCTGACAACTCTGTCTTCTGTGATCACATAATGAGAGTGCATTCCACGTTGCCGAAATGTCACAGCGTGCACTTTTCAAGCCTCAGCTCGACACAACCAAAGCTAACAGTTGTCCTTTAAAAGGTAATGGAAAGAAAGTCTGGTGCTACACCGGATTAATGTTGCTATTATTCACGAGCGCAAAACGTGGGATCAGACTGATCAATGGTTGCTGACCTTACAGCGACACTTCACAGCTTCTAGAAAAAAGGCTGCCTCAACCTGAATAAGACGATGCATCATTAACATGAACTAAAGACATACTGTACGTGTAGGTGCACTCTGGGACTCTCACCACCGGCCCCGATTGTCAACCTGCCAGTGAGGCCGGTCTCGGACACCAGGAACATCAAGCACAAAACAACTCCCCCGCTGATTAACAAGCTCGAGCTTCTTCACGACAACAACACCACCAGCTACATCATTACCGGCTTACAAAGCAACTCAATTACGCCTCATCTTGACAGCTCTGACAGGATTCGGCTTCCACTTGTGTGTACGTTAGTGTGAAGGGTCTACGCAGCTGCCAAGTGAGCAACGGTGGGCCGCAGTCAGACAAAGTGAGCATGCGGGAGTCTGGATGGGTTTCTTTATAAAGCCTCCGAGTTCAGGTGAAGAGGAAATCGCACACATTAAAGACAAGAGTCTGTGTTAGCCAACGCTCTATATTGGGAGCGTGAAGTGTGCTGTATGGAAGAAGAGCCCATTAAGGCACTTAGCTGCTCCAGCTACAACCAACACATCTCTAACCCACTACATTTTCACTCTTTTCTTCTCTGTGTGTGTGTGCACACCGGTATCACTCAGCTCGGTATCTCTCAACGCAAGATGAAAAACACCTTTGCTGTTAATACACTCCTGTTGATGCGCTGCTACAATTCCACCAGGACAGCAAAAGCACTCCAGTGTAATGATTTTAGACACAAGTCACAGAAGCAACAGCGGCTGGCTTTTCTGCCGAGCAGTAACTAAGCTGTTGAAGGCAAATTCTGCTGTGTTTAAGAATTCACGCCCGGGATTCTTCTGATGAGAGTTCACATTCATAAAATGTATCTGGACGATGCTAAACCACAAGAATGACGTGGTGCATACAGTAATTCAACTAGTCCTACAGATGGAGGAGTTATTCTGCAGCGCCGTGTGTTTCAGTGCGTCCACTTTCCCTCCACCTGCATCATCTATTTCCCCTCTCACCAATCAACCATGAACTTAATCTCCTCTGATTGGGTCCCTCCTGTTGAACATGAGCACAGAACTACACGTCTGGCAAGAAGCCCCGACTCTTTGATTCTGAGACTAAAAGTTCTTTGCTTTTGAACTCCATCGTAGCTCCAGACATTTAGAAAATAATCTGTGATTATAAGAAACAATAGCTGAACTAACGACGTCTACTAGAAGGGTTTAAGGATGTGTCCTTTAGGTGTTGTTGGGTTAGGGGCAACCGGCACTAGAGGAGTGCCAGAAAATGCACTGGCAGCAATATCCCGTGGAACTGAGTTATGGCCTAAGAATCATAAACTTGTGTCATGAAATCATAAAGTAAAAATATTCTAAAAGTGGGGAGCGGGCTTACTTCAGGTGTTGTTAGGTTTCACAGTCAGTTTGACCCGCACAGTGCAAACATATTAGGGGAAAACAGAGCAAGGAGAGCATCAAACAGTCTTTGCATTTACAAGAGACTGACTTCTTTTAGACGCATGAAATTATTGTTTTACTGTACAGTAAATATGGCACAGCTGACTTAAACTAAAACATAAACTGGGCCTCTTTTTTTTCTCCCCAGTGTTATGAGGGGGAACACCATTGCTTTAAATACTTTGTTAATACATAGGTACACATGGGAGTACTTACGCACTAGCCCAGATGGTGGACCCTCTAATTTGAAATCCAAGGGTATAATTAAGAGACAAAAAAATTAAAAAGGAAAGCATGAGGATTTGCTGCTTCGACATGAAATGCGGCACAAATTACAGCAAGGAGAAGCTCGGTTTGTGTGGTCACCGTTATTAGATCTGCACATTCAAACTAAATATTTAAGAATGGGGATCTGGCTGTGACTTTGAAGTTCTGCAGATAGAGGCACACATAACCCTGCGTATTACTCTGAATTTGACGGTAAATTAAAGGGATGGTATCAGATGACTGAGCTGAGGGTGCTGAGTTCATTATTTCTGGGAGAGGGGGGGGGTCTGTATGTTTCCATTAAAAGACACAATAGCCAGTAATGCAGTGCAGTCCACAGTGATAGGCAAAAACATCGTAAAGATGTTCTGCCATGGCTGTTGAAAATGGGACCAATCAAAAAGACTGCTGTGTAAACGATCGGCAGCTGATGCAGAACAGGTAAACACACCGGGAAGAGAAGCGCGGAGCGTGCTGGAGAGTCCGGTGCGTAAAAGCTGCCGGTTTGGGTCACACGCCCGTCGCATATCTGATTATATCAAAAACGCAGCCTTCAGAACACTACACTACATCGGTTCCAGATGTTTTTGGAGCTCTTTCCAGATTTACTTGGAGCCCTGTTTGGTCTATTTTTTGGTCACGGGGACTCTACAGGTCTGAGGACACCTTTGGATGCAGTTTGGAACACACGTGTTTATACCCTGTAGGTGTGGAGGTAACACTGGAACTGTAGTCTTATCGGAACAGTCACTCCGCTCACATTACCTCACTTACATAACAGCCAAACAATTTCTCCCCCCATTTTTTTTGGCCGCCCTCTGTTAACACCACCAAGTAAAGACATCGTGTAGTTTGGGAAATAGTGTCGTGGTGGGATTTGGACCAAGACGATGAACTGTAAATGAAGTTATGTGACATGTTCCATCCCAAATTGAAACATGCTTAACTTACATAACTTAAACATTAAAATCAACGAACTCTCACGTGTGTGTTGGACAATTTCTGACAGGATAATAGCCTGTCCGGTGCGCAAAAGAGCAACTTTGGAGACGCTTTCGACCACGCAGATATTCGTCAGAATGCATCCATAGAAAAGGCGAGCGGAAAAGTTTTTACTTACCGGTGTCGAAAACACTAAAAGCCGCAGAAGAAATAGCCCCAGCGAGGAGAAGAGCAGATGTGACTGTCCAGGAATCCATCGTGTGATTAAAGACTTTGAGCTGGCTCTCAGGTGAAGTGCAGCCAGACGGACGGATGCGCAGACCGGCGAGCTGGTGGACTGACTGACGGACTGACTGTCCGGGTCTGTGCAGGAGTCGCTCTTCGCTCGGCGTTAAAAGTCCCTGAACTTCAAGGCAGGTCCTACAGCCACTACTACACTGACACCACAAAGACGGGAACAGATAGTAGAAAGCTGGGATCCTATTTCCAACCCATGTGACAGGAAATAGGGGCAATAGATTCAACCTGCAGCGCTGGGGAAGCAGCGGAAAGAACGGAGGAGGAGGGAGGGAGGGAGAGAGGGTGGCGCTGCTGGGGTTGGAGGCTGGACTCAGTGGTGCGATGAAGAGCAGGTTAATAAAGTATAAACTGATTTTGGAATATCATTCCAAACCTATTCCACTGTTAATAACTAACTTCAAGCACCACACAGCCATCGTGCATTTACTATTAGGTATCTACATTAAAGGTATAGAAGTGATGCTACAGGAGATCAGATCAGAACAGTCCACTGACATGCTATGCAGTACCAGTGTCGCACAATAAATCCTGTCTGGTGGCAGAGGCGTAAATATAGACAGTGTCGGCAGTGCAGTTGCACTGGGGCCCTGGGGTGGAGGGGCCTATAGAGAGAGTAGGCTCTCCAAAAATGTATTGTACTGGATGGAGAAAGGGCCCAGATTGCCACCTCTCAGATATGCAAAAGTGTGTGTGTGTGTGTGTGTGTGTGTGTGTGTGTGTGTGTGCGTGGGGGGTGGGGGGGGTTGGTAGAAATCTATAACATATGCTCATATCTAAATATTTTTTGGTATGCAATTATGATTTCTGGGTAATACGTATGTTGATGTTGTCCAAATGTTTAGTTTAGGCACAAAATCTGTCAAGACTGACAAGCTGAGCACATCTGCAAGCCGAGTCCGCAGTCATGCCTCACAAACATAAAAGAGGCATGTAAGGAAAGACGGCAGCGAAGCTCCGTAAATTACATTCTTTGGGCTTTTTTTTTATAAACAGTTGCCAGCCCACGCTGTGTGTGCGCTTCACAACCATCTAGCGTGCAGTAGGGCCCGTCGTAAACAGCCTTACGCCACTGTCGGCTGTATATGGGAGTATTGTCTTGGTTTTTATGATGTTGGGGTCTAAATCTAATTGGGGGTCCATTACATTTGGAGACCCCTGGGCTACGACATACAGTACTCAATTCTAGAATGCACACAAAGGCAAGTCAAAGGCAGTACGTCATTTTAATAGCTATATTATGGAAGAGGGGGAGTGGTGAGGGAGAAGGATTTGCACATGATCTGGTAGAGAGGACAGTAGGTAGCCCTGTGGCTTAATAAAGAAAAGATTAATTAAGACGTGGATGAGGTTGGGGAAATTACTCTACTTTTTTATGTATTTCAAGACCAAATTATTTTGTTTACTTTTTTATTCCTGCGGCTGGAGTTGTGATCAAAGAAACTTGTGATCACAAGTTTTGTGTTTTTTTATTTGTATTTGTCTGCCTAACATTTAATCAATAGAAGCGAGTCCCTGGGCACAATTTGGGGGAATCACAAGACTTTTTTCTGGTGAGATTTTTAGTTGTTGATGTCCACAGTTAGTTATTAGATCATTCTAATCCACAGTAATGGGTGAGGTGTTATATTTTAAACTAAAACAAACAAGCAGATTATGTTAAAATATCTGGTATATAATGAATGTCATGTTCTTTCTTAATGAAACTCAATCAATTAGAAAATAAAACCAGAATAGAGAGAAAAAAATACTAATTGTACTCCTTGGATGATTTTTTTCCTTCCTAATGTGTCCATTAAAGCTTTTTTAATCGTACTCACTGGCTAGAAACAGGAGCACCGTGTGTGTGTATGTGTGTGTGTGTGTGTGTGTGTGTGTGTGTAAGCCCACTGATGGTGCTTCTCACCTCTTTGCCATTTCACACTGGCAGTCTCATCTTCAGTGTGAAACAGCACCCTCGTGTGTTTCCCTGCGAGCATCATGCAGCACCATTGAGAAGAGTCCACAGCATCAAACACAGCCAGTTGGCCTAAAAATAGACGATCCAGTATGAGCTCACCACTCTTGAGGAAAAGGAGGCCCAACATGTATTTTGCCAAAACCGACGGGGTTGAGATGAGGAGCACTGGGAAAGTAATCTAGCATGACGTGTGCCCTTTACAGAGACGTAACTGTGTGGCTTAGAGATGCTGGATGGTAAAAAAAACTGCACTTACATTACAGCGAAAGATGGTTTGGGAGAAAAAGATTTATTATAATTGAACCATACTGACAGTTTACTCAGATGTTTAACCTTTTCTGAAACTAGCTGTCAGTCTAAAGTGACTCTGACATTATATGTATTACATATCTCATTACATTTCCCATCCATAACTAAGTATACTTACTCAATTACTATACTTCAGTATCATTTTGAGGTAGTTTCTTATTCTGTACTTTATATTTCTTCGCCACTACGTTTGAGAGGGGATATTTTGTAGCTATAGTACTCACAAAACATAATACCTTTAGAAAATATGATGCATTTTCTACGTCTCAGTACAAGTAGTTTAAATGAATGTGGATAAGCTACGACAATAATATGTTTTCGACACATTTGTGCATCAGTATACTGTGATACTATGATCTAATATAGAACATTTGGCTGATAAATCTTTCTATCTGTCTGTGAAGGGCTGCAACTGACACTTGTTTTTATTATCAATTAATTATTTTAACAACTGTTCTTGATAAAGTTCCCAGAGCTGATAGTGATGTTTTCATATGTTTTGTTTAAACAGTGCAAAACTAAAACACATTCAGTTCACTATCATAGAAAACACGAATATTAACACATTGTTGAGAAGCTGGGACCAGCGATTTTCTACTCTTTTTGCTTAAGGGGAGACACAACAGGTGAATATACTGTATGCTAATTTCCATACATTATTTGAACATTGGATGAGGCCATGTTCAAAATTATTGTTTCATTGTGTTGACATATTAGAGTCAAAGGTTTTTTACAGAGAGGATCTCTTTATTTTAGAAAATACTTTCAACAGCCATCGAGCCATTTGAGGTAATGCTACTTTTAACTGAACTAAGGACCTGAATACTTCATCCACCGCAGTAGCCCATGCATTGCTATCATTATTTAGCATGTGACATGTTATGAGTGGGTGCTCACACAAAGCAGTCTCAGTGCCCTCAGACTATTAACTATATGATCATTAACCTGAATCAGAGTCCTGTCATTACCTCCCATCTTCCCGGAATGCTATCAGTCTGTGATGCTGTGCAGTTGTGGTAGCAAGACCTCCTTTGTCTTCTTTGTCTGTGTGTGCGTGCGCGTGTGTGTGAGATCACATGTTGGACATGTCTACACACGCTGGCCACATTCCTTGTGGTCTGCTGGAGTTACTGTAATTCTGCTCTGTCTTTTTTTGCTCTCTCCAGATAAAACTCACCACTTCCACACATGACATTCACACTTAATTATTTTCGGGCACTTCGCCTTTCAGACTGCTCGGCTGTTTTTCATTGGGTTGAGAACATCAGATAACGAGTATCCAGAGTTCCTCCTCCATGTGCGTACATTTCTAGCACGGGTGGATGCGGCAACGAGAGCCGGTGTGTCCTCCCTGCTTTGTTATGCAAGACGGCGGATGGAGCTCACGGCAAGAATAATCCACCGAGATGTATTGGAAAATAGTCTGGCATCCCTGACCTGCCTGCCAATGGGATGTTATGCGTAGCTGAATTAGAAGTTGGCCCAGATGCTTTGAATTCACAAATTTAGGAGCCAAGACTATGTCATGTCCTTGTATTCTCTTGGGTAAACATGAGCGCCTGGCCCTGAATTTTAATGCCACATTTTTCTACTTCCCTGGACAAAACTACGTCTCCCTCTGCGCTTTGCTTTCTCTCCTTCTTGGCATCTGAGAGAATCTTTGGTTGCATTGAACCTGAAGCTGTCAAGTCTTTTGACACGCCATTTCATTTCGATCTCATCTGAGAGAGAGGTACAAAATTGAAAGGGTCTATTCACACAGATTACAAAAAAAAAAACACTTTCCTGTAGTGGAATCAAACCATGCAGATAGTTTTTGTGTTTCTTATTCCAGGATTGGAGTCTTTGACATTTCTACCAGCACTTCAATACAATAAAAGGTGAACGGGAACTCATTTGTGGTGCTCACAGCATTAAAAGTGACATTTAAAAGCTCAACAGCAGCGTGCCGAGGCAGTTTCCTGATTATTCGGGATAACTCACAGACTTGACTGTGAGCAGTGTATACAACTGCTTTCAATTTGATTAAGTTACACACTTGAGTACTCAAATGTGAAGAATTGATGCTTTTCTTTCTTAGATGATAGCAGACCGAATATCTTTGGGTTTTCTACTGTTGGTCGGACGAAAACAACGGCGTGAATAACTGAATTTGGGCTCTGACAAATTGTGGTCTCACTACTTTCTGACATGTTACAGACAAAACAATAACTCAAACAATCAAGAAAATAACTTTGATAAATTGGGTGAATCGATCCTTTAAAACTAGTATGATGGAAATTCGCTTCTGAGGCTAAATTTAGTTGGGTTGGGGACGTGTGCACCCTGAAGAACCTGACAAGAAGAAGGAGGCAGATATTTTTTCTCCATCTATGACATCACCACGGTGTCCGGATCATTCTCCTCAGTGCCGAAATGATCTCTGCGGTCGCTTGGCTCATTACATTAATTAAAAACAAAACACGCCGGCACACACATTGACGCACAACTTCTCGTGTCTACTCCTATGGGGGGACACAGTGAGTCAACGCGATTACTCAACCAAAGCATCTGGTTGTTGTCTGAAGTCTGTTCGACCCGGCCAACAAACCCCGACGCGGCCACATCAGTGTCCATATGATCCACATCATTAGTGGTTGCACACCCAACGCACATTATGTGGGCTCCCCTTGACAAATGACTGCCTCTGGCCCTATCTGCAGCAGTAACAACCCCCAACCACCATCTTCTCTTAACTCCTATCCCCTACACACACACACACACACCTGTGCAGGCCCCTGAGCTTACCCGTGTTCAAAGCCAAGATAAAAGCTAACGTTTACATCCAGCCACCTGCACGTAACCAGCAGCCCCCAGCAGCACCACAAACCCTGCTCCGCCTCTCTTCGCTGACACACACAGCAGTCATCCGTCTTGCTTGGCCTCCAGGGTCTCTAATTAGTCTCCGGGTGGGTGACACCCTCTGGAATGTTTATTGTAACATTGCTCCGCCATTATCTCCTTAAAATAGGACACAAGAAGAGAAGAAGAAATAATAGAAAGCAGGCAGAGAATGCATGAGAGGTGGATGGATTGTTTTTGTTATCAGGACTAAATTGCTGTAAATAAGTTCATTACAACTTGTGTGTCATGCGTATTTTCTATCAGTTATGGTAACATTGTACCCTCCAAAGTAATTGGAGGTTAATATGGAGGTTATCTAGTTGGTGATAAAACTAAAAATGTGTCTATAAAAATCTCACATCACACAGTGCGCACATCTATGGGACTATAAGTACGTTCATAGGTTAAAAGTTGAACCTCAAAGCCTTGCCTGTAAACTGTGATGGATGTTTACAACTAGTAGTAAGTTTACTGTTTGCCTGTGTTATGTCTTCCTGGCTAACCTGGGGGTTTGTTCAAAACATGTCTGACTGCCTTGTGTATCTTGTCCCATCAGATTTGTATCTAAGAGGTTAACTCTGTGCGTAGAAATCATAGATTGTATAAGAAATAGACGCAGTCGTTGTGACGTCACCCATTGGTTTGTAGACTGCGGTTTTGAAGCCTTGAGTTCGGCATTTTTGGCGATCGCCATCTTGGAATTTTTGCAACCAGTGAACGGTAGTGACTATGGAAGAGTGACGCCGTGGTAGAGACGTTGTATGCGGCTCTGATAGCGAACTGTCAATCACAAGGTATCCACGCCCTACAACATACTCTGCTTTATGTTCTATTTTACTCTAAATACCATAATATACTAAATTAACTTCATGCTGTATTGAAGAAAACTTGAAACTAGAGATTGAGACCATAAACACATGTTTACAATGATTACTGAGGTAACAAATCAAGTGAGAAGTAGAGTCATTCTCTCATAGACTTCTATACAATCTGAGTTATTTTTGCAACCAGAGGAGTCGCCCCCTGCTGGCCATTAGAAAGAATTCAAGTTTAGGGCACTTCTGCATTGGCTTTACTGATGATGGTATGATGACGATGGCCAATAAGTCTTTAACGATTAATTCTATTGACTATAACTGTATTATCCTTTTATACCAGCACAGATGAGCCCATTGATATATAATGAAGAAACATAGAAACATGTAACCTTTAAGATGACAGCCTACATGGGTTGATGTGATTACTTTGCATCGGTTGTTTTGTTCCTCCAGTTTGAACAGAGGAGAAGAGGAGGAGGAGACTCTTGAGCACAAGATGAGAATGGCTGGTAAAACATCAACTCAGTAGCCAGCTTTTAACTACAGTGGACGCCAGCCATTCATGTTTCTCGCACCTTGGCCACCAGCCTCAAAAGGGCAAAAATACCGAAAGACCTCAAAAGTTCCAAAACCAAACCAAAAGCCAAACTTGAAGCATCTCGGCCCTTTTAAACCAGAGCCTGGTCCCTGCATAAGTGATCATTCCATTTTTGGGAAATCCTATAAACGTGACTGATTTAGTGGGTGAGGCAGTAAAATGTATTTGAAGCAGGGTGGCAGCAATAGCAGTGGTGCTGAGAAACTGCAGAAAAACAATGGAAAGAATACACATTGGCTGTGATTTAATCAATTAGCTTTAATTTTGAATAACATATTAAACTAAAATGGGGTATTCCACTAAGAAGCAACATCACATACGAAAAACAACAACAAACGTGGCCTATCACACTGGAAAATGTAGTCTGCGGTGTTCTTACTGATCCATTCTTCACTGACTCAACGACTGTATAACTCAACTTTCCTGATGCTTGAAATTGATGTAATACAAAAAATAAGAAATTGCCCTTTAATGCCAGCAAAGATAAGGACATCATGGCTAACATCAGCACCATCAACCTTCTTCCAAGTCAGAAATATCTTCGCAGTAACTCATCACAGCTCAGGAAAAGAGCCAGAAGCCAGAGAACTGCTTCCCAGCACATCCCGCCATGAAACAATGTCCCCACACAGTGGGAATCATCCCGAGATGGATATTAGTTGTAGTGTGACAATAACAGCACATTTGACTCACACTTAAAAATGAGCTGCCAATGGCAAAGGAGCATCAGAGCTATTTCGTGTTGGAGAATGACATGGAGCAAAAAGGTCAAATGAGAGCCTCTAAACAACAACAAGTTTTCTCTGTTGGGCTGTAATGACGTATTCTGAAAATGTACTTGTGAATGGGTGGCTCTGGAAAATTCTGGGAAACCTTGTTTTGCTGAAACACAACAAATAAAATTAGAATTTACATTCGCAAGTGGTGCGTTTCTTTTGAGAGTCTTTTGAGCCTTGTCTTCAAAGAGTTGAAGAAAGTGGTCACCACACTGAGTCAACTGCAATCCAAATGGTGTTTTTTTTGTGCACAAACAACTCCAGGCGGTTCTAGCTTTGTGGCGGAATATTGAGGCCAGACTTGTTTTTACACCCCCCCCCCCCCCCCCCACCATACCATGTCAAACTCAACAACATTGCAAACATCCTCTGATGGGCGTCTTTTTCGCAATGTGAGAACCACAGCCCACCATATGCAAAGTGTAAACTGCTGATGGGAAACACACTTTGGGATGCAAACTTTAGTATGGCTACATTGTTTACAAGAGCTGAACAAAAAGATGAAAAGCGCCCTGACGTCATGTTTCATTTCAGCAGCTAAACAGTTCCATAGTGTTGCATATCGCCGGTAACTAAATCCATGAGCCGAGTTTCAGGCCACAGGATCCAGGAACAAAATGCATGTTTGCAGGTTTATGGTTTCAAGCTGTGAACAAGGCGATCCCCTGCACAGTCGCTGCTAATACACCATGTTGGGCTGATGTCTGGCACGTCTCCCACTACATCTCAATCCCAATGATGACATGAAACTAGTCACGGGAAGCTGCGTCCTCCATGCAATCTTCTCAAACTCTGTTCAGAAAGCATGGCAAATCCTTGGCTGCAAATCATACTGAAACTGAAGGAAAAGCAAGTTGGAAGATTTCAGTTCGCATCCAGAGGATTACCTTGCACTGCACAGTCAGACACTACGCAGGAGTAGCAGCAAGAGATTACTGCAGACTGTATCTGAATTGCTTAAATTAGACTTTGTTACATTCGTAATCAGTGAACTTCAGAAATGTATATCGGCTTAGACAAACGAGTTGAAACTAGGTGAAACTATGAAAAATTAAGTATTGCACAGTACACACATATATATATATATATATATATAATGTAAAAGTTCAAGCTATTGAATTAGAAACTATGCCATACAGTTCACATGGATGGAATAAAGTACGATGAATCTTTTCTTCATTAATCGATTAATAATTTGGTCTACAAAATGTCAAAAATATGGTGAAAAAATGCTTTTCACAATTTCTTAGAGGCCAAGGTGGCTTCTTTAAATTCCTTGTTTTGTCGGTCTAGCAATCCACAAGACAAAAGCATCAAACCCCCACAATTGAGAAACTGGAACCAACGAATGTTGAAATGATTAATTGTTTAAGATATTTGCCTATTCATTTTATGTTGATCGACTAATCAACTAATTGTTTAAACTCTAGTAATATTGATACCAATCTAGTGGCCTCCTTCATTCGATAGGAAGCTGTGTGTGTGTCGCTGGCTAGCTGATCTCCGCCGCACTGCACAGCTCTCATACAGCTTCCCCCGACCCTCGGTTGCGGTCAGCACCGTCACCGTTGATAGCGCTGTCCGCGCTGTTAGAACCGTTAGCTGCCAGCTCAGACAGCTCCGTGTTCAGAGCTGTTTGCAGGCAGGCAGCAGCTGCTGCGGTTGTGGGCAAAAACAGGATCGATTTCAGGTATCGTTTGACTGGAAAAATTTCTATACTTGGTACTGGATTATTTCGGTCGATACCTTAAAACGTATTAGGATTAGTGAGCAAAGAAAAATGCATATTAAATACAGAGTACAGTGATGTATGTATAGCATGTTGACAATTTGTAGTAATTACTGCATGAGCACTGTCAAAACCACTAACCAGTGACTGTCCAGCAGTTCAGAAGCCAGTCTGGATGAGAGGACTGAAACAAAGTGAAACTCGTCTTCCCTTCCGCATGAATATCAATAACAAGAAATTAACCTGATGCTGCTGTGGCTGCTGTGTCTTCTAAATTAGCGCAGGGCTGAGCGGGGACGGGGATATGCATACTTATGAGATCTTCAGCCTTGTGGGTTCAGACGTGCTGAGGAAGAGACAACAGATGATGAATCACGGCATTGAGAATTCATAATAAGCCCGAGAGAGAAAAATAAAGGACCTTCAACGCTCCTGTGATATGAAACGCTCATCCAGAAGCAGGAATATGCACGGGCACACACTGAGAAGAACACACAGAGATACCACGAGCAAGTGTGTCTAGACAGTAAACAATACCTGCCTCAAGGGCCAAAGAATGTGGGCTAACTAGATACAAAACTGAGTGCAGAAGTCTCGAAAGTGAGCAAATGTCTACAAATAAATAAATAGGATGTAAACTGAGCAGACTACCACTCGCACCGAATGATTGCAAAAAAAGCACTGCATGTTGCAATGACTGAATATTAAGATGTTCTTCATTAAGACACTAATGTCAGTAAAAATAACTCCGGGCTTGTATCACCTGATATGAATTCATTTGAAAAGCTGTCACTACCACTGCAGGGTTTCAGACAGTATGCACACCACGCGCTGACAACCACAAACAGATCCATATATGAAACTCCACGTACACAGAGGAGAGATTTAATTCCTTTTTTATCATATCTGTGCATCGGACAAGTTCCACAGTGCATGATAAGGAGAACAAGGGGGGAGGGGGGGGGGGGGGGCAAACCAAGCGTAGATGAAAATGTGCCTTTTGAAGTTGCCTCTTTCTTCTTAGAGCTGGCTTTGGCGTAACGCAGCAAGTTAAGAAGATCATCAAGCGTAATGGTTGGGGAGGATTGCAGAGCTTTATCTCTGATGGCAAGAACAAAGTGCTTGATGATCTGGGGGGATTCTGGGGCTGGATTTGATGGGAATTCCCATGCCTGCTGGGGCAGTTCACTTGTGCTAATAGACAGGTGCTATCATAAATCTAGAGTCAGCGAATTACTCACTCAGCTTTAACTACTGAGACTTAAGGTATATGGGGATAAAGTTTTCCTTTGACAGATTACATCTAGTGATAGAAGGTTCTCCTTTGGATAGACGCCATGGAAATGTCTGGCAGTGATGTGACAATAAATTAACGACGTGGGGAAACGCATATCAAACTAGAAAGGTGCACTTAGAGTGCAGATCTCCGCAGGTGTGTCTGCAACGACCACTGCTGTATTGTGTGATTGAATTAATAAAACCCACAACTGGCTAACCTCTTGTCTAGACACCATTGTGCTGTAAGGCGTCGTTAAACACATTTAATTAAAGCAAGCGGTGATGTGTGCCAGCAATCGGCTCAAAGTCAACGTATAAGCCACTTCATACAATCAAAAACTAAATTCTAAATTCACCAAGCTGTCTGCCCACTCAGCGGCGAGTGAGGTGTGGGAAGGTACAGCAGTGTGTGTGTACTGGTAGTTGCCTTAGCTGTTAGCCAATCCCACCGTCCATTCTGTTAGCTGTTAGCCACGCACCACAATCAATGGCAGTATAAAACAGGCATTAAAAGATGTTTTGAGAAAGTGTGAGTCACCGCAACCATGAGAGGTCCTTGAGCATGCATCCATAACTGGGCACCGACATTTCTTTTGCAGCTTGCTGCAGCAGAATGCGATATTAGCCGTGGACAGACACAGGGTTGTGCGCTCATTGATAGACGCAAGCGACGGATCGTATGATCCTCCTGGAAGAGATCATTATTATGAGAAGAACCTTTTTATTTTTTATTCTTTTAAACCTGTTGCTATGAATTCAAGAGATGTCAAATCCTAAAATGTCTATTACCTTTGCCATCTCAGTATTGAGTAAATAAAAGACCACACAACAATAAAAGATGTGGCTTCAAATGGGATCTGATTGAAGCAGATGAAACTAAATCACAAGAGTTGCATGTTGCGGTGAAAAAAAACAACAATCAAAAAAAGGACTAAGGAGAGCAGTGAAGCAGGGTCACAGGAAGTTGTGTTTGTCAGGAATTAACTCCTTCAAAGGGAAACAAACAACCAAGACAGAGCAAAAAAAAAAACTATATCTTTGCATGCTGAGAAGAAGTGCCATGGTGCACATCCTTATTCATGAGGACACTTGATCTGTGCATAAAAAGCTTTTGAAAATGGTTTTGTATTCTTTTCAGTTGGAAAATCAGAGGGGAACGTTGTTTGAGGATTATCGCCACTAAAATGATTTCTCAGGATGAGGATGAGCTTTGAAAATATTTCCCCTCCAGGCAAATAAAAGGCGAACGCTAACAATTCTTTATTTATTTTCTCCTCTCACTTCGCTTTTGTCCGTGCCCTCCACTGCTTTGCATTTTTGAATCACTCCGAATCGGGAAAATCGCTTCCACCCAGTTGTCGTGTTTATGAAAACACAAGTTTCCAAGAGCCTGCAATGAATTTATATTTGGTACAAGCTACGTAGTGCGTCTCACTCCCCCTGGCAACGTGCCCATCCACAAGCTTTCCATGGAGGTTTGTCTCCCCAGTTTCCACACTGCCGACTGATTGATTTGCTCTTTAATGGCTTCCTGTGTTGGGCATGGTCTAGGACGAACATCTGTAAGGGTGGATTGGGCATGCTGGGGCTGTTTTGCTCTGCTACGCTCATCTGTGGTGTAGTGAAGTGAGGTATCTGCCTTTTCTGTGGCCTGGGAGAATGACGTGCTCCATTATAAAAAGAACTGACTCCAATGAAAAATGAGCCTTGTGTCCTAGCGGCCGCTGGTCGCTGAGTGGATTACATTCCCTCAGGGGATGAAGTTCAGCCTCTGATGTTGATGACTGAAACGGGGGAACACTAGTAGCTGGCCTGTGTTAAAGTTATACTGTGTTTTTATGTCAAGAGCGGTTAGTGTTTGAAGGGAAACTTCAATGAGTCCTCAAACAAGCTGAGGTTCAGCTTTGGGTCGCACAGCGGACTTCACTGCTCAGTCTGCGTGCTTGGTTGGAGCCAGACTCAACAGTGACCGCACACTTTTTGAACGGCACCGGTCCCGGTAGTGAATTTCCCATCCATTTCATACATTGACGTTTTAGAAATTCCAAATATAAAGAGTTTAATCATTGAACCAATCCAACCAACTAAGAGATGAATCGTGACCATAAAATGTATGTGTACATGAATATTTTAAAAGTGAGGGAACTACTCATCCCATAAACCATCGTGAATGGCGCCACATCTAAAAACTCCCAAAAATATTTTTAAACTAACCGTTGTCAATCTAAGATGAAGACAGATTCCGCAGCAGCATTGCTTATTTATCGCCTTAAAATGTTTTCAGAAGAGAATTTCGTGAATTAAGAGAAAGTTTCCAAACGAGCTGCCATGTTGGTTTGGTTTGAAATCGGGGAGCAGAGCCTCATCAATGCAGTGCTGAAAAAGTCCCAATTTTGTTTTGTGGCGGGTATCGTTTGTAGCTTCATGTCACCCGGCCATTGAAAATGACTCGTAGCCTGTTGCGGTGTCACTCATAGTGTAAACACAGCACTTACCATTTGTGGTAAACATTTCCATCATGGGTCGAACTCCATGACATTGATATCATACTGATTTGTGGTTTCTACAGGAGCATCGTTTCTAATGGAACAGCTCTTAAACTAAGCTTTAGAATATTTAGAATACTTAGAATTATTCTTTAATTGAGCTTTTTATTTTAGGTTTGTCCTATGTTTGTAAAGCAGAAAACATAAAACATTTTGACAAAAAAATAAATAAAACAATCTTGTGTTTTTATCAACCTTAGAAATAGCTGACTTTGCTCAAATAGTCTCCTCAGCATTAAGTGTTAAGTGTTGCCAGAAACAAACTCAAACACAAAACTCTGTTTGGGCAAACAACTTAATCCTGAAATCCATCTTTATTTCAACCTACGCCTTAAAATTAGGAGTTAACATCAGAAGGCAATGCTGAACCATGAGGTATTAGGAGGTAAGCTGGAGCTGACATAAATTACAAAAAATAAATAAAACACACCCAAAACAAAAGCCTCATCCAAAAGCCACTTCAGAAGCCTTTCTTCATAATCCAGGGATGTGGAGCAGATCTGAGGAACGGGAAAAGTCCCACTTGAAAGCAACAGGCTTCCACAGAACACATCAGTATTTACTCGTGTTTGAATTTGATCGAACCAATTATGCCGGGTTGTTGGGATGCCAAGCGAGCGTAAACATTCGGGGTTAGAACAGGCCCCCACAGGGAAACGAAAACCCTCTACTTTCATCCGTTTGCAATTAATCAGCATCCAACTCTGCAAACAGACGCAGCGGCTTGCTCCATTGCCTCTCTCATAAGCTTTGACTGACACATGAAAGCAGGGAAACCTGCACCCAGTTAGGAGATTATACAGTGAGTGAGTCAAATCTGAGCGGATACTGTAGAAAGACGTCAGACAGCGGCACACAGGGAGGGCTTTAGTCGTCCTTTGTGAGGGTATCAGGACCCGTTTCACTACACATGTCAAGTGGGTGCACGTGTACTTATTTACGCTCGTAAAAGGACATTAATGTGTTTTTACGTGAAAAAACAACAGTGTCCCATGAGTCCCTGAAGCATGACGGAGCAGCAACAACAGTCAAGTGTCTGCAGGAGCAGCTAATGGATAGAGCATTGCACAACCGCTAGTTAGGACACACTGTACACACGAGCCAAACTATACTTCAAAGCCTTCTAGGTCCAGCAGGCCACGTTATTTCAATTAGTCTCCAACAAGAAGCCTTGTTCTTCCCCAGCCGGACCCCCACCTATCACTCCCAGGGATCAGCCTCACAGGACCCTGTCAGTCTGCTTCCTTTTTACCCTCCCAACCCACTCGAGCTTTGTTTTAGATAAGTTGAATTGAGTCAGGTTCAAAGTAGAGGAAAAGACCGCGGAGTAACATGAGATGACGGTCTGTCCGGCGGGCCATGTGGCCGTGCCAGACGATGCATACCTGCTGGTTTGAAGAGGGGGTGATTCTTTAAAAACACACACACACACACACACACACACACACACACACACACACACACACGCGCACACACGCGCACACGCGCACGCACACACTTTGTTTAAAAAAAAACCCTCAATATCATTTAATGATTCCTTCATTGATTTCTTTCAGGAAAACATTTCTAGAAGCAATCAATGAATGTCTACAAATACAGATATGTAGCAGTACAAGGAAAACAAGTCAGTGTCGACACAGTTCAAAGACTTCATGTGACCTCTATGTTACATTTGTGGATTGTTTTTTCTCAGTCACTCAGCAAAACTTTCTTTTGACTGAAGGCTGTGAGTCCACACAAAGGCTGCATATTGGGTCAAAGTCTTTCAACCGAAAAGATGATCAGGTTCGCTTGACATCTGACATGAACATGAACACATCTGGTATTATTTTAAACAGGAGAAGGGAGTGTTGATTGTCATGTAGATATCCCATGTGTAGTATTTATACAGTTCTCTCTCTATCGGAAGACCAGTCATGCAAAAAACGTAAAACAATAAGCATTTTCTTTCCGTCTTTACCTCAATCCTAACCCCAAGCGCCATTTGCCACGGCCTGGAGGTTTTCCAAACAAAACAAGAGGTAAACCATGAGGCCAAACAACACGCTGAAAGCCTAAAGTGCCCCTGAGGGGTTTTCCTGATAAGGTCAACAGGTCAAGAGAAGATTGCTTGTCCTAACAAACAACATATACAATATGATTTCCAAATGCTGGGCTATAAACACATTCATTGCCACAGGCTGCACAGTCGAAGGTTTCATTGTGGAGCGGAGTGTTCAGCAGGTTTGTTCTTGACTTAACATCTTGTCCTCCCTTTTCTCTCTGAAAATACAAACGAAAGTAGAGTCACTGAAACAACTTGAGGATTAAAATTATAAGGCAACCAACTGGAAGGAAAAATTTTTTAAATTCATTTTTTACACCACCACTTCTATTTAGTTATGTTCTCATTTCAGAGCTGATTGTCCTCACCTTTCCAGAGTTATTTTGGGGACATAGCCATCCAGTCTGCATGCCCTGCTGCTTCATGGGAGCTCAATATGTGACGTAATGAGGAACGCTTGCTGAATCAAAAGTGACCGCAGGAAAATTGTCTGGTGACCCTGCATCAGGGCAGGGATCATTTTCAATTCGATTCTTAATAACGGCACTTTATTGCTTTTATGAATAGTGTTTCATTAATGCTGCAAAACAGGGACATAAATGCGCTGAGCCCTCCCAGGGTATTTGAACTAGGAATGCATTAGTTGTATTTTTGGTATTTATGTCCACTACCTTTGCAGCGGAGATTAATAAGCTCAGGAGGATCATCCTTTGAACAAGCAGCGACACGTGTTGCCTAAAGCAAACTGGCTGTTTGATTAAAGCATTTTACTCAATCTGAATCTCATCAGATATAACAATTTTTTTAGATCGTGCATGTTTACGTCCCCCCCCCCCCCCCAAGTCTGTCTTAAAACATACACACACAGTAGGTGCATTGAAAGAGTTCTTGGTCATCGTAATTGCTCCTCCTCTCTATACTGACCGTGAAAAGGTCCCTTCCTAAAAGCATATTCAATTGGAGGAGATGGGGAGCAAAATCCACAAAATCCTCTCTCTCTGCAAAAATGCACACTGAAGTTCAGCTGACATGCCAATATGAGGCTTCAACCATTTTGGTTATCTTCCAAAAGTTACGGCCTTTATAGTATTAATCCCCCCCCCCCCCCACCTCAGCTCAGCAGGGTCACAATTCCATTAAATTCAATGGTGCTTTATCGGCATGGAAGTATCACTTTCACTTTCCGGGGAAACGCCAAAAGAGAAGACCATCTCAGTGCTGTTGAGCGTTCATAGAAGGTGTCATTTTTCCACAGAACTAGGACTGTGGAAAAAAAAGCAATACCAAGCATGCCTGTGATGAAAGTGGTATTGTTTGCCCGCAGCATATCAGCCAGTAGCTAAAGTGGCGTAAAGAAAAACAACTTTCATGACGAGGGAGGAGGGGAAAGAGCTATTGCCCAATATGTCATCACTTCATCATTTTATCCTGTTAGACATTTGTCAAAAATTGTCAAATTCAGCATATGGATTATTGTGTTATGGCCAAAAATGTTTTTTGTGAGGTCACAAAATTTAGAAGAAATTCACTCCAGGCGTTCCTGAGATATCGGACGGCCGTAAGAACCCGAAGAAATAATTCCACCGGTATTCCACTCAGAGACCACCATCAATGAGTCAAAGTAATGAGAGGCTTTCAGATCTCAGCACTAATACATGAACATTTGTTGACCCTGTGATATTTTTCAATTTCTGCATTGTCCCATCATATCTATTTCAGATTTCCAGGCATTTGGTGTTATGGCAGTTTGCTAAATGTGCTTCCTCCTGCACTCGATCCATTTTGAACCCTAGCCCGGTTCAGACAAGCCCCCCCCCCCTTTTTGATGTGTCATATAGCAGAAATGGAGCAGAAACAAACGTACATACACACAAACAGACTCGCATCTTATGGTGTAATGACTTTCTTACTCCTGTGGTGAGCTGCCAGCAGACCTGTTGAAACCTGCGGCGTAACCCTAGAAGTGGAAAGTACCCCTGCAAGTCTGAATCTGAGACACAGGTTACTGAGGCACAGGAGGCCTTCGCTATCTACCTGTCGCGCACACACACACACACACACACACATACACACACACACACACACACACACACACACACACACACAATTGTGTAGTATCACTGCTTCTTTCCCCGAGACACGCAACCCAGACATGATCTGAAATCCAGTAAGACCCCCGCTACTTCCATCCTGCTATGCTTCTGATGTTGGAGAAATCAATGTGTCTGCACTTGTCGGTAGGTGTGTGTGTGTGTGTGCGTGTGTGTGTGTTCATGCATGTCAGTGTGACCACTCACACTCAAGGAATGTATAAGGTTTCTCTTTCACATAGACTACTGTATACATGCAGCCTCAGTAGGTTTCCTGTCTATGTGTGTGTCTCTCCTCTACAAACTAGCATGTGTACCAACATGTTGCATGTGTGTGTGTGTGTGTGTGTGTGTGTGTGTGTGTGTGTGAGAGAGAGAGAGATCACCTCCCTCACATCTGCCGACCTCTTGACACTCTCCGTCTCTTTTCACACCTGGCCTCCCGTGATCAAGGCTTCAGGGGAGGGCAGGTGTGCTCGCTCCTTGCCCTCACGACTTGAAAACACAGTAGTTTCATAGCCCGCCGGCCCCGAGTGCTGGCTCTTGACTCCTGACATCCATCTTTTTTCATCCTCTGCCGGAGTTACGGCGAGGGGAAAGCCCAAATGAAGTCTATGAGCCCATAAAACGGGCCTTTAATTTGCTTGTATACGCCCAAGGAGTACTGTTAGCCTCTTGTGTCTCTGGACTGCAGTCATGATCCCACAGGGTATATGGGTTTATTTGGGTTGATCAGATCAGAGAGAAATTTCATGAGTAACGGTTAAGAGGCTGGGACATGTTGGACTTCAAACGGGCAGGTGGGATTCATTGCTGTTGTGTCTTTGTTGGCAGTGCAAAAAGAATTTCGCTACTGAGAGTAAATGGGAGGGGAAGAAGACCTCTGTACCGGTTTTCACAAGGTATCAAGTGCCTCCTATTTCCAACATATCATCTATCTATTCACAGACAGAATGAAAGATATACGGGCGGCTATGGCTGGAGACCTACCAAACAAAAAACGAAGCCATTATTTGTTTCCTAATTCAGTGTTCGTCTGACCAGTGGAGGATTTTAGTCCGATCTAATCTATGCAAAGCCACAGAACTCCTTTGACAGAAACAGAAATTTTACCTCGCAGAGCACGGGCGTTGCCGGTCTATCGGCCGCCTCGATCGGTTGGTTTGTTTTTGCTGTTGTGTGATTGCGGTGTTTTAAAGGGTTAATTCGGAATCACACAAGTCACACTATAACTCTAACTCACTACTACATACTCATGATTGACCAAGATGCTACATAACGAAGATGACACATTAAAAGCTCCGCCAATGGTTTGAAAATGGTACATACACCCCTCACACACACGTATATATTATTATTTTTGTTTGTTTTTGTTCAATATATTTACATTATGTAATTACCTGTCTGCATATCAAATACACACAAGGAACTCACTGGAATCAATGCATGTATATGGAATCCAATTCATATTGTAATTGAATCACATTGATATCAGCCTCACGTCAAACTGTGCACTATATTAACCGTATTGCTAACTGTACTGCAAATGGAAACATTTCCTACTGCTTCATATTAAACACGTTCGTCTGACGAAACACGGGGTGCTTTTATTGTGAAGCAGTCACAGGAAATGCAGTGAATGCGCTAACCGCCTTCGTTCATCAAAAATGCTTTTACAAAACAGGTCATTGGTAATTTTTTGGCAAGAGGGACCAGCCTCAACGAGTCGGGAGATGAAGAGCTGCAGGCGACAGGATGCACACCTACAACTTCTCAGCAAGATAACCGCCTCATTTCACTGTGGAAAACTACTACTGTCGTCTTATGAAAACTGTAACTTTACTGTAAACAGATACAACACTTTCTGACAAAGCACCTGCTGAAGTGGAGAAAGTAAAACAATGTTTATGTTGTAAGTAGATGGAAGATGATATATGATGGCTGACACCTACGAATGCAGCATTTTTTTAATTGAGAGAAATAATTCATCTGCAGCAGCAATCAAGTGTAAAAGACAAATGGGAGATTATAAATTATAAATCCTAAAACTGATTTTGATAGTATTTCTTGTTTCCTATATTGCAGGGGTATTCAATTAAAATTCACCAAGGTCCACTTTGAGAGAATTTCCTCACGCAAAGGTCCGGAACATCACAATAATGTCTAACTTGCGCAATGATTTAGTACCATATGTATTGAAGTAGCCGAACAGTTGTATTACCGTCTGTATGCAGTCAACAACTGGCTGTCAAATAAATTATAGAGAGTGCAATTGAATAATAACAATATTTGTGAGTTTTCAAATTTAACTGGATGAATTATAATTAATAATCAAACACATGAATTTAAAGAAATTAAAATATGGACTGGATTAAAGAATAAGTTACATAACAGAAAGCTTTTAAAAATGGTGCATCTTAAAATAAAGTGCTATTATTATCTTCTAAAAAGAGACATTTGTGTGCAGGGACTTTATCCGTGGTTATGGAAACCACTTGTTTCAGCACTATTCCTCTCAGTCATAAATACGTCTCTATAAGTAGTATAGCATGTCGAATAAAGTCAGAGTATATTATGTCAAAAAAGTCATAAAAACGTTGTAGTATAGTACATAGTAAAAAGTCATAGCAGTAAAATGCAAATTGGGTAATCTTTTCTTCCAATCAGAGCAGTGAAAGGTGTCACGCAAACAAAAAATAATTAATAGAAAGACTTATTATTATTTGTCTTAATAACTATTATCCACCAAATAATTCAGTTCAAAACTGTTTTAAGGTCTTAAATCCATAAACTGACTAATTCCCAAATGCAGGTGCAGGTGAGATTTGGGTGTGGCTATAGTTACCACACAGTACACGGGATGCACTATATTAGCATTTAAATATGAATTTGCAAACATAGACAGCTTAACAATGTTAAAAGGATAATTTGTGGAGTTACTTGCAACAGCTTAAACTTTTGTTGTGACTTGTTGCATGTATGATTTAAAATATCTGCAATCTGCAAAGCAATACACATTTTTTTTTGTAATATACAGTGTTATTTCATTACTGCTAATGGCTCATAATGTGTGTCGGTTGTTCCCGACGAATGGAGACAACAGGTCTTCAACGCTATTCATGGGCTGTCGCACCCCGACAAGAGGGCGTCTCAGAAGTTGGTGGCAGCGAAGTTCGTCTGGCACGGGCTGGAAAAGGATGTACGGAGGTGTGCCGGGACTTGTGTGGTGTGCCAGCCCTCCAAGGTGGACCGTCACACAAAGACCCCTTTAGCACAGTTCTCGGTTCTAGAAAGGAGGTTCGATCACGTGAATGTGGACTTGGTAGGACCTTTGCCCCCATCCTGTGGTTTTACACATCTCCTCACAATGGTAGACTGGACCACTGGACCTTCCTCCTGCCATGGCCCTGCTGACTCCCACTGTTAAAATCTTTTTTATAATTACTCACATTACTATTTTTATCACCAATACCATAAATGCTCATTACTAACTTTGCTTCTTCACCGGAGTCTCTGTGCTTTCTCTCCTCACAGGTTTCCATGGATCCTGGTGATACCTGGACCCTGGTCTTGCCTCCTGCCGTGGTTCTGTCATATCCACTGAATATGTTGTAACTCTGTAAATGTTGTTCATTCTGTACACATGACATCTGTTGCACTTCTGTCCATCCGGGGAGAGGGATCCCTCCTCTGTTGCTCTCCCTAAGGTCTCTCCCTCTTTTCTTCCCGTTAAAGGGTTTTTGGGGGAGTTTTTCCTGTTCCGATGTGAGGGTCCTGGGACAGAGGATGTGTACAGATTGTAAAGCCCTCTGAGGCAGACCGTCAGATTTCAGTCTGACGACGTAGCATGGCGCTAATTTCTTATAAAGATATTTCATTCGATTGTGGTCAGGCTTCCTGGGGGCTCCCAACCCATCTCAGTTATGCTGGGATGTGAACTTCTGTTGACGTGAAGGTCTATCACAGGAGTATTCAATTAAAACTCCAAATGGTGCAGATTGAGAAAATCTCCTCGTGCAAAGGTCCGGATCATTACAATAATATCTAATTTGCGCTATTTAGTGCCATATACTGTATATAGTAACAACATATGTGTGTAGTCAACAACTGTCAAATCAAATAAAGAAAGTACACATCACTTATATTTTAACAATTATTATTCTCAGTTTTCAAATTTAACTGGATGGATTATAAATAATGCATAGAAATACATAAATAAATGTTCTCTCATTTCAAGTAAAATAAGGGCTCCATCTAAAAATAAAATACACAAAAGAGAACTTTTGGAAAACTTGCATCTTAAAAGAAAGTGCTTGATATTAGAAAAATGAATGAAAATTAAAAAGGAAAGAGTTTGGCTGGAGTTAACTTATTTCTTCTGTTTTGTTGAATCCATTTCACATCATAACGGACTCAGTCAACTTTATAATAAACTATCTCTACACATCTCAACATCTTGCCCTCAGTTCAGACCGGAGTGTTTGCCCAAAAGAGTTATGTTTGGTCTCGTGGTGGCGTTACACATCGGTGCGTTTAATATCGGCCACGGTATCTGAACACATGAGGCAGAGTGGTTTAGTAGCGCCAGCAGGAAGAATGAACAAATAAGAGTCCGTCCATTCTTTGTTAAAAGCTGCGTTTTCGAGGTCCACTCGCCGTGTGAAACTGCTTCTCCCACTGCTCTCTCTCTCCCCGTCTCTCGACTCACGATGCATTTTGGAATACACATATTCGATTGGCTGAGTAGCATCACGTGAGATGATTTACAACTCGTGTGGCCTAATTGGTCGGTGCGTTTCCTGGACTGCTGACCGAGAGCCGTAAAGGCTGGAAAAGCCTTGCTATATTGGATCCCGTAGCACCAGTGGAATAGAGGAATTTATTTTACCATGAAGCGAATCATGTGTGGACCCACCTGTTTTGTTTCCTGTTGTGCAGGTGGATCATTACTCCCATCGTGACCAGCGCTGAGAAGGAACCAACAGCGCCAAGAACAAACCCCACGTTATTAACTGTGAAGATAATAACAACAAAGAAATCAGTCATTGCTATCAGCCATTGATCCTTCTATACAATCCATCCGTCCTCCACAGCTTTTAATATCTGGCTCGATAGAAAAGTCACCCTGGGAAGCATTAGAAGTAAACACATGAGGGGAAAACGATGAGGGAAGAGAAGAGAAGATAATCCTCCATTAGTCCCACAGCGGGGACAGTTGCAGGATTACAGCAGCACAGTGGAGAACGCAACAAGAGACATCCGTAGAGAACAAAACAAAACAACAATAAATACTCAAACAGTAAAGGTATAATAAATAAGTAAACCGCAAAAAACAACAAAAGCTAAAAATACAATATAATCAGATTGAGTAGAAGATCAATGAACAGTCAGGGTTCCTTTGAGCAAGGCATCAGGGGGAGCTGCTCAGTAGAGGACTGTGGTTGAAGCTCCTAGGTAAGGATGGGTGTAACAGTTTGTGGCCGAATTATACGATGCATGTTCAGTGTGTTTTATCTGGATAAATAAAGGATTAAGGAGCAAACAACGTCCTCGACCAATTGAGGGTTGTTTCTGTGAACGTGACAGCCACAGTGTCGGACTTTGACTGTTCACAAAAACAATAGCTGTGATTGCGGTAAATGTATTTTATTTAACCCTTTACTTAGCCAGGCTATTCCCACTGCGATCTTTAATCTCTGTTACGAGGGGGTCCTGGACAAGATGGCGGCGTAAAGGTTTCCCCACATTGAAACACAGATACCTAAAGACAAAACAGTAAAAAGTTACAAACAATATAAAAACATAAACAAATGTCACATAAAAGGGCAGACAGACTTAAAACAAACCAGCAATTTGCATCCAAGAATTCAGTGGCTGGACAAGTACAGTCACTGCTTAAATGATCCTTAATCCTGTTTTTGAAATCTTGCATGCTTATAAAATATTTTTTGTTTAAAATGTCTCTGGAGCTCAACCCAGGATGAGGGTGCAAAGGCTTTAAAAAAGATGACGTACCATATTTGTCTTCATGAAGAGAGGTTGCAGCTATTTATTGCTTTTAGCGTCAGTATGAACATAGATAAGGAGGCAGTTTGTGTAGTACGGCCTTATGAATGTCGTAAAATATAAAACGTATAAATGGAAATGTACGGCTTGGTCAGATGTGATTGTTAAATAATGTCACCTTCACTTGTAGTCTATGGCAATCTAACCATCACTTTTCTGTTGTAAATAGATGTCATTAAGCACCTCATATTTTAACACAGGTTATCTTTAATTATACTAATATCAGTGTAAGAATCCATTGCCTTGCTAAATTAGCCTGTGGGCTGGTTAACTGGTGAAAAGTACGAACACTTTTAAAAACCAATTGAGCTGAATTTATCTGAAGTTACCGTACAACTCAAACTGAAACTTGTAGGGGGAAAGTTGTTTTTAGGTCATGACTTAGGAGACCAATAAAAGATCTCTATCTTATAGATCTCTATAGTATACAGACGTTCGGAGGAAGATAATTATCAGAGTAACGTCATCCTTTAACGCATGAATGCACGGACATATGTCAAGTGTGGTAGATGTTTGTCAGGTAAGCACTGCAGGTGCTGGTCCTTTTAAAATGCCATCAGGCTTGGAACATCAAACAAACACAGGCATGCAGAGGCCCAGTGAAATGCATACCCACATGTACAAATATCTCCTGAAGTTTCTAAACCAATCAGTTTCGCTACCCATGTCCAGGCCTTGGATGCTGCAGCACTGGCATCAAACCGCTGGACGCCGAAGCCTTCAGCATCAGTGCGACAAGCTGCAAAGTATTATTGTAGCGGGAACACGTGGAGGACTGGCAGTCAATCAGTGATATCGTAAAACTTTTTGTTTTTTCTGCTTGCAAAATCCCAAATCCATCTCATTAATCCACTGTAACTACTCCCCTCCTGCTTTATTGATCAAAAAGTAAAGCGCCAGGGAGTGATAGCACTCACTTTGGTCCATTACATTTCCAGTGAGAGGCGATTAACACATGACAGACTTCATGGGGTTGGACTGAAAGATGGTGTGCATCATTCATCCAGGCGCCAACCTCTGGGTCTGAAAAGTGAGGCCAATGCGGAAGTGCCTTAAACCTGCATTCTCTCTACTCGCAATCAGGGGGCGGCGACTCTGGTCTTTAAAATAAGTCTGATTATATAGAAGTCAATGAGAAAATTAACCTACTTCTCTCTTGATTTATCACCTCTAAACATTGTGAACATGTTCATCATTGTTCAATCCCCTACCAGTGTTTGTCTAACAAAGAAATTCTCCCAAACGGATGATACAAATCAGAACTCCAAGACTGTTTCATAACCCTAGCTTCATTCTTCTCACATAGGCAGAGATGGTAATCTTCATAAACTATTTAAATATTTTTTTGTTGAAATTCCCATTACATCCCAACAGCAATCAAGTGATCAAATGCAAGAACAGCCATGTTCGTTGTTTACCTTCATAGCGACAATTTGGGGGACGTGGCTTTTGGAGGGAGGCCTGAAGAGACGGAAGTCTTGCTGACTTGACGACTTTCTTGCTAGATTTAGCAACTTTTGGCGCTAGTGCTGGTAGCGCTTTTCATTGGAACATAGATGGCAACACTGGGGTGGGGTTTTCGGTTGGTTGATTAACAAAATTCTCAAGATTAAACCCCCTGTCTTCAAGGGAGGTATTCTTTTTATCAGAGCTGATATCTTAAAATAATTCTCTTGACATTTTTTCCTCCCTGGAAACAGTGTGTGTGTCTCTGTACCAAGCTACTGTTGTCATCCGATATGTGTATCTCACACTGTCTGACTTAATGTGATGGGTGGAAGTATTGTTGGTATTTGAACCATGTGTCAGATGGCTTCAGACTTCAAATATTCCAAGTACAAACTGAACAAAAACACCCAGTTGTATAATCACACTACAAAAACACGAAAAAAGCAAAGTAGCAGCCAACTAAAACATTTGTTGTGCCTAAACAGGCTTGTTGACTCCTTCCATGGTCAGAGATTCGTACCACACTTTTGGAGGAGTTGATGAATATAAAGTCCACACAGCAGACGCTCTGGAACATGAAAGTGTGCACAGGAATTAAACTCAGCTTCAACAGCTAACCTTTCTTGTGGTCTGGGACCCTGAGGCCAGGTATGCGTGTCTCTGAATGTAAATGTGTGTATGTTCTTATCCAACTCCATATCATAGAGATGAATTCTGAGAAACTGAACTCAAAGAAATTGAGATAAATATTAGCAACTGTCCTAAAATTGAACCCAGAATGTTGGAAACAACATGGACATGACTCGGTCACCTGTGCGATGATTTCATTTCATTTAAATGTTTCAGAAGCAGCGTCTCTTCAAGCAGTACGTTCCGCAAAGGATTTTGTGCTGCCGAGTTGGAATATCGCGCTTCTTTCTCATCTCTGTTGAGTTTATTTATTTAAGTCCTTTTTCAGTGATGACTGATTGTCAAACTGGATAACGAAAGAAAACTTTATGGCATTTGCTCTCCGGATGAATTAGTTTAACCTGAGCCAGGCCTTACAACAATAATAACAATCATATCACATTCATACAGGATTAGTAGTACACTATACAGCTGTAAAATAATGATAATATATATATATTTTTTTTTTTGGGGTATTAGATCAGTACTATGTATCGGCCGAAGTTTAGACATCGTATCGGGAAGGAAAAAAGGTAACAAATCATCTCTAAACATGACTGGTTTTAAAATCTTAAGCTCAAACTCCTCTTCTTCTATGTAAGCTGCATTTACAGTATACCAACCACCTCCGTCTCTCTCCCCCCTCTTATCTCAGGGGAATCTGTGAAGAGAACCACAGGCAGAAAATTGAGTGAGGCTTTGTTTTGCAACCCGCGTCACTGTTTCCTGTGAAAATCGCTCTACGCCTCTCTGGCAGCTATCACCTTTCCTTTAATCACTTTCTTCTCCTCTGCGCAAGGAACTCTATTAATATTATAATGCCATCAAGGTGGGGTGATCCTGTTATTGGTATGCATCCGATACTCAACCAGGGCTATTGTTTTTCAGAAGACCGTGACAAGACACAGCCGAGCTAGTAAACTCTATAACCTTATACTTCTCAAGTCTCCCATGGCCCTGTTTGTGCTTAGATCAAAAACAATCCAAGGACTTTCTACCCAAACCCACCTTCCAGCCAAAGATGTTAACATAGATCATCACAATCCACCACACCCCTGTCTAAAGCGGTTTAAAAAAAAAAAAAAAAAAAAAGCACAAGTACGGCAGTAGGCTATAATCCATCTCAAATAGATGGGGCTTTTAGTGGTGGGAGACAATCATACAGAGATTCACTTTAAATGGAAGGGACTTAGTGTCACCTCTGCTGAAGGCTCATGAAAGTGACTCACAGAAGAAGTCAAACTGGATGCAGTGGCATTTGTTGTTGAGCGGCACAGTGTTTTCATCTCGGCTATGACTGCAATTCTCTGGCTGTTCAGCCTCCACACCGTGCTGCGGAGGAGGGATCCGTCGGGGCGTCTCCTGCTCGGGCCTGTATTTAGTGTTGTTTACATGGCTAGAGGTCACATTTGAACGGTGGAGGTAACAGCTCATGCAACACCTGCCATGGAGTCCCCCTGGTCATGTTGACAGTTCTTAGCTCTGATTTGTGTAATGAGAGTGCTGGAGCAAGTGTGACCGTTGCCACATATAGCTTTAAAAAAAGGCCCAGCTTTGTAGGTGTGTGTGCAACACGCATGGGTACAGCTGAGGCTCTACCTCACCCTGTATGATTGCTTTTATCTATACGTGCATGTGAATGTGTCCATCGTGTGAGACTCTCTCCAGACAAATCCACATCACTTGAACCCTCATAGATACTTTCTAAACTTTCTGTCCGATTAGTCCTTGCAGTAAGCCGATAGAAATAACATCAGCAGGTATGGCTTTTTTGCCAGAAATCATGCCACATGGGCCTGAGTGGTATTACAGCAAACCAGGAAATCCCGATGGTGTGACTTTCAACACCGTCCTAAACAGAGACTCTCTGTTTTCCATTATTCTGTGTTGATGTGATGTATTGTAGTGCACAGCACGCGCCACCAGAGATCGGCCTTCATGGTGTTACAGGCGGCTGGGCTCAGAGAGATGGCAACTGACTGTTCTGGGTTGAGTCTTCTTCGAACTACATGATTGCCACATGATTTTATTCAACTGACAGTCTGCCACCAACATCCGCATATCTTCTTTGTTCTCCGTCGATACCCGCTGTGTGCCGGGTAACATTAACGAGTGCACTGTCGAGGTATCGCGAGTGGGACAGAGGGAACAGTATAAAGTTAGCAGTACCGTTATAGCTGTGAATGTAGCAGTTCAGTGTGTGTACAATTTAAGCCATTTGTCGGTGAATAAATGATACAGCTCCCGCTGCTGATTTAAGTGAAGGGGGTTAGTCCTGAAGTTAGCTACAACTTGGTTCAGGCCAGGCGGCAACCTCCGGTTCTGAAAAGGTGGTTCAATGCGGAAGGGTCTTAAAACCTCCTCTGACAGCCCGCAGGCGGGCCTTCAGAGTGATAACTGCATATTTGTGTTATGCACACAACTGCCCTGTAACGATGAGTATTAATGTGATATCTCATTAGAAAGCTACGGTTCTTGTAATTCGATTTATGCAAACCATTTCAAGATACAATAACAACAGCAGGTACAGTTAACGTCTCTGTCAAACAAGCACTCCAAAAATAGCCGATAAAATATCGCCGTGACTCACCGATTATGATTCATAACGTCCCCCTTGTGCATGCTAGTCCAGCAAAACGAGAGTCCGCTTTGAAAGACAATGCCCGCCTCACTTCTTTGGGTATAGCTCGAGCTAATCGCAACAGATCCAGTTCAAACTCAGGCTCCACATAGCCAATGAAATTACGAAGCCAGGGATATCAGATTGAATGCTGGGAAAGTTTTCTAACCTGAACTGGAAACCATGAGTCAAGTTCCTGGGACAGAGTGTGAAGACCAAAGTCTGGTTCATGAGAATTTTCAGGAATCTGTGAAAATTGATAATGGTTAAATATGATATAGTTAACCATACATTGACATAAATAAACTGTAGTTTGAATTTCAAACAGGTAGTATATGTATTTTGACCTGGTGACGCGAGCTTCCAAATGCGTTTTTACGTGGCCGCACTCTTAGTAAACCACGTGTGAAGTATCTATTTTCTGTCTTATTGTTATCAAATTTTAACTTATACCAGGTACCATGACTGTTAGCTGTTGAATGAGAGTCTTCTCAAGCCTGTAGGTCCCAGCCATAGATAGCTGCTGCCATCTGTTGGCCAAAACAAATCTAGGCGGAAGTAAAATGCTTCTCTTTCACTGTGCTGAAAACGCATTAGCTCAATGCTAGTAGCACTTACGGTGATTCTGACTGATTGTGAAGAAACTTCAGAGTGTTGCCGTTCAATAGAGACTAAAACCATACATGTACTCCCAATGGTTCAATAAGAGCTGTCAGTTTACTTTGGGTACGCGGTTGATAGGCGTTTTAGGCAAATTATGCAGGAATGAAAAGAGGTTAAATTTGCATTCTCTCTACTGGCCAGCAGGGGGCGACTCCTCTGGTTGTAAAAAGAAGTCCGTACTTCTAACTTTACTTCAGTAAACATTGTAGACACGAGTTTATGGTCTCAATCGCTAGTTTCAAGTCTTCTTTAATACAGCATGATGTTCATTTAATAATTATGGCCCATTTAGAGTGAAATAGACCATAAAACAGGGTAAGCTTTAGGGCGTGGCTACCTTGTGATTGACAGGTCACTACCAGAACCGTATACAGCATCTCTACCACAGCGTCACTCCTCTGCAGTCCAAATATGGTCACTTCTGTTCACTGGTTTAAAAACAAAAAAACAAGATGCCGATGGCAAAAATGCCGTACTCAAAGCTTCAAAACCGCAGCACACAAACCAATGGGTGACGTCACAACGACTAAGTCCACTTCTTATACACAGTCTACGGCTCAACCTCTTAAATTGAACTGGCTTCTTCTTCTTTTTTGGTTTTATGGCGGGTGGCAAACAGGTTAAGGTGCATTACCCCCAAGGTGGGCTGGCTTTTAAGTGACAACCCGAGACAAGCCCCGCCCCCTGTCCACCATATACCATCATATAACTCAGTGAAATGTCAGAAACATATGAAAAAACAGATACCACCCAAGCCTAATGTCACTGTGAGCTGTAAGCCAAAGGAGAAATGAAAGAAATAACGAAAAACATCACCTGACGTAAGCAGAAACATTCCTAAACAGCACTGCACTGGATAACCAAGTTAGGAAACTTATATGTTTACCTAATGAAGGAGCCAGGATCGATTGTGCCCAGCTGTGACCCAGCACGATACCTGGACCTCAATATCTGCCATATGAAGTTGATTCTCCCCCGATTACTATCAAGAGGAAGTCTCTGTTTGCAGTTCTAGCAAGGAAATGATGGAGGCCTGGGGTGAAGCCATGAAGGGATGCAAGAGGAGGTGGATCGCAAGTCAAGTAGCTTCGTTTCTTCGTTGCTTCATCTCACTTCACTTAGGTTTCAATCATTTTAAGGGTTTTGGCTTCATCGACTGAGAGTATGGTTCTTTTTAATATTATTACCCAACTACGTGATTAAAGATGTAATTTCATCCAATCTTTCTGTGCCATTACCACTTACTTCTCAACGTTTTCTAAAAACCAGCCTGCTTCACACTACACAATAGCACAAAAAGAGGAAAACGTCTGCTCAGTCACACGAGGAATTTAATAGGAAATACTGCCGCCTGATGGCGACAGTCGACGACTACAAAAATACTCTCAGAGAGTTCACAGTAGGGATGATGAATGAAACCCTCTGATGGACCCAGGTGCTTCTAATTTACTAACAGAAAGCCGAGCCAATCCAGGTTAAGAAGTTTATAGCTTTGTAGCTAATGGTCTGCATGAGCAACCCAGAGCCGACCCCATTGGATGTTTGCGTTCAAAGAGACTGGATGAGAAGAAGAGGAGTCCCAAAGTCCCTCTTTCGGTGTTTATTAGAGGGCGCTGCCAGTCATGCAGAATATAAAACATGTGAGGAGTTAGTCAGTAATTAAAGTAAGTGAGTAAAGCAAATACATTCATGTAGTGCCTTTCTAGAGCAATCTTGGGAAACTGTTTCACGAGTGAATAAAAGAGAGAGAATAACACATATAACACATACTTCACACACTGACTAGAAGGCGAAAACCAACCAAGGGCGAAAAAAATAATGGTTTTGCATGTTTTAACCAAATTTAAATTAAATCATGGCAATACGCTGCACTTAAGACTTCTAACATTGCTGCAGCCTTTGGTTTTCTATGTCGTATATGAGTTAACGTGCTGGAGATAAATAATTATTTTCAAAATAATAATGTCATTGCTATGTGGTAATACCAGGAATCTCTGCCCGTCTGTGTTTAAGATAAAGTAGATTTGGAAGTTTGTTAAAATGATATAATTCACTTTGCACTTTTCCATCCACGTGTGATAAATACTGTGATAAGTCCTCGGGGGTTGATTTCCAAAAACACAGCTCATGAATGCGATGCTATCCTGCTGCTGGCTCTCAAAACTCTGATGTCAAAGGATCTGTTAATGTACCACCAAGGTTTCTAGGTATTGTTTATCGGGCAGGTAATATTTATAGTAGACTTAATAGAGACAAGCTGTTTCATATTAGAACCAACCTGTTATACAGTAGGGGGGCTCTCCAGTCCAGGTCCCATCACCCAGACAAGTTCGCTCTGTTGAACCGTACAGCATGAAGCCTTCATTGCAGAGGAAGCTCAGAGCGTTCCTCTCTAGGTATTGTGATCCATTTTTCTTCCCATTCCTGGGTGTGGGGAGCCAGCCACAAGACACCACTAAAAGAACAGTAACAATAATCAATATTAAAACTTTAAGCGGCCGTTATTAGTGACAGTCAAATGTTTTTTGAGAGATATGCAGATGTATAAACATAGATAACTTTTTTTCTTTCTTATGGCTAGAGATGCACCAATGTCAGATACCAGGCCGATACCGACTCATCGGGTGGATCGGGTATCGGTGAAAATAGGGCTATGTTTATATTATATACACTACTTTTAATAATAAATAACTGTTAAATAAATGTATATCAATTCATCCATTGTTTCATTTTGTTTTACAAAGTCAAAGTAGTAATGTTTAAGTCAGGCCAGATGTTGCCTTCCACATTAAAGAATGATCCCAGCTTATACATTAAACACTAGTATTGGATGGACACTCGATATCGTCCGATACCCAAAGGCCATTTATCGCTATCCAGACTAAAAAAAGTTGGAATTTTCCAGCAAGTCATTATCTATCTCAGTACAAAAAGAACAACAAACATGAATGATACAGTTGCACTTTGGCAATAACACACAGGTCTTGTTTCACATGGCGCTGTACCTGGCTCCAGGGCTTCCATCAGGGCCTGGTGATTTTGGTAGGCCCCTAGTGTGGCGTTTCCCCATTGTGAGGCTCCAAGCGGTCAGCGTATCATATTTACAGAACTGTGCTCCTTCTCCAAAGCACATCGTCAACATGTCTGCCACCAGAGGGTCATCCGGCATCTCAGGTAGAGAAAAGGCGGGAACAAAAACAGCATCGTGGCTTGGTGGTGAATAGTAGGTATCCAAGAGGTACTTTGAGTCATACGTGAAAAGGGAGGACTCCTTTGAAATGTTCCCTGTGGATACAAATAAAACAAAACACCAGTTAAGTTGTGCAGCTAAGTTGGATTGTTACAAGTTTTAAACTGAACCTAAACCAACTCAAATTAATGTCAATAGTTGTAGTTGAGATGTCGGAAGTATCCAAAATCACACAACTTATTATTGCCAATGCAGCATCTATCTTTGACCAATCAGACTGCTTGGCTTAAACTACCGATCCTCTAAAACACGGTATCAAAAACGAGAGAATATGAGGCACGCTATAATTTGGAGATAAGAGCATAACTCTGAGAGCTCAGTGCAGGACTCACACACAGCATGCCGTCATGGTTTTATTTTGGGCGCAGACCTTGATGCATACAAAAATATCCGCAACATTAAATCTATTAGTTCCCACAAGCTTAAGATGGGTGTTTGCTGCACTTAGACGGAAGCATGTGCTTTCAGTCAAAAGGTCAAGCGCATGAAAAGTCGTTCCGAGGGATTTGTACTGTAATTAAAGCCGAGACATTATCATCGTGTATGTGTGCGGTCTGGCCCCAACTAGTGTTCCAGAGAAGTGGTTTCACTGGCACTGTGTGGTCGCAGCGCCCGCTATCTCTCTGTAATCTACTGAAGCTGCGCTAACTCTTAACATGTGCCTTGTTTTCTTCCCGTGTCCCCTTAAAACGTTTCTCGAAGCCTTCAGCCAAACGTGGCTCAAGTATGGTAGTCGTTAATAAAGACACAATGATGGGTAATTATTAGTGCGTCTCTAGTCCAGGCGTGGCCAAACGTTTTTGATTATGGGCCATATACAGAAAAATACAAGTAGTCACGGGCAAAACAACAGTAAATGCGTAGTTTTTAACCCATTTAAATGCAATAAAATCTGTGTTTCTAGACCAGAAAACCTGATGTGTTCCAACAAATAACATCACTACCTAACAGTTAAACGTTTGACATTACATTCATTTATTGGTGTGACCACATATTATATAACTATTTCTATACCTGTTGCTCTTAAAGTAAATTTAAAATAATACTTTTAAATACTTTTAAACTCTCATAGACTGACTGGCACAACTGTCCACTTGACATATTATGATGTTGTCTAAATCTCTTCAGTTAACAGGCAGAAATTTGCCGATATTGGTTTCTGTTCATGGCCTTAGGGCCCACCTGAAAGATTACGATGCAAATGTAAATGTAGAGGAAAATCTGTAAGTCTGATATTAAGATGTAATAAACACAACAGGCAGAAATAGTAAAATGTTGGTTATTTGGTAGTTTGGCCAGAGCTCTACTTCCTCTATCTCTCTTGTGCTGATTTGGAGTGAAAACTGATTATTTCAGCATTGATCAAAATGACTCATGTTCAACAGTCTTTCACACTCACAGCCAGCTCCAAAGGTGAAGATTTCCCCCGGCGTGGCGTCGGCTGAGGAGATGATCTCTCCTCGTTAGGTCAACAGGTCATCCGATGGGTCAGAGTTCATCCGGCCCTGAGTTCAGAGACCCTGAGTGTGGTTGGTAAACTCTGTGGGCAGCAGGACGGTCGCTGCCATGAATCCTTCGTGCAAACGAACCTCAACGCCGACTCCAGAGAGGAAGATTACCGTCACATTCTGAAGGCCGGGGGCGAACACAAACACTCCTACGAAAGAGACAATGGGTTTGTATTCTCATCTTTTATATTGATTTTAGGAAAGATGGCAACTAGAATTAACTGGTCAGGAGTGTCTGAATGATCTCACCCTGGAGGTCCATCCATCTTTGCTCGGTGAAAGGTAGGACCTTCTGGTTCTTCAGCACCTGAAGCTGGCCCTCGGCTAGACGCACCTCGATGACATCAGAGGCCTTCTCCTTCATAGCCACTGATGACAGCCGTGTGGCTTTGGCCAAGGTACCTTGGTGGGCGACATAAACATCACACTCTTACAGATAGTTAACTTGACTATTTAGTACGTGTTCTGAAGTAAAGAACCGTCCTATCACTGCTCAAAGTCTCAAGTTTGATTTTACTGATCTAATGAGGAGAACGTTAATGACATCTGGCCATCTGCAGTCACTTTGCCACGGCTGTTGTTTAATGGCTTGGAGGAAATTCTAAACAATGAAGTTCTTCTTCACCACGTCCGACCCCAATAAAGACTGACCGAAAACAAGAGGGAACTAAGGAAATGGGTCATTTCACAGCGCCAACATGTTTCACTCACATGAGGACATGACATCACTTCCTTGCAGAACTGCGTAAAAGATAAGAGGGAGCCTTAAAACACATGAAAGAGAAGAGTGCAAGCAACAACAACAACAAAGACAAACTACAGCAAGAAATACAAAGGTCATTATGTCTGAGTGAACTCTGGAGGCAGGCAATCAATCTTGTGACTGCTTAAAAAAATTTAAATAAGATACGGTCTCTCCACAAAAGTATTGGAACACGTTTCATCCAAACAAAGCTGCTACAGTAGCAGCATGGGGATGAAAGAGGGGACACAGACGGGGCTTTCACGTCAAACGTGGACTCACCGTTCTTAAGTTTCACCTGTTCTGTTCTGGCCTGAACACTCAGCTCTCTGTCCGCCGAAGACACAAGGCAGAACTCTCCTTTGCCATTGAAAGTGTAGCCGAGGCCGTCGAACGTTATGAAATGCGGATCCCCGAGGACAACACCTGTGAGGCGCCGAGAAACAAATCACCAATGCGTTTACAACAAATACACATTTTGGCACAAACTATGTTTATTTGGAACAGTACACAGCTGATCTCTCACTCTCATATCAGTATGCGGCTTATTGTTGCGTTTACAGTGTCTGGAGAGCAGATCGTCAAAACACGATCCAAATATTAACTCTCAGCCGCGGTCTGTAATCCATTTACTTCTCCTGCAAACTGATCTGGTATTACCTGCTGCTGTAATGTCTGGAGTATGAGTATGTGTGTGTGTGTGTGTGTGTGTGTGTGTGTGTGTGTGTGGCCACGCAGAGGCAGTTAAACAAAAATCAAGACTCAATATTAACGTATTAATAAGTTTGATGTTAACAAATATATGATCTTTTCCAAAATGATTATGACATACAAACAGACTATTGATTTGACGGTAGAACCTAGAAAAAAAAAAACGTCCACGCAGGAGAAAAGCAGATGTTAATGTCGACTAACATTGTAAACCACAAACCTGAAGGATCAAGATAGCTGAGCAAGTGATGCACCACAAACCTGTTCCAACGCAGGCCCGGCCTACATGCTGTCTTTCAGAGGCTGTGGCGGGCTCAGTTTTAAAGCTAGAGTGAAGATACTGGTAACATTTAAAACAAGACAACCCTAATGAATCCATTGTTAGCAGCCATGTCATGCTAGTTAGTCGGAAACAATAAATAACGGTCCAAAGTTACGCAACATGTTTCCCAAGTTGTCAAAAAAGGTAAAATTTTGCATCAAATCTGTGTACCAAATGGTATCAACCCCAAGATTGCTGTCAGGGGAATGGCCATCACATACTTCCATCATAATATTTTAAGCCCTTTTACACTTTATTTTAATTACATTTTAGAACACCTCGATACCACTTCAATGTGCCATCCCCCACCTGGAGGAGGTTAAAGCTTAGTTTCTACATTTGAGTAAATATTTCTCAGCCAAATTAAATTGTTTACAAGATATTCAACCTTCGTTTCTTTATATTGCTAAATTTAATACTTGACTTGTTTCTTTACAGGGCGTGTACAAAGGCAATAAAGTAGGCCATGAATATGATACGAGTTTACCGTTAATTACAATCCCTCCTCGGCATTGTGGAGGTTGGTTTATCCCTTTTTGACATGACTTATGAATAGTCTCACCGGCTCTTGGGGGCTGGTAGTTGCGACAACCGCTAGACGGCCGATGGTTGAAGTAGATGTGGCTGTGGTCAGACCACAGGCAGCAGTAGTAGAAGCTCATGACATTGTAAAGCCAGTGGGAGTACCCCGGCACCCGCAGTGGCTCCCTGTACGGAGGCGAGCCCCAGTCGTGAGCCCTGTCTGGGGTGCTGCCACCCATCGAGTCACCCGTCAGCACCAGAGCGCCTGCGCTGTCATAGCAGCACTGCTGCCCCGATCCATGCCTAGGACTGGAAATAGGAGAAGAAAATCCTGTCAAAAAGTGAAGAAATAATAAAATAGAAATAAATCTATGAAAATTATATTCTATACCTAGTGGTGGAAGAAGTAACATTAGCAATACCACAATGTAAAAAAAAGTAAAACTACAAAAGTATTAGCATTAAAATATACTCAAAGTACCTAAAGTAAAACTACTCATTCTACAGAAGGGCCCATTTCAGAATAATACCATAATTATTGATGCATAATAATAATAATAATAATAATAATCATTTTTACACTGCTGCTGGCTCATTTTAAGAACGTAATATACTGCTAGCTGATCGACCTTATCACATCTTGTAAAATTCAAGGTTCCTTTCCTCTATGCAAAAGTTGAAATAGAAATGGTCAAATGAATTCAAACAGCAGCTCATATTCATCTTCAGCCCCTAAAATACCTTTGAAAGTGACTTACCAGCTGTTTCAGATGAGCACATAAGAAAGATTCCACAGAGAAAAATGGTCTGTCTCAAGTTTGCTCTCATGTTTAACTCACAGAACAAATAAACACTGCGTCCACACACCTACCTGTGCAAACACATACCTGTACTGCACCTCGCTCGCCTGAAAACCTGGCATTGAGGTGTGCAGGGTATCAAAGGTCATTTAAAAACCAACTACATGGGTTTCCAATGGCAGTTAGGAAGTTATAATTTAACAGACGTTAGTTCAACGTAGGTCGTTCATTTTCAAAAACATTCTTCAGGTGTACCAACACACAATATGCATGCTTCACGACACCCACACTGTCATGTTTATAATGTCGTTTTTAAGCATTTAAACTTGGATTTTTAACTACATCGTTAACGCCTGCGTTCATTCTCGTTGTGGCAATATACTCTCGCGATACGCTGCGCGATTTGAGCATTTTGGCGCATGTGCAGTTCGTGTCTGTCCACATCTCTCTGCAGTGCCTCAGAAATGAATCGGAGGAGGAAGATGGTGGTCATCAAATTTAATAAAACTGTCTTATGTTGTTTTTAAATTCGTCCTGGATCATCTCTGCCACGTTAACCGCGACCAGAACCAGAATGGAGGAAGAGTAGGGGGTCAAAGAAATGGCGTATTTCTTAGTCAACTAGCAAGCTAACCAGCTAGCTGACGTTAGCACCAGGCTATCATAGGCATAGGCATCAGTACTGTTGCTGCTTATATTAAAATATAGGAAAATGTACTTTCTCTACACAATCATCGCGTCTTTAGTTGCCTTTTTCATTTTGAAATGGATGAAAAAGAGGAGGTATTGCAACGATGTGAAAAGACTTAATGGCAAAACAGTTCTTATCACAGGTAAATAAACATGTCTTGCTTATTGCTGCAAATTCAAAGTACATTTACTCAAGTACTGTACTTAACTACGATATGTACATAATGTATTATATTAAGATAAGGAGGAACTTTACCAGCTGCACCATTAAAGTGATGAACACATTCATTCATCAATAATTGTAATTCAACAGTATTAATACATATCATTTTCTGAAATGGGCCATTCTGCATAATCTGTACCTTTACTTTTGGTACTTTTAGTATATTTTGATGCTGCTACTTTTGTACTTTTACCTTTAGGACCTTTAGTTGTACGAGTGATTTTACACTGTCGTATAACTACTTTAAGTAAAAATCTGAGCACCACTGACACCAAAACATCTTCAAGTCACAACCCTCCTATCAGCACTTACGACGTGTGATGAATTCACCATTTTTGGTCTATTTGCTCTTTGCAGGTGGGAATTCTGGCATTGGCAAGGAGTCAGCCATCGCCTTGGCAAGGAGAGGCGCCCGCGTCATCGTGGCTTGCAGAGACCCTGACAAGGCTGAGAAGGCTGTGAGGGAGATCAAGTTCAAGAGTCACAGCCTTAATGTCCTTCACATGGAGCTGGACCTCGCCAACCTGCGGTCTGTGAGGGAATTCTGCAAGGACTTCCTCCAGAGAGAGAAGAGGCTTGACATCCTGATCAATAATGCAGGTGAGGTTTGTCCAACACATGGAGGACTCTTGATTCGTTAAAACAATAACGCCAGAGAAGGAAAGGAGTTAACCAGCATTAAAAGATTAAGTTAAGTTTTTCCTTGTCAGGGATCTCAGCATAGAGTGTTCTGTATACGTCTCTACTTCCTCCACCTCCGTGTTTTGACCTCTTTCCTCACCTTCTGTGGCGCTTCCTCAGGCATGCCCGGCGTCCTCGCCTGGACGGACGACAACTTCAGCATGTGTTTTGGCGTCAACCACTTGGGTCACTTCCTCCTAACCAATCTGCTCCTGCCTCGCCTGAAGGAATGTGCCCCCAGCCGTGTGGTCACCCTCACGTGCTCCAGCTACAAATACCAGAAGCTGGACTTCCAGGACCTCAACTACAACCTGCTGCCCTTCTTCACCTATTGCCGCAGCAAGCTGGCTAACATCTACTTCAGTCAGGAAGTGGCCCGCGTCGCTGAAGGGAAAGGAGTGACCTCCTATGCTGTGCACCCTGGTAAGAGGGGCTGCAAAATTCCTGCTTCTTGTTTTGAATGGGTCTGTTTTAAGATAAGTGCTGTGTCAATAAATGTACTTTCTATTAATACCTTCATATTATATTTATTGTCAATGTATTTATTTACAATCAACAGTTTTTATTTGAATTGAAGTACTTAGGTTTGGTCTATGTACAGCGTGCAACAGCAGACTGTTTACACTGAGATAACAGTGTGTGTGGTTGTGTCAGGCCATTGTGGTCAATAGTGATCATTGAGCAGTGCTTCTTTATGACGACATTGTATATATTTACTGGCCTTTTGCATTATTGTTGTATAGTACCTTGTAATTTACTAGATCAGCCACAAGCGGACATTCATATCTGGTCATTTAAGTTTTTTCTCAATTTAATTCATCACGATATATAAACTTAAATCGAGATGTAAAATGACTCGTGCCGAACTAGAGGATTTATCATATTGCCAAACCTGAACATAAATATATTCTTTATATCTCTGCTTCCATGTGTTGCTCCAGGTTTTGTCCAAAGCGGCTGGACGTGCCACTACTCCATCCTGTTCCGCATGCTGATGCAGGTGATCATGTGGATGTTTTTCGTGCCGTGCGAGATCGGGGCTCAGACTGTCGTCTACTGTGCTGTGTCGGATGAAGCTGCCAAACACAACGGGGGCTACTTCGTCGACTGCCGACCAGCTACTCTGCGTCCATTCGCAAGAGACGCCGGTGTGGCAAAAAAACTCTGGGAGGCCAGTGAGAGACTGGTGAAACTGGCCTGATGGTGGAAACTGGGTGAAGCTCATCCTTAGATTTGTTTAAGGTTGTGTACGTTTTTCATTCAGATGTAAATATTTTGTTTTATGTGTTTGTCTAATTTAAGAGGAAATGTTTTGCACAAATAAAAGACTTTACAATGATTTCTGTCTTTGGAGAGCACATTGTCATTTAATTAGAATGAAGATGTCATGTTTAAGCACTTTGGAACGGCATTGATGCTGAATAAGGCTACATCCACAATACTACGTTTTCGTTTTAAAACGGATAACTTTTGCTACGTGATGCCGAGCGTCCACACTACTCTGGCGTTTCCATAAATGAAGATACTTTAAGACTAAATCCAGTTTGATCCATTGGAAGAATGAAGTAAAACTCTTCAGTCACTGAAACTTGTTAAAAGACAGGAGCGCTCTGCGCTCTGTGACCAGCTGTGCTCAGTCCTTCATTTTATCTTTTCCTTGTCTCTGTCTTCATCAAAAATTCCAGTAATGTGGAAAACATCTTGTTTAGTCCCAATCCCAAAAAAAAACAATGTGAGGAGTCATAGTCTTACTAACCTCAGACCTATAGCTCTGACGTCGCACATAATGAAATGTTTTGAAAGGGTTGTCCTGGGTCACCTGAGTAGACAGGTCTCAGTCTTCCAAGATCCTCTGCAGTTTGCATACAGGAAGGGTGTAGGGGTAGATGATGCAATACTTTTTATGCTCCACAGTATTTATAGTCATCTTGCAACAACTGCCAGCTCTGTTAGGATCATGTTCTTTGACTTTTCCAGTGCTTTTAATACAATCCAACCACACCTTTTAGCAAAAAAACGTATGACTTTTAAACTGCACAATACAACTGTTGCTTGGGTTTTGGATTACCTTCTTTCTCGACCACAGTTTGCCAGGCTTGATAAAAAGCTGTCTGACACTATCTTAACTAAAACTGGAGCTCCACAGGGAACAGTTGTATCCCCCTTTTTATTCTCACTTTATACAGCTGACTACAGACAGAGCCATGTGTCCTGTAACATCCAGAAGTTCTCAGATGACACTGCTCTGGTTGGTCTACTTACCCGAGGCAACGACCTGGCCTACAAACGGGAGGTTGAATCTTTTGTCAGCTGGTGTGATGACAATTTTTTTAAACTAAATATTGGAAAGACCAAAGAGTTGGTTATTGATTTTAGAAGGAAGAAGGAGGAGGTCTCCCCAGTGACAATTGCAGGTCAGCAGGTAGAAATTGTCCAGTCGTATAAATATCTCGGGGTCTATCTGGACAGTAAATTAAACTGGAAGAACACTGATGCTGTTTTTAAAAAGGCTCAGTCCAGACTCTTCTTCTTGAGGAAGCTGAGATCATTTGACATCAGCAGGAAGCTTCTTCATGTTTTCTATCAGGGGATCTTGGCTAGTGTTCTTTTTTATGCTGTGCTCTGCT
>NW_022280039.1:10960834-10985569 GCF_004355925.1 Anarrhichthys ocellatus
GGGGGGGGGGGGGGCATCACTGCGGATGATAAAAACAGGATCAATAAGATGATCAGAAAGGCTGGCTCAGTGATTGGCCTAACCCCAGACTCACTAGAAATCACTGTTGAAAAGCGAACAAGGGCCAAGTTAAAAACAATTGTCTTGTTTGAAGGCCGTCCACTACACGGTGTCTTCAATGGACTCCGAAGCTCATTTAGTGAGAGACTCAGGATGCCTCAGTGTTCTACTGAACGAATAAGAAGGTCTTTCGTTCCAGCAGCAGTCCGATTTTTTAATGAACACCTTTAGATGTTTTTATCTTTCTGATGTCGATCATGTTTTATATGGCATTGTCTGGTGTTATTTATCCTTTGTAATGTGTTTCTGTCTGTTGTGTACTGTGGACTGTGTCGTCTGTATGACTTTTTGGGTGGCAAATGAGTTTCCCCACTGGGGATTAATAAAGATTTCTAATCTAATCTAATCTAATCTCTAAATTTGTATTATTTACTTGATAGCTTTAAGTTAATTTGACATAACCCTGATGTTGTAGTTGTATTTGATTTATTTTTATTATCCCTACCGTCTCTGTATTTGATTATGATCCTGCTTAACTTGGCGCAAATAATATCTATAATTTGAGACATGTAGAGAAGCGTGACGTCACGCCTTCAGGGGAATGCCCCCGAGAAACAAAAGCCTGACAGGAGGAGAATGAAGATTTGTGCCTTTAAATGTGCGAGGCAACCAACTCCAGTGGCCTTGATGAGTCAAACTAACGTTTAGCTAAAGGTAGCTAAGCTATGATGCTTTCTGTTTGTTTGTTTTTTTACATTTTACACAGCAGCACAACTTTTGGATTAAATTGAGGTTGTAATAATAGAGTTATCAGCGGTTGTATAAAGGGAGAGAGGGTTTAACCAGTGTGCAGAAAGGATATCACACATTTTTTTCCCTCTCTTCTATCATTGTAAGTGCCAAATCTGATGACCCGTTGTCCCCTGACTGGGTTCCATCACACAGACCAGCTACCAAGAAGAGGAAAAGGGAGAAAGACATTTTTTCACCATTTTATAGACCAAACAAGTAATTGATTAATCGGGAAAATGATCGACCATGAAAATAATCATTAGTTGAAGCCCTATTGTAAAGTCTGATGCGCACTATATCTGAGCTGTAGTAATAGACTTACTTGACAGTATTTTTCACTGTCTTGGAAAAGGACATTGTCATTTTATTACAATCATGATTTAATCTTTCAAACACTTTGGTTGTAAAACACATGATTTGATGTGCTGAATATTTCCTAAAACAAGTTAAACTGAATCATGAAATGTTGTGTTTTAAAATATTTCTGTCATCAGAAGATGTTGCAATGTCACTGCATTTTATTATGTTGATTTAGTTTTTCACTTTAAAATAAATATTTTTTCACAAGTAACAATTCTCAGGCACTTCTTGTGGAAAGTTGCTGTAAAATCTGATAATAAACCAAACATCACCATCTGCTGGTAATGAAATGAAATGTGAGGATAGAAAGCGAAACTTAAAGCTGGTTTCTACGTTGCTGAACGGAGCTGAGAGACGCCATTACAGGGAGGAGTATCTCTACTGTAAACATTAAATCAGAAGGATTGTAATCTGTAATTTAAAGAGACACAGATTTGGTGAGTCTTGCTGTTTAAAGATATTCACATATCAGAGCAAATGGCTGAGAAAACCGCTCTTTTTGAAGGTTTCCTGAACTGCCATGTTTGTTCAGAGACGTTCAGAGATCCTGTGTCTCTGAGCTGCAACCACAGCTTCTGTTCAAGCTGCCTGCAACTATTCTGGAAACAAGTTGAAAACAAAAACTGTCCCATTTGTAAAAGAAAGTCCTCAACGGATGAACCAGCAGTGAACTTAACACTGAAGGGACTGGCTGACTCGTTTGCTGAGAGACAGAATAATGGTTCACCTGAGACGGACCAAGAAAAGGAGAAAGAGGAGGTCGTGTGTGAAAAACATCCAGAAGTTCCTTATTGGTTCTGTGAGGACGAGCAGAAAGCTGTGTGTCCTGTCTGTGAGTTTTCTCTCCACCAGAGTCACAAGGTGGTTCCTATAGAACAAGCAGTCAGTGACCTGAAGGACCAGCTGAGATCTGACTTAGAGTCTCTGCAGGACAAGAGGGACAAACACAAACAAGTGGAGGAAACATGCAATGAAATGATTCAACACTCCAAGAAGCAGCTGTTGTCCACAGAGAGGCAGATCAGAGCAGAGTTCAACAAGCTCCACCAGGTCCTGAAAGAGGAAGAGGAGTCCAGACTGGCAGCTCTGAGGGAGGAAGAGGAGCGGAAGGGGAAGACTATCAGCAGAGAGATGAAGATGATTCAGGAGCAGATCTCCTCTCTGTCAGACAGCATCTCTGCTGTTGAAGAAGACCTGCAGAAACACAACGTGTCATTCCTCAGCAGTTATAAACCCACTCAGACCAGAGCCAGAGTCCAGACCTCACTGTCAGATCCACAGCTGGTCTCAGGAGCGCTGATAGATGTAGCCAAACACCTGGGCAACCTGTCCTTCAGAGTCTGGGAGAAGATGAAGGACAAGGTCCACTTCAGTCCTGTTATTCTGGACCCAAAGACTGCAAACCCCTTTCTCTATATGTCTGATGATCTGACCAGTGTGAGACATGGAGACACAAACCAGAAGCTTCCTGACAATCCAGAGAGATTCACTGAGTATGTCATTGTTCTGGGCTCTGAGGGCTTCAGCTCAGGGAAACACAGCTGGGAGGTGGAGGTGGGAGACCATCCTAACTGGGTTGTTGGTTTGGCTAAAGAGTCAGTTGACAGGAAGGGAAAGATATTTGTTTCACCACAATATGGAGTCTGGTGTTTAGTTCATGACAGTGGAAAATACAATAATGGATCTGGTCAGACTGTCATAGTGAAGAAGAGTCTCCAGAGGATCAGAGTCCAGCTGGACTATGACATGGGGGACGTGTCCTTCTACGACCCTGAAGACACGACTCAGATCTGCACTCACAGAGACACTTTCACTGAGAAACTCTTCCCATTCTTCAGTATTGGAAAGTCTGGTGATGCTAAAACTGCTGATATCAAAATGTGTCAAACTGATATTTCTCTGTGATGTTCAGGGAGGGTGGTGAGGTCTCAGTGAATTATCAGGATTTTTATAATGGTGGTGTTTTTGTTAATAACAGACTATTCCAGTTAGTTCTTTAATTTGATAATACATGAAGAAAATGTAGAGTTAAAGAAACATAAGATTTGAGTTTGTGATGTAAATATGCTGAAAGAACTGGGACCAGTAGATTTCATGGGATCATTTTATTTTCACGCTTATACAGATTTATTTTTATTTCTAAGAATGAACAAGTTTGTTTCCTTTTTTAAATTTAATTTCAAATAGTCTTTAAATTTATCATTACCATGTTTATTTTTTACATTTTAGAATTATTTTTCATCTTGTAATCATGAAATCTTTGTTTCAGTAAATAACTTTCTCAAAATGCATCAATATAAAATCATTCAGATTAATAAATAATTCCTTTTCATAAAATGACATTTTTACTGTTCAGAATGGACCAAACAGTGAATGTTGATGTAATAATTAACCTGTTATTTACTATATGTGACTGTTGATATATTTTACATTGTAACAGTTCTATCTATATGATTAAACGTAGTCTCCTTCCTCATTTTTGTTTCTTTAAATGTCAAATTCTGCAGAAATTGCTTGATAATGTTTATACTTCTTCAATGTTGAGCCCAAATTATAAAAGCACAAAATTGTAATAAAATGTGACATTGACTTTAGGATTGTGTGTATTAGTGCTGCTACTAAAAGCTTTCTATTATCAATTAATATGTTGATGTTTTTAATCATTAAATATCAGAAAATTGTGAAAAATGCCAAATAAAAACAGCAAATACTCAAATTTGAGCAGATGTGTAGATTGTTTTCTAGATAAATTATTTTAATGATAAATGATTGTTGGTATTGGCAACAATATGAGTTATTAAATTGTATTAAATTGCATGTTTTCTACCTGGTCAGCAAATATTGTGGTCAAAAACGTGAATGAGTGACTTCTATCAATACAAAGCTGTGCTGCAGTTTGATGTGTTTGCAAACACAGAAACTGATTCACTTTTCTATTTCAATGATCATTTTATTGATAACACCGTAACACATTTTCTTGAAGTCATAGAAACACGTGTAGCACGTAAGAGAACAGAGCAATAATCTGAAGAATCAGAGAACTAGAGGATTAATATTATCATACAGAAGAAATCCAAAGACACAAAAAGAGACAAAGGGAAACTAGAAAGAGCCAACTGCAGAGAAATGATTGAATAAGGTCTGAAACAGAGGGAACGGGAGAAAGAGAGAAAGATCAAGAGAAGACAACTCAGTGTTGTCAGTGCACCGTAGTCACTGTCTGGAGGAAGAAGATGGCGGAGGTTCAGAGTGAACACGGTGGCTCCAGTTGATCTCAGTAATGCTTCATCTGACTAAACAGCTGAGGGGAAGGCAGCAGAGCTCTCAGTGACCTCCAGACACCAGAGAAGGACTGTTATTGTAGTTTATATGTAGGGCTGCACAATGAATCATCTTCTATCATCATGTCAGCTTTGATCATTCATACACAATCAGGATTTATCAGAGGTTTATCAACTGCTGTTGTCTCTGACTGCAATGTCTGTCAGATTTGACACTAAAGTCAACTTGTTGTGCAGCTGCATCAGAGGCATCAATGTGCTGTCCGTCTGTGTGTGTTTGTGCTTTACTCTGTGTGACTGCGCCCCCTGCTGGAGCTCCTTCTCTCTTTGAGCTGCCTCTAATCGCTCAGTTGGACTCGAGTGCTGCCCCTCAAAGTGACATGCAGGCTCAGTGAAGCACCAGTCACTCTTGGTGCTGATGGTCAACGAGCGCTCCTCGTGTTCTCTCAGCTACGTGAGATGTTCTGCACTGACAACACGGAGCCCCATAGAAAAGCATGAGAGGTCATCTTCATCATCATCAACACTGTCAACATCCTCATAGCGCCACAGTCACTAACATCATCATGCTGATCATCTTCTTTGTATCATCTTGAGACTAAAATGATTTATATGCACTTAAAAAGCTGAGAGAATATAGAAAGGTCGAGTATAACAGCATTCAGTAGAAAATGAGAAACCAAATAAAAAGGAAAACACCAAAAACCAAGTGTCCAGTTGACTTTCATGCAAAGTAAATGCCAGCTACGCTGTTGCAGGTGTGTAATACTGTGTCCTCCCTCATTTAAAACATGTGAATCCTATTATATTTCAATACTTTCAAGGCTTGAAACACAGCAAGAAGAACAGAAGAACAACACCTTTGGACATGCTGCTATCTCTTCTTTTTTTTGGAGGGGGGGGGCATGTTTGACCAGCACGATCCCACTTGAACACCTTCAGGTAGCCTTTGACCTTTTAGTGTTAGAAGACGGTCAACTAGGCGTTAACACTGTTACTGGATGAGACACGAGTACAATACAATGTCTCAGTGGTTCATTTGTAAAAAAGCTTCATCACCTTAAAAAAAAAAAAAAAGAAGCTTTTGGAGCATCAGTTCACTCAAAATACAATCCTGAATTATATGAGATTAAACGTGATAGATGTCCCACTCTGGCAAAGTGGTAATGACCTTAGTGGAAGAGAGCGAAAACAAAAACAACCCCAATCTAAAGTTGCAGAAGAAAAATCGCAAAAAATAAAAAATAAAACATTAATTCCCACCATGTTGGTCGTTTCAGAGAAACACATGCAGGATGCAAATTAGGTGTACTATCCCTTTAAAAAAACGTACATGGAGTACACTCCCTTTCAACAACAGACAGTACTTGCACAAGTGCACGAGTTGTGTAATAGGAAAACAAAAACAAAAAGAAAAGCACAATAAAATTATCCACTAAAATAAATAAATAAATATTCAAAATAAATAGAAACCTGAGGACTATTCATCAAACCGACTGCCCGGTCTCTTTAATATCTTGGTCTGACCAATAGGGGCGAGACAAATGTGAAGGCAGCCAATGGTGGACGAGCAGAGTACAGAAGAGCTGATCGCAAGTCAAACCCCCTAAAAAAAACAACTCTCAGTGCTGCAAAGTCCATCAGATTAATCTTGCCACCCCTGGCACAAGCACTTAATATCATAAAAAGCTGATAATACATGAAAAACATAATACGAGAAAAGAAAAAAACAGATAAAATCATAATATTTTTTTTAAAAAGCCCTGGACTGAAGGCAGGGGACTGATGTGTCCTCCGAAATAAAGCCTTCTCCTTACATCTTTTACACACCTCCAATATTTCCCCTCCAGACTGAGAGCAATGGATGTACTCTACATGCCTGCAGACAGACAGACACACGACCACACACACTAACACACACCCTGTGGCAAAGAATCGCCCTGAAATGAGGAACCAGACCCCAGAAGTCTGACACAAACCTCACTATCTGCACACGTTTACGAAGGTACGGCGGACAGCTCCTCACACGTGTAGAGGCTTTAAGCATACACGCCCTTGATTCTTTATTACTGATATGGGCAATGAACATGAATCCCCGAGTACCTTTTTAAAACACCGCTAGCTGCAGAACAAAATCATCATTGTGTGAGAAGAGGCATGTCACTGCTGCTGTGAGCAAAACATAGCGCTCAGTTTGTTGTCATCTAAAAATATTGTAAACCTTCGATGTTACGGTGTGACATATTTCTCTCATTAACAAAATATGTCATAACAAGAAAACGTTCTTATTATATCACAAGTTGGTTTAATAAGACAAAACATTGTTTTTTAATCCTTTCTCATTTGTTTGTTTTATGGGGCATTTAAATGTTGCGAGTCCTAATGAGCGACACAATACAACATCTAAACTAAATGTCGATGCATTTTTTAAATTTGAAAAAGTGTATTTTTGGTAAATTCATAATTAGCTGTGATTTGCGTTTTTAAACGTTCTTGAATTTGTTAAAAAAGTGTTTGTTTTTGAGTAGATTAACGTTTTAGTGTCCAGCTAAACCTGTTGATGTTTCTCTGGTCACAGTTCATAGTTTAGTCCAGGACTTACGATAAACCTGAGTTTACTTTAAAACCGTACTGGGACTTGTTTCTGTGCAGCCTTTCGTAACTCTCCACTTCATTTAAGAGATATGATTCTGCCTTTAAGAGGTCCTTCTTCTGTATAGCCCTGCATGTTTGAAAAATGTTCTTAATGTCTGCTTCTATGTGCTCAATTAAAGCTACATCACCCTCAAAATACCTCAGTAAAGTAAACTAAAGTATCAAACGATACCTTTTCTCTCATATTGGCTGTGATCTTTCCTCCTATACAAATAATTTCTTTATATAACACACCAACCTGTTTTGGGATAATGTGTAAAAAGGGGATGTGTTATTTTAACATTAAGTTTCTTGTTGAAACAAAACAAGTTAGTATGTCATCTACAGCATTAAATATCTTGTCATATTTTTTAAAAATTGTCTCATTGTGGAAACATTGTCGCTAACGTCCTCGTCATTTTCAGCGCAGGGCCTTCTACCATTACAGCGTCGACCACTAATATGTAAAAGTCAACGATAGAACTCCTGTTGCATGCTGTTTGCTTTGTATGTTTGAAATGTTGACGTTTTGAGGCAGGAAGACACTGAGCTCAGCTCACCCCTTTTACATTGCAGCAAGAGGAAAAAGCACAGCAGCTTCCTGAAACTGTACCGAGTCGTAAAGTTTGAACTAGTGTGTGTCGGGCTTACATCACCACATACTCACTCACTCACACACTCACACACACACACACACTCTCTACATTCACACATGACACCATCAGACACACCCCTTCCAAAAAAACAACAACAAAAAGAAGAAAAAGAAAAGAAAACCCCAAAACAAACTAAAACAAGTTGACCATGAGTTCGGGCGCAGTATTATAGCTCACATACAAGAAGCAAATTACAAAAACTGCCAATATCATATCCACTTAATAGCCACAATAAAAAAACAGCCACTGTTAATATGGGAAAAAGACATGCTTCCTTAAAAAGAGAGAGAAAAACTAAAAAGATTTCATTCAACTCTAGAGACCACTGGCATCAAGAACTTTGAATTATACAAATTACATATACGATTGCAAATGTGTAACAATAATAATGATAATAATAATAATAATAATAATAATAATAGAGTAATGATAATAGATTTTACTTAAAACTTTACATACTGTATTTCCAGTGCAGTGTTTATGTCACACAAGTGTAGATTCACAGGAGGACAAGAGGGTTGGTGTCACAACAAATTGTGGGGAAGGGAGGAAGAGAGCACAGGAAGAAGGAATCACACCGAGTGCTGAAAACAACCCAAACCCCCCCGGTGTGCCGGAGGGAAGAAGAGGAAGGACGTCGAGCCATTTGTTTGAGAGTTGTCAGAAGATGTTGTGGGGCAGGTGACAGACAGTGGTAAAAGAAGCGATGCATGCTGGGGGCTGAGCCGAGCGTCCAGTGTGGGAGGATCTGTTGTTGAAGGGCCTGTCCCCAAACCAACCCTGGAGTTGTTCTTTCATCCTTTCATTCCTTCTTCCTCCTCCTCCTCTTCCTCCTCTCTCTCTCCAGCAGAGCACTCCTGACAGACATAGTTATAGCACTCAACCCTGAGAAGAAAAACAAAAACAGTGTCAAATCAATTAAATATAGAACCCTATTTCTGTTAGTGCACATTATGACGTACTTTTGTGGGCAGAGCGACGGTGGAGGCAGAATAATACTTTGAACACGTTCGTGAACGCTGGCTAGCAAGTTTTGTTGGTTTGGTTTTTCAGAACGGTCTCTCTCTGAGCCAATACTCATTTTTACTGAACAGAGCCTGAAGGCATCATAATGTAACCGAACGTAACCTTCGTTCTCCTCCTGTCGATTTAAACATATTTCATTTTTTTACAATGTAACACTATCAGAGATCGGCGACTAGAAAAGCATATACTATGCCGAACCGCGAGGGGGGCTCCGTACCGATCAACAATGGTCCGTTACACCACTAGTTGTACCCCATCCAAACAGTTGACAAAACCTCCACACAGTACATGAGGAACAAATGCAAAACGTAACTTGAATGATTAATTGGGTAGGAATACCTCAGAGGTAAAGCAGAGTTGCTGTGCTTTCTTCGGACTATTAGTATATAAAGGATGATGGAAACACACAGCAACCAACTTTTCTACCTCTCAATCTATTGTTCTGGCCTTCTACTCCTCTATTTCCACTCTAGGTTATTATCTTTGACCGTCAGTTAAGTGACATCCCTCGCTCTATTAATCTGGTCACGGATTCATTCACCACCCGCATCTCCTTTCCGGAGAAGCAGTTTGAAAAAAAAAAAAAAAAGCAAAATATTACAAAAATGCTCCGAAAAAGGAAAACCTTCTGCTGTCAGTTTTCTCCCAGCTGCCCCGGTGCTGTCGTCCATACCTCACTGGAGCGGCGCAGCTGGTGCGCCTGAGCAGTGGAAGTGGATGTTCTGCCACTTGCTGTCTCTGCGATGCCAGACGCGCGTTTCCTCCGACTGGCTGGACCGCGGCCGACCCTGGTTGTCAACGAACTGAGTCAGGCGGATGTAGGCGATGCAGGCCGCGTCCTCGCCGATCAGGTGGACGTGAGGGTTCAGGATGGTGGTGTGGATGGGCTTGCTGTTCTTAGCCAAAACTGAAAAAAAGATGACGAGGATAATGTCAGGAGAAAGAATGAGCAGGATGACACAAACTATGCAATGTGATGCGTGACACTAATCATCACAATCTCTGTGGATGTGGGAGCTGCTGTGGAATATATCTTCTCTATGGTTAACCTGACCCTCCAGATGGTTTGTTAAACAGAACCTTCTGAGAAGCCTTCATTAAAAAGTGTTTTGAGCCTCATTTTGTGATTCAGACATATCAGATGTGTATGTTTACACTAAAAGTAAAGAGAAACAAGATAAAACAATACAAAACTAAATCCAAAAACATTATTTACAAGCACTGCAAGAAGCGATTTAAAAAGAAAAAGACAACAAATAGCAAAGAAATCCATCACTCTTACGGTTCTCAAAGTAGAATCTGTGGAAATCCATCCCCTCTACCAGGTTGCCCAGCGCCTCCGGCTCAAACGAAGTCAGTCCAGGGTCGCAGATCTTACTGAAGAGGAAAGAGAAAAGACATATTAATGAAGACACACGTTAGCTTTGAACTACGCATTTGAACCCAAACCACACACAAAAACGCAGACTCACGCGTATGCCTCAAAGTCTCCATTGTTGATTGCCTCTATCAGCTGCTCGGTGATCTTGATAATTTCTTGTTTGCGCACTGCAGTGGACAAAACGCACAGAAGCTAATCAGAAGTAATCGCAACAGTTGGATAGATGGAGAGCGGTTAGGTTTATAAATCCTTTTAATTTAATGCAACACAAGACAGTTAGAGCCCAAAATGCATTCATACTCACTGAGAATGCTGTTATTTGTGAAAAACGGAACTTCTCTTGTTTACATAATGAGCGGGGGAAAATATGCTTTGTAGTGAAATAGCTTTAATTGTGGATTCTGTATGACACATCTGTAAAGATGCAAGTTAATTCACTCTTGAATTAGTTTGTGAATACATTTCTTAATCACGTCAAACAAAAACAAAAACAATCTACACACAGACCCATGTTCATCTCAATATATCATCGCAAACAATCACATCCGTCTATTTAAAGACATCCCAACCAGTCAAAAGCAACCGAACGATGCATCAGTCCGTGTGCAGTCAGCAGTGCTCTCCATGGCAGACTGAAGAGGTTAATGAAGCTCAGAAGCAAAACCCACACACATCCAGATTGCTCAATTTCCAACTTAGCTGACCGCAACGTTATGTACTTTACTCTAAGTACTTTCCAAAAGCAGAACACACTGGCTGTTAAATACGCTCGCTGAAACGCCGTTTCATTAGGAACCGTGATCGGCTAAGATGCGTAGGGTGGCGGTGGGTCATGCTCGGTACTCACTCTGGGAGGAAGACAGGGAAGGGCTGGAGGGGGAGTGAGGGGGAGGTGGGGATGTGGTGTGTGCAGGTGGATGGGTGGGCCTGGCGCTAGGTACCAGTGCAGCGTCACCCTCGGGTGCAGGGGCCGCCGGCACCCTGCGGACGCTGCTTACCAGGTCTGTGAGCCGAGACACTGCGTGCCGTCCAGGCAAGATGGACGGATGCGTGGGTGGTGGTGGAGGAGGAGGAATGCAAAAGAACAGGTAGAGAATAAAGGAATGAAGAAATAAGGAAATCCCTTTAGGAATTTGTGTATTTGTGGTCACAATAACTATAAATAGCAAAGCATAGCAACAGAGGAGGAACAGAGGAAAAGGATTGTTTTGGATTTATTTTCATGGCCACTTTTGTTTTCTCCTCCAGCGGCCGTCTACAGTACACTCCATGTCTTTGCTCTTTTCTACTTACTCTGCAAGGGGACAGCGGGGGTGTGTGGAGGGGAGGGGGCAGAGAGGGCAGTGGGAGGTGGAGTGGATCTCCCTTCCCCGTTGGATGTGGGCCCTGAGCCCCTACGCACTGAGCCCAGCAGGTCAGCAAACTTTGTGGCAGCTGAGTTCAGGAGGGATGAAGATGGGAGACAGTGCACTTAAATGGAAGCATTGTGGTCATACAGATGAACAAACTTTGTCTTAGAGAGCAATAAGACGAGCCGGCCACCCAGCCGAACAGCTCTCTTAGACAAAGTGTGACTCACAAACGGTGAAGGGAACATAAAAGACAAAATTCATGCTTGGTAATGTCTGAAAAACAATGTTAAGACACAGACTGCCATGGAGGTGTATTGTGTTGCTAGTCCCATTTAAGTCCGTGAGAAGGAGACGAGGAGGCAACCTCCATTTCTAAAAATCTAAGCCAACGCGAAAGTGCCTTAAACTTGCATTGTCTTTATTGGTCAGCAGGGAGCGACTCCTCTGGTTGCTAAAAGAATTCAGAATGTATAGAAGTCTATGAGAAAATGACTCTACTTCTCACTTGATTTATTCCCTCAGTATTGTAAACATGAGTTTATGGTCTTGATCTCTAGTTTAAAGTCTTCTTCTATACAGCATGATGTTTATTTAATAAATTATGGTCCATTTAGAGTCAAATAGACCATAAAGCAGGGCATGCTTTAGGGAGGGCAACCTTGTGATTGACAGGCCGCTACCAGAGCTGAATACGGCGTCTCTACGTCACTCCTGCACAGTCTAAATATGGTCACTTCCTGTCACTGGTTGATAAAAAGCCAAGATGGCGACGGCCAGAAAGCCGAACTCTGTAGGCTTTTAAAACGTCCACAAACCAGTGGGTGACATCACGCCAACTACGTCCATTTCTTACATGCAGTCTATGGTCTAAACACACATGGCGTGGAACAAGGGGGGCGGGGCCTGTTTCTCACAACGGCTTTTTCTTTTTTGACTATTTACGTTATTATTGGATGTTTTCGACTCTCTGATAGTGAAACATACAAAATGGTGCTGACTAAGAAGAGGAATGAAGCGCAGCAAGGGTCAGGGTACGAGAGGGATTTAGTGGTGCTAGATGGCAGCAGATGTATGCTTTTAATACATGCAGGGACACTAAATGGAAGACACACAAGGGAGGATTTAGTCAAGGTGAATTTATAGTACAGCATCATGAATGTGTGTGTGTGTGTGTGTGTGTGTGTGTGTGTGTTACAGGCTGCATTTGGCGGGCCATGCTGACTTACAGTACACCGCAGGTGAGGAGCCCTGGGTGCTATCTGGCTGGGAGCTTGTGCTGGACTGCGCCTTAAGCGAGCTGTTGTCTAAGCTCTTTCCTGATAACATGCACACACACAGAGAATGCAGAGAGATATGACAACCAGCCGCACACATGGTGCACAACAACACAACAGAAATGTCACAGTGGGGAATGATGGGAAGGGCAGAGAGAGCATGATATGACATGGTGGGGGGGCAAATAAATACAAGATGATAAACCCCGTCAACCTTTTATAGCTCGGAGGAATTACAGCTACTTTTCACTGACAGTCCTCAGTCACCAGATCTCATTGAAAAAAGACAAAAAATAACGTTTTCCTCGTTATCCCAGTTAATGACTCCATTACAGCAGGATCTACCACTAAAGCTGCTGCTTCATTTTACCGAGACTTTAATGGAAGTCTTGCCAGAGAGCAGAGGATGGATGATGGAACCGGTGTTGGCCGTGATAATGACGGAGAATCGGATGTTACTCACTACCGCTCGTCTGTTTAATCAGCTGTCACAGAAGGAAACACAACAATTGAACACTCATTGACAAATAGAGGGAAGTAAAGCGTCCCTGCAGGAATAAAAAATAAAAAATAGATGGCAGGAGAGGAAAGAGATCAAAAAGAGTTTTGTTTCCACCAAATTCACAGACCAACGCAAACAATCCACAACAAATGCATCAATAAATGTAAATGATCTCAGAAAGATGTCAGTGTGCAGCCCGCACTTGCTTGACTGACAGGTGATCCTTCAGAAGACAGAAACATCCCATCAATTAGCACTCAAATCCACAGATGTCACAAAAAGAAGAACTTCAGGATCGTCAATTTAGCAGCAAGCAATCCTACAAATTACAACAGACGTTAAAAAGTATCACCTACAAAATGAAACTGTAGATTAAAGACAAGCAGCCCTCAGAAAACTCTCAGTGACATATTCTCTGCTATAAAAGTATTGAGAGTAACAGGACAGATATGTGTTCAGATGCTCCAAGAGCCAGCACAGGTGTTGGGTTACTAAACCAGCTGTCGAGCACTCCCTGACCTGACAAGATCCTACAAAAAGGCCGACATGTCACACATTGTCCCACGAACCAAACACTCCCGCACTCACCTGGCTCTTGTAGTTTTCTCCGGTGCTGACCGTGCTATCTGCGGAATCGAATCTTAAGAGTCTGAAAAACTTCTGTGTGCGAGACTGATAATATCCAAGGGTGGCGCTAGCAGAGCGGTGTGTGTTTAACTCCTCTCTGGGCACTCCGTCTCCTGCCACCAGTGCTAAATTTAGGACCCCCCAAGGTGCCCTTGCCCTCTCCTGCCAGAGGGGCGGGGTGGTAGGGCTCCAATCTGGGACCTAGGGTAGCAAACCTTTCACTGTGTGTACAGTAGAGGACAGGATTTTAAGGTGCCGTGACGCTCCTTTGGGCTAACCTACTTCCATCTAGGGTATAGTTTTAAAATGTAATTTTAAATGAGCAACAGTGTGAACTTTAAATATTCTAACATTTTCATTCAGAAGTTGTTAGCTGATCAAAACGTTTGTTCAAATGCAGCTGATCGTGCTGTTTTCTTTTACCTGGAACATTTAACAAAAGTCATACGCTTCTTCCAGGTGTATCATTTCCTTGCCTTGTCATTATAATGAATAGAACACCTGACGTCAAGGGTGAAATTAATGGATTAAATGTATCCCTGATACTGTCAGATTCATTTTGTATTTTTCCTGAGGTCACTCTTTTGCTTTTTTGTCACATATTTACTGAAGTTGTGTCCGTGATTAAAAAAAATCACTGTTGTGTATTATTGAGAAATTGCGGTCTTCTATGTTTACTTTACTTTTTAATGTCCAATAAATTAAATTATATTTATACAGTATATATATATACACATGGATTGAGGTGAGATTTAAGGGTTTAATGGCTAAACCCACATGTACAGTCTGACCTGTCTCTGCAGCCAGCTCAGCAGTCTCCATGTTGAGATAATCCCTCAATCATAGATATGCCCTGAATTTTGTATTTTCAAAGCAAGAGCTTCTGCTTTTAAAATGAGCACGATACCAGTAAAAAATAAGAGTTAATCTGCTTGAATACTGCTGGATAATTGTAGCACTCTTTCCGACACGGTTAATTTCTCTGACAGACCGACATGACGGCTCTGCCAGGGTTTGCGAGAGACATTTGTGACGTAGCAGCAAAGCTTCTAAGGGGAAGACGAGGGGATGGAAGCGCACATTCTGTTCTTAATGCCCAGCAATAAATGATACACGCATGACTCGATTTAGATGCATTGTACTCAGGTTGGATGTGGAGAACAGTGGGTGTTTGAGTGTGTTGGCATAGATAAGCACAGGCACACGCACACAAAGTCGCACATCACACAAACACAGATTCATTCCCCCACACACAAATAAGGCTTGAGACACAAAAGCCCTTTGTGAAGTCGTGTGCGATTTGCGCCACTAAGACAGTCATTTTAACAATTCCAGCCACAAGCAACACACACACAAACAACACTAGTACACGACTCTGCAAGCTGACACCATAGACAGCAATGTTGGTATTTCAGAGTTGTGTGTTTCTGAGTATTAAGATTTACAACACTTTTAAGAGAGCCAATCCACAGCAGCATCACAAGGATTCTGACATTTCACACACACACACACACACACACACACACACACACACACACACACACACACACACACACACACACGCACACACGCACACACACCCACACAATCCAGCAGAAGGAAGCAATACAGCCAGGCTCCACCAGGGGGCAGTAAGAGGTCAGCTATCAGCCGGTTGACATACTACATTCTACACAATCCAAGTCTCACATCATGTGTACTTATTACTATCTTTAAAACTAAGTGTTTGAAATATCTCATCTTTTGGTGTTCACGCTGTCACTGAATCTTTCAAAAAATAAGTCATTAAGCCAGTTTTTTGTTCCACATTACACCCGTTAGCTTTTAAAAATGGTCAAGGATCATGATGACATAAATGTTGACACTGTCAGAAAATACAACACATCTCAGAGAGAAGAAAAAAACCCTCTAACGAGCCATTATGAAAACAAAGCCAGCCGCAACAGAGACTTTTTCTAACAGTGGGCATCAAAACGCGTTACCACCCTGAGGCTTGTGACACTGTTGTCAGTGCATTTAACTTTAATCACTAAGCTTTTAAAAATCAACTGAGCCCAGTTTCACAAAAACTGGCTCACTCAACTATGTCAGTAACAACTTTTACTGCGAGGAGAATTTAAGAATCCATTTCCACATGTGTAACTTAGGCAATAGCAGAGCTTGTCACAATCCACCATTACAAAGCTGAACACTTAATAAGCCCAACTGACCAAATCTCCTCTAGTTTATGGTCGAGTGTGCTCTCTGCTGATTGTTTTTAAGGCTTTTATTGCATTAAAAACAGACTTGTCTACCTCGTGTGATATTTATGATATTTCTTCACAGACTGGCAGCAGCAGAAAACAAGTACATCAATAAAGTAGAAATGTCAAGTGGTGATCGAAAACTTCTCAGAAGTCTTCTGACCTTCAGCAAGTTATTATCTCTTGTATCTCTGGGGTCTTACCTTTCACATCTTCATCCTCCACAGTGGTGTTGCTGCTGTCTGATGATTCCTGGAGATCAGAGACAGACTGTCAGCGCGAGTTCAAATGTCATAGCGCACACATCCGCACTGAACACGCATGAAGACACACATCACACACGAGTGGTAAAGAGACTTGTTTTACACGCGACCGAAGAAGGGGCCGTATTTTTATGTCGTCATGTCAAGTCTTCACAAAAGCAAAACTGATTACAGAGCACCGAATATATTATTAATGCAAATTCAACTCATAAAAAAACAATCCAACCTTTGCAAATGTTAAGTCAAACCATGCCAGCAAAGCCATCAACCTAGTAGCTCATTATTCCACTGTGTCAACATCTTTGACTTCTTTTAACCCTTGACCTGAAACCTCTTTTCTCTTCTTCTACTCCAGGAGGAGCTGCCTCTGCTTCGTTCTCAGTGTGTGTGTGTGTGCATGTGTGGACAAGTGACATCTGTCCTCCACAGGGCGCTCTGGTCTCTTGTTGAAACTGACAGAAACTCAATAGAATGTGCTCCATCGATCTATTTCAACAACGGCAGCATGCAGAAGGGATTCTCAAAGGGCAATTAGTTGTCATCTTAAGCTCGGCTTCAGATTGCTTCAAATCTATCTATCTACCTTCTTCTGTATGCCTGGCTGTTTTTTTTCTTCTCGGGCTTCTCAGGAAGTTAGCTTGTGATATTCATTTGGCAGATTAAATGAGCCTAAATTCCCCTGCATGTGGAGTAGAGTCAGTGACCTCATTAGAAGTACAAGCGTGCACCAACAGCACCACGAGCACAAAGCACCAAAGTGGTGTTATAGCCTTCTAAAGAGCAGCTGGTGACCTGAGGAGAAGAGGAGAATAACTGTGTGTGTGTGTGTGTGTGTGTGTGTGTGTGTGTGTGTGAGGGACAACACTGTGGCAAGAATCCTCAGATATTAGAAATATCATTGGAAGTGTTATGACACCTACAGTTTGTTTCTTTTTGGTTCTGAACCATATTCAACTTTTCTTTGTGACATTTAGCATCTTATTAATTTAGTTTCATCCTGCCACATTACAGACAAGCTTTCAAAATGTTACCTACTAAAATATATAATAAATTAGCAAAGCAGGGATTTCCAAGCATCGCAGGCTGCTTGCTTTACTCATAAACCCTCCTGTTTCGGGTTATTTCCTTTACAGAGTTGGCATTACGGGAGCACAAAAGGTCAACATTGATAATTATCACATGCCCAAATCGACCAAACAAAGTGAGCAAGTGTTTTAAAAGTCTAGTAAGCTGCTCTAAACCTGCCTGGTGTGAAAATTAAAATGGCAATGTAGCAGTTTTCTTCCCAAATACTTTCAGTGCCTTCCTGATTAGCCTCTCTTTGGACTTCCTGAGACTGGCTGCTGTGCACTCCCCTCTGAGGTCCGACCCAAAATCAGATGGAAAGGTCACTCTGTCGTGATCTGGCCACTCTGTCGTGATCTGGCCACTCTGTCGTGATCAGGCCACTCTGTCGTGATCAGGCCACTCTGTCGTGATCTGGCCACTCTGTCGTGATCAGGCCACTCTGTCGTGATGCAAAATATGGATGTGGCTTCGGAAAACAAAGTTATGTTACCGTTCCCCTTTAGCTGTGCGCATCACAAATCGGCAAAAACAACTTGAGCAAACACAGTGGAGTGCACACACACGCACAAACACACACAGATAATAAATGCTTGGTCAGACCTACGAGGAAGAGGTCTTACTGCAAAGTCATGCGGGTTCATGCACATCCTTTAAACACATACAGACGAACTGTAGCGACTACATTTGAGAGGATAAGTGATGCGACCAAAAATCAATGGTGACAATTATATAAAAATCTCTCTATACATAAAAAAAAACATCATCATTCAACTACATCAAAGCTGTCTGACAACTTCAATCTAGATTCTATGATCTGTTGAAAGACCTTGTTTTTGCATTTGTTTAAAGCATATTAAGCAATACCGCTCATTATGCTGCACAACAAATGCGGAACAAAGGCAGGACGAGGAAGAAGCATGTGACTGGATGATAGTGGGTGTTTTAAGCTTATCACAACTACTACGCTGGTTAAAGAGGAACATTCGCTGCCTCAATCACCACTTGTTCCCTTCGTATTATGAAGTAATTTATCGGAGTGTAATCTCAAGCAACACACACACAAACGTATGCACGTACGCATTAGTAAACCGACGCTCACACAGACGCATGATGAAAAGAAGGATCAAAGGGCAGGAGAAGATGAGGAAGAGGAGGAGAACGGTAAAGAGGATAGAGAGTAGGTCAGGACTGGGGAATGATACATGTGTACCTTTGTCCTGTCCATTGGATTATGGATGACGGTTGTCTGAGGTTCCTGGAGGAAGAGGAGGAGGAGGAGGAGGAAGAGGGACATGGAGTAAATGAGAGAAATGAAAGAAAGGGGGAAAGAGAGAAAGAGAAAAGATTGTGATATAAAATTAGATGGATTAAGTGTAAAAAAAGAGGAAAAAAGACAGATCGGACAAAGACAGTGATATCAATGTTGGATGAAGAGAAAGTGCTTGTTAAGGTTGACAAAAGGAGAGTGGGAAGAATCCTTCAAAGAGATAGAGTGGGTGGATGAGCTGAAAACCGTAATTTGAAGTCAGAGAAGTTATTGAAACTCAGGGTGAAGTGTCTGCCATGAGCACTTCAGTACTCACACAATTTCTCTCTCTCACACACACACACCTCAACTTATTTAGGGTGTTTGGGCTCTCTTTAGTTCTGCATTGCCCTGATGTGCATTCATTACTCTAAATTGCTTTCAATGATGCAAATATGTACAGAATCAAGACAATTGTACATCAAAATTAGGAGAAAATCCGCCAGCTCCTATATTATAAACGAGCTCTGACGCAGATAAACACCATGACATCTCACAACACACTGGCACACCCAGCAAAAAACACTCATTCTGTTCCTTCACACTGGTCTCAAAAGAAGAGGCGAGCACTGCCGGGCAAACACCGGCATCATTTCAGGATCCCTTTTCTTAAAAGAAATTCGCTAATTGCTGTTATTTTGTCAGCATTGTGTGCACGTGTGCTCTGTCATTCCACAAGATTAGCCATATAAAGTTTCTCCGTGTTGTTTCGTCTGCTACCAACCCTCTCTGAATCTCCCTGCTGCTTAAACTAAAGCTATAGCTTCCACTTAGAGCACATTCAATTACAGTTTTCTTCGTTGCATCGAATATTGCAGTTACTAAAATCAAATGTGCACTTTCTGCTATAACACATTAAGTTTTTAGCACAATAAGTGGCTCCTTTCAAACACTGGTACTCCAACTTTGGGACTTACAAAGTCCACCCTCGTCACCTTTAACATCAGGCACTGATTGCTGATGATTCAGAATGGGAGACGGATATATTGTTCTGCTCAGAACAATATATCTCATTTCACGAACAGCCCCCCCAATATTTCTTGCAGCTCTCTTCCCCCAGGAAGTGACACCCGTGTGATGACTAATCATCAGCTTTCTCCCTGGTGATGATGGCGGTGTTGTCGTGGCAACCGTCGCCCAGGGCAACAGGCACCGGCGGCTACTTGGGAGTCGATGACGAGGGGGGGCGAGTGCTGACGGTGTCAAGCTCGTTTCCATCGACCCACAGAACTGCTTCCAGGTCAGAAAATGAAGGTTGTGTAAGTGTGTCTCTGCTTGGCCTAGAAGCTCTGTAATGAAGGAGTTAATGTACCGAAGGGCTGAATGGTACAACTAGCTCAAGGCCCTAGCAACGGCACAGGTGTCCTCCCACTCGCTATTCCCTTCAAGGATCAGAACAAAAGAGGCCTCTTCTGCTCCATGGTTCTGGCCACGCGCACCCCCAAGCATATACACTTCCCAACGAGGGCTTTTCAGGTACCTTTCATGTCTGCACATGTGCAGAGAGGACTGGCGGGCTAGCATCACATACATGCACATACACATACACACACAAAAACAGACAAGAGGAACAACTGTCACTTTGCCGTCTCTGACTGACAGCAGGCGGTTAGTTCTAATCTCTGTGTCAAGCCGAGGCAACTGCTGGATACACATCATCAACAGGTGATACTCAACACACCAGGGCCACCTCTGGGTTACATCTGTTAGAGACCCACTGACCAAAAGTTACATGCTATCATTACATGCTATCATTACATGCGGGTATGGAGCTTTTAAAAGTGAGTGTGCAGGAGTTCAGAGGAGCAAAAAAGTTGCTGTCTGAGTTGGTGGGATCGTTTGTGTGGCGTCTAGGATTTGGTTGCCAGTGACTTATGATTAAACATGGTTACCCGTTCGGGTCTTTAAATGGCATGATGTAACGCAGCTATTCTAGCTGAATAATTGAATAAATAATAAAATAATAAAATAGTGTGAGAAACGCCTTATGCTCTTATTCCCTTGTAAATGTAGCTCACTGCTGGAATACAGTTGAAATGATCTAATTTCATGAAGATTAATCTACAGAAGTTCACAACAAAACACGTGTATGATATTTTGGTAACACTTTCTATGACACCCATGTCTATACTGCAATATAAATATACTGATAATGTATTATAATCGTCTCATGTAAATTCATAGTTTCAAGCCCTTAGAAATATCTATAATATCTTTGTAAACAATTATCAAAATATATTATAAAGCAGTTTATAATGACTCATACGGTCAAGCATCATAATACTTCATAACTGCTTGTCACTCACTGTATTATAAGTCCCATAGTTGTTATACATTATAATCTTTTTTATAATGTGATTATAATGTGATTAGAAGTTACTTTAAGCGGTCATGGTTAGTTTTAAGTGAAGTCAAATGTATTGTGTTTTGTTCTTGCAAAGATTTAATGATTTTTTTCACAAGGAACTGTGATTAAAAAAAGAACAAAAGCATCTAAATTAGAATTTAAATGAGAGTAGCTTTGAAAGCCAGTTTGGCAAAAATAAAAGAGCACATGCTATGAAACTGTCCCCTCCTGTAGCGCTTCACCCTGAACATGAGCTTTACCTCATGACAAACAGAGCGAGGATGCAGCTTTTGCATGTTTCTATAAAAGGTGAAGATAATCTAAACAGATGAATGACGACAGTGAACCATAAGCAACATGGAGGTCATTTCACCAGCAATGTTTTTGGCACTAAAAAAAAAACAGTGATAGAAATCTTCTGAGAGGAAATTGGATCATTAAAAGTAGGAAAAAAAATGTATGTCTGATGTTAACAAAATGTCGCTGATGTCTAACAGCTACAGTTATCCTGTGATGACTGTAGACTAATGAACACGAGATGTTTGAAGTTATGTGCTGTCTCCAAGCAGCTTTTACAAGGTTGATCCTTCACTTCGCTGGTGATGCAGTAGTGAGCAGGGACCGGTTTGATTTTTGTACAGCACTGACATGAACTGAAACTAACGGCTGCCTGGAAGGTAGGACAATTAAAACTCTACAGTATGATATGCTTTGTAAAATGTTAAGATTATGTTAGCGTAAACATACACATGTATTCATGATATACACATGTTTATGTGCTTATTCATGCAAAACTACATTTAATAAGGATGTATTGTTGGGTGATCTTATTCTAACGGATTCACAAATGATGATGGCTTTTAAAAATAGAAAGTGAGGGGAAGTAGGAATTGTTGCGTCAGTTCTTAAGTCTACATTTCACCCACATGAAACATGTAAATAACACAAGATCCGAACAGATCAAGACGAGAAGCACAAATAGCCAAGAGGCCCGATGCCGAGTAAAAGTCCTGCTCTTGCTTCTGGACTATCCTCCCAGGTGTAAACGTGCATAGATTCCCTCAATAATGCATGCAGATTTGCATTCCGGCCAATCTCACTGGTGTTCACACCCTCAACAAAAGAGGAGGAATTAATCTCTGAAATCAGCTGGTTTGCTACTTGGCTGGAAAGACAATCTGAGGACCCTTTTGGACTGTGATGCTCGCGTGGTGGGGAACCGCCTCTCTACAGAGGAATACATAAGAAGCAGGGGGTAGATCGCACCGACAGTCCCAGCGGGCACAGGCTGTCTGTTCCTCTTTGAAACACTTTTTACTGACAGAGAAAATTAAACAACAGCATAATTTCAACCCGAGTGAGAGTCACATAGCATCCACACCTGCCCGGGGAAGACCTACCCGACCGCCGGGGCCCTCGCAGCGGCTGGGCAAAGATCAACCTCAACCCACAAGACGGACAGAGAGGATAAACAGACAAAAGTGAAGGCGTAGGGGGAGCGGGGTAAAGTGAAGATAGGGGTCTTGATGGACACACATACAAAGGTGAAGGGAGAGGGGGAGGTAAATACCAGAGCAGGTGAAGAGACGTTTCCTTTGGGGCTGGTGACTATGCTGTTTTTGGTGCTGTTTGTCTGGGGCTGTGCAAGGAGAGGAAAGGGAGGAGACACAACAAAGAGTGTTAACAACAGCAACAAGTGGGTTTGTGAGTGTGTGTGTCCATGCATGTGTGTGCTTGTAGGCAAGTCTGTGTCCTGAGCTTTTCACCTTGGCGTTTGACATCTTTTTGGTTATCAGTTGGAATTAGAAAAATAATTTAAGAAGAGGTTAAGGTCGGAAAATTCTCCCTCCACCCAAATGTAATAGAGGTTATTGGAGTCAAAGTCCAGTTTGTCGATTTGGAGCTAGTCATGGTTAAGAGTTGTATAATAGGGATACTCGTCATACCCGGAGAGGTTGGAAAGAAACATACGTTACAACGTTTCTATCGAAGCACATCATTAACTAGCGTCAGCACTTACAGGAACAGTGTTGTTCCTAATTTCATAGTCCTCTGTCTCACCTGGTGATGTGGTGGTTCACTTTTAAACTGTGATCTTTGCAATAGGTCCGTAATGGAATATGTCGAATTAAAAGATGGAAAATAATAGTCTCACAGTAAACTGAAGGTTACTGCAAGTCTAGTTGACGGCAGGCTGCAGCATTGATGAAAGGGTTACCGAAACCATTCATTCACAAGACTGATCTGTAATTCTGAGAGGTGACATGAGGGGGCGGGTGGCACTGCCTGACATCATGACGCCGTCACTGGCGACTTCAGCTGCTTAAGAGTTCACATCGCAATGTTTGAACTGTGCCATTTGGCCGCGATGAATCACCTTCATAAGCCTTGATCAAATGCTCCTTTGAAGGCCACACATCAAAGAGCGGCCGGTTTGTCATAGCTTAGCTCGATCATAATGACATTTGCATTGAATCTACATTAAATTACTTCTAATCTTGTTTGGAAGAAATTTAACTTGAGGTTGTTGAACGAGGCCTGGGTGTGGAAGTAAATCACTGGCAGTGATTCAGCAACCATTACATGAATATTAATCATGTAACACTATTAAGTAACGCTAATATTTCCTACTAGTGATATAGTCAGAGGTCAAGAGAAGTCATACATTACTCAATGCCTCATTGAGCCTTAATATAGTGTGAATGTTAAAAGAAAGTGGAAAGAAATATGCTGAAGAGGTGGGAGAAAGAGGCACAAAATGAAATGAATAATGTAAGATAATTTACTTTAAAGCTACAGAATTGGTAACCGTTTAACACACTGACTTGACGGATGGAAACAAAGTCAAGGAGGGTGTGTGTGTGTGTACTGTATGGGTGCATATGTGTTGACCATAGTAAGGTGCTGCCGAGGTGACGTATTTTTGTAGGCCAACCTCGAAGTTAGCATCGCACTGGTTCCCTCAACAAAAAGCCAATGGGATCTTTCCATTGGATTTTGGATTATTGCAGAAAATAAGCTCTGTGGCAAACAAACATTTACTTGCACATTTTGTTCAGCATGATCATTTTCACAAATGTATGATCTTTGAAGCGTAAATGCAATCACCAGAAGTAAAAAGCTAACGATTGACGTGTTAGCAACCAGCTTTTCTTAAAGATGCAAAAAAGCTTCAAAAAGAGAAAGGTATTTACTGGCGCATTTAATGCCGTAGAACTAAACGCTGAAATCTCGTAAGCTTGTGTTAACCACAGACTTTATTTCAGGCATCTAATCAAAAACCAATTCAAAAAAACCATTGACTTAGAGACGAGGGACCAGGAAGGAGAAGAGAGAAGATGAGAGGAGAGGAGAGGAGAGGAGGAAGTGAGCGTGGACGTCAGCACACACAAGTGCAAAGAGACAACACAAAGCATACACACACAAAACAGCCTTGAAAATAAAAGGTGGTGTAAGTGGACAATAAGCTGACACACACACACACACACACACACACACACACACACACACACACACACACACACACACACACACACACACACACACACACACACACACACACA
>NW_022280039.1:10985579-10987222 GCF_004355925.1 Anarrhichthys ocellatus
GGGGGGGGGGGTGCAAGCACAAGAAAAAAGAGCGGTGGTTTAAGTGGAAGTCATCAGGAAGAGGACATAAGAGTGGGAAGTAGATCACAGAAAGGCGAAACTGTGACCCACTTGTCATCTGCTGATTAAGAACGTTTGGAGCTACAAGGAGCAAGATGGAGGTAAAATACAATCGCAAGACAAGGAAATGCTAAATGTGTCCTGTAAGAATATAAAATAAGTTTAAATCAAGACTGGCTCAACACTTCTAAAGGTGTTACATGTAGCATTTATACAACAATAAATTACTCGCAAGGTAATTTGGGGACGTAGATGTAATCACTACAAATAAACACTGGAAACGATATAGCCTTTTTGTTGTATTTTACATTCTTGTGAGTAGTGAATACTAATAGTTTTGTAGCAGTTTATTTAACCATCGTATCGATATATAACAATGCTACATGTAATATCTTTTAGAAAACACACAGTGTGTGTTACCAACATAACAGCACTGCATGAACTGCTGATTGGAGTGGATTTTTACTGGCAGTAGCTGGCAGCACGGTGTGGTGTGTAGTTAGTGCCAGCAGAGAGACAGCCTGCTTGCTCTGAGCAGGTGTTACAGCTGCAAAAACGTCAGGTACCATTACACATCAATGAACCTGTGGGAGGAGAAGGAGGAGGAGGAGGTCGAGGAGGAGGGGGAGGAGGCCGAGGAGAGGAGGCCAGAGTCGCCAAAAGGACATGTGACGGGAAGAAACAAGAGAAGAGGGAGGGACGGCAGCAAACGGGGGAGACGCCGCTAGAAATGGTTTGGGGCAAGAGTGTGGGGAGCCTGTTGCTAGGCAATGAGTGCGCCGCAGTGGAAGTAAGTGTCTATTTCTGTCGTCTGAGTTTCCAGGGTCCAGACTGGCAGCTATTCCTGGAACCGGAGTCACATTCCCGGCTGAACTGACTGAGCAAGGAGAACGGGAAGGGGGGGGGGGGGGGGGGGGGGGGCATGTGCACAGACACGCACGCACTGCTGCACATGAGCAAACCACACATGCGGACACCCACGCTTACGCACATCTTTCCTTCTCTTTTCAAACCGACAAACAAATGTGATATATTCACACACGCACAGTCACATTTAAATCATACGCAAACACACAGCGTCTATGCACGCAAAAGCTCTTCTCGACATTATGTGCAATGCTCGAGAAGCTAACGCATTCTTTTGCATGTACACCGTGTTCCGAGCTCTGTCGCACACCATCGCGCATACACGCTGCACACACAAGACACATCCGTGGAAGCTTTGTGTGGGATGTGTTACTGCGGTGTGTGTGTGTACGTGAGGAGCGTGGGATGGTGAGAGATCTTCATTAAAAGATGAACTGGAATGTGGGGTTAAAGACCAGATGGGGTGAGTATGGACTAGGAAGCACTGAAAGAGGAGGAAGAGACAGAAATGGAGGGATGAGAGGCAGAGGAAGTGGCAAAAGAAAAGGGGGAGGCTGACAGATGGTTGCATTTAATAATGGAGAGGTGGCTATGAGCTGGATAATACCAAATCAAAATAAAGGGTGCTTTCAGAAGGATGTGCTACTTGAGGCTGCAGCTAAAAGCGCGCACACACACACACACACACACACACACACACACACACACACACACAC
>NW_022280039.1:10987232-11015482 GCF_004355925.1 Anarrhichthys ocellatus
CACACACACACACACACACACACACACACACACACACACACACACACCCCCTGGCTTTTTACAAAACAAATCTGTGAGTTTCTCTTCACACACCCAAAATGGTGTGCCAAACTCAACAGAAGCCCTGACACAGACGTACACCATCTGAAAGCAAATCCACAATCTCCACATATATCCCAATAAATAACACATCCACTGGGATTATGACAAGACACACAATTAATGACAAACAAACACATTCAACCACAAAGAAAAGAGAGCGACAGAAGGCAAAGGATAAGGAAAGAATCAAATAGTGGTACAGAGAAAAAAACATCAGAGAAGAAGAAGAAGAAGAAGAGGCGTTTGTATCTCTGGCAGATTAAGCAAGAGGAGAGAGAAGTGGGAGACATGTGATGACCCTTACCTTGACATCTGCCTTTTTGTTGAGCAAGGACTTAGCTGCTGCAATCACAAACACAGGGGAAAACAACCAGTCAGAGGCGGAGATGAGCAGAAACAGAGAAGTAACAGCAACAACTATACGTTTCCTGTGATTCACAATATCTGCTACAGCTTTACACTACATTGAAGAGATTACATTTATTTGACTTTGTGAAATAATGTTCTTCATTGACCTCTGCAGTAAGTCTTTTGGCAAAGCAATGGCTCAGATAAAGTAGCCTTAGGCTAAAAGAGCAAGGGCACCTCAGCACCTTGATGATGAAGTGCCTAAACTTTGTTTTGCAATTGCAGCACTGTGACTTCAGGAAGTAAGAGCCAGGTTGTAAGACCATGATGTGCTGTGTTATCCACGTTTATTTTTCACTTCTGATGCTTTGCAGCCAACATACCTTCTAAAAACAACCCCCTGCCACAAATCAATACGGCATCAAGCTCATTATGCAGTCGCACGATCTTTGAAGATATTTAAAATCCCCACCCCTTCTACATAGGTGCATTAGAGTGGGCATTTACAGATCTAGCGAGGTACATCCTAAAGCTGTTTGATGCTAAAGGCCGAAGCTAGTTGGTCAGGTGGACAAGGAATTATTCCAGTGTTGCATCTCAACCTCTCAACAAAGACGTCCGTTGTTGTTGCCAGTGAAATAAAAATGTACTCCAACTCATTGTTCTCGTGCCAACATCCCCTCATGGTTGTGAGGAAGCCGAAAACAAAGATGGCTGCCCTGCCTGCGAATAAGCCCAGCCTTAAAGAACTCCGTGGGGGCCTTAAGGAGGATTAGACTTCCGTCTGCTCTCTAATGAAGGGTAATGAGGGAGGAGGGTAGGAGAGGAAGAATGATACTGCAGACACTGGTCCTCTGATGAGGGTAATACCCATAATCCCTTACAACAGTGAAAACGTCTGCAGGGCATCCATCACGACTGCACTGCTTCACGCAAAGCACGGAGAGCAAGGTGGTCCGATTGTATCAGATAGATGCACGTTCACCCAAAGGGGCCCAGGAAGAAGAGCCAGGCTCTCTGTCATTTTGAGTCAGCTGGCGGATGTGGACAGAGAATTAACATCAACAAGACCTCAGATCGGAAGCTTGGACGAGCAAATGTGCGTATTTCGACTGTTTAAAGAGTAGATACCAAAACTGCACTGGGAGACCTGTTGGTGCTGTCGAGCACCAACCAAACACACACACTACAAAAAGACCTCCGGCATACAGGAAGTGATGAGTTTTACATTTCCCATTTTGGATGATTATCTGTTTGGCTATTATAAGTCTAAAAGTTACAAACTATTTCTCTGTGGCTGTGTCTCTGTGATAGTAAATTGACCGCTGCCGGGATAATAGTTCAACAATTTCCTCTATCAGTAAAAGAAAAGAAACTTTGTCTATGAGCTAAACATATCCACAGGTCCTGATTAACTTGGAATATATTTTATTTTCAAGCAATAATTAGAGTGAATTGCACATTTTTTCTGATAAAACTTTAAATTATCTTTGTGAAATGTGACAAAAAGAACCATAGGCTAGATTAGCGCATTATATGGGAAGCTTTAAGTGGTAGACTTGAGAGTCTCCATCAGCATACACCAGATGTCACTGTTTTAGAGCATTAGTGAAAACACTGCATTACACCAAGAGCCAAAAAACAGGTTCGAATATGAGATCATTTGATGTCTTCCTATCTGAGAGGGTTTCTACATCAAGAATGAACAGCAATATGTTCTATAATAGTATGGCTATACATGATAAACTGAGTACACCAGCAACATCATTTGGGAGATGCTGGTGCCTATAACCTGTCACAAGTCCTAGACTCCTCCCCTCTCACTTACCTCCCTAGACGTAAGCCTTGCTGGGACTTTTTAAAGGGGCTGAGTGCAATTTCAAGTATAATCAGATGCAATCACATCAACAGCCTGCCAAGTTACATAAAACACTATTTCTGGTGGTCTGGGATTTTTTTTTCCTTTTCTCTCTCCCGCGTCCCTCTCTGAACATGAGACACAGCTCCTCTTCGAATTTCTCACTTTCGTTTCCAACCATGTTCCGAGCCAGCTACATTGAATTTTCAACAGAAGCTGAGTTCCATGAAAGCGTCCATTGGGCGGTGATTTCTTAGGAGGAACAGAGGTCCAATTCCAAGGAAGCCAATCAAAAGTCAAGTGAATTCCTGTCCCTTTCCTTTTAAATGATAATAAAAAAAAAAAAATAAATAAAAAAAATCACATTTTCCAAAGTGGACCTTTAAAGCTGTCACTTGTGACAGTGATCAACAACCAGCCACCTTATGTCTAAGATTCCCTCTTTAACTTTTCTGATCTAGTATTTCATGTCTGAAGTAAGGTTTGCACATTCAGCAGTCAAGGAAGGAGCAATAAGAAGTGATAAAGAAGCACTTCATGATCCGGAGGGATGCGAGAGTGGCATGAATGTGCATGGTTTATTGTTGTGTTGTTGTTCCTTCTTCCAAAAGGCTGCTTGTAACTGTGGAGAAGAAATGGGGTCAGAAGAGAGTCAAGTTCATTCTCGCGTACTCTCTGATGGCTCGGCAGATTAGGAGAGGATGTGAAAGGAGAGCAGAGAGGAAGAGTAAGGAGAAGATGAACGAACGGGATCACTGTGCTCCTTCCAAACACCACAGAGGCAAACTGGATCTTTAAAAAAAACAAAAACCTGCCATGTTGCTGAAAAAATGGCTTGGATTCCAGTGACGAAGAAAATCTCTGAGGGAAACCTGAAAAAATCAAAAAGATAGCGTAATTTAAACCGAAGGTGGAGAAGCAAGGGGCGCTCCTTACCTTGCCACAAATTACACATGAAGCAAAGAAGAGAGAGAAGGAGGAGATTAAAACAAAATCACCGCTACAAATCCCCACAAGATGCAGAACTGAGGGAGAGAAGCAAGGATGGGCTTGGATTCACATGAGTGACGTCTGGAAATACAATAAGCATTTGGAGTGCAAGAGTTACTTTTTCGACACATACACTGTTGCATGTTTAGGGCCATGACACATTTTAAAAGATGCATTTACCCTCCTCCTGCACAAGAATAGGGTGAGGTCTAATAGAAAGCGGTTGTACTTGTGTGTATGAATATGCAAGGTAGAGCGAGGCCTCCAGTAAACCAGTGAGGCAGAGTGAGGCTGATAGGGGGAGGCAGCCCACTATAAATATTTGATTGGAGCCTAGTGGCGGCTCTGGGACACAGAGAGGACTGTGGAGTCTCAGCGGGCCACAGAAACAAGGACACTGCCACTACTTCTGTCTCCTCAGCTCGATCCTTGACTGGCATGTGACGCTGTTTTTCGTTAATGCCTGCGGTTCATTTCTGCAAACCCAGAAAAAATTTGGGCTGGTTCACGTATATATCACAATGTCGTCCGAATCTACGGGTCTCGCACTTCACGGGTCAAATATTTGTGTTGCTGAAAGACACTGAAAAAAGACAAGACAAAAATGGCGCTGACATCATCCATAGGTCTCTGAAGGAATGTTTTTAAGCTCGTTATTGGGTCTATCAGCACTAAAATCCGACAAATAAACAGTATTTCTTTTTCAGAACTGCCACAATATACTGTAAAACCACAGACTTACTCAGACTAGCTCAGCTGACTGCTCAGGATGCAGATATTTTTCTGAAGAGGTGGCAAATCAAACCGCTTAAGGCGAGTAAATATTAGATTTACATTTGTCAGGGGGACAGAAATAAGGCCCGTGCTATATTACCGTGAGCAGCGTGTGATGGCAGCCTCCCTGAACTGTTGCGTCTCTCACGCATGTGGTGTCCTCAGACAGCGTTGCTGCTGTCAGCCCTTCTTTCTCTATGAGTTTGCCTTTCATAACGGCCAGAATGTTTAATTTCATTATAAATGTAATATGTATTTAGTTTAGACAGAAAAAGAAAGTTTTAGAAGCGTATCCTCATTCGTAAATAACAATCCATAATTAAAAGCCGATACTTGCTTAATTTATGGAGTCGTGCACGTCAATGCACTGCCCTGCAAATATTTAAAAATAAAAGCCTTGTGTTAACAAATGAAGGGATTCTGTCCACAAAAAGACGCTAGAGGGGATTTATTTTATAATGGAAACCAAATTTGATGAGCTAAATTACTTTTGTTCATATCCGAGACATGTTCTAAGGCTAACGACATCGAAACTGTAGTAATGTTACTGGTATGTCAATATGCTGCCAAAATTGAAAGAACATACATAAAAATATGAATTCGGAACTACATATACAGTGTGTGGACTATATGAGAGCTTCAGCTCAGCTCAGTCAGTGGGCTACTCTGGGATTTATAGTCGGATAGCCCCAATGCAAAAAGCCCAGCCGCGAATCTTCCACAGTGTTCACCATGCACCACAGTCCCTCCCCCCGTGTTGCAGCACATGCACCAGTCCAGTGCCCCATGCAGCATTCACCGGCAGCTCTTTTCCGTCCTTAAAGGGTGAACTTTCCAGTGTCATTGTCAGACAGAGAAAAGAAGAGAGAGTAGAAAGAAGAGTGAGAGAGTAAAGAAGAGTGAGGGGGAAAGAAGAGTGAAGGGGAAAAGTGAGATGTGAAAGTATGATGCTGGTGGAGTTATAGAAAAGTGAGTTGAGAGGCATCAGTGACCACCGGAGAGTTAGAAATGACAGATCATAGGAAAGCGAATGCGGTGAAATGGAGTGCTGATGTGAGAGGAAGAGAAAAAGTGAGAAGGATAAAAGAGAAACAGAGGGACAGGGGAGCGGTTTGGTTTGGTCGAGGCCATGCTTTGATGCTGCGTCGAGAGATGAAGATGATGATGACTAATATGGGTCAGTGGCGATGACAGAGCAGTGATGGGAACTGCACCCATCCTATCAGATCTCAGACAGGAGGTGACAGATGTGCTGATGTGGAAAATGACAGCATTAGCTGTGCTCCCATTCAAGTCCTTTACGAATTATGAATGATTATGAATGATGTTTTCCTTAATAAATATGTTTTGGAATAAATAGCAACAGAGGCACATTTGTCAAATAAGCTGTGAAGTAGGTTTGAAATTTTGGCTTTATCCACGATGAATTCCTACTGTCACTCTCTGCATCTATTGAGATTGGCCCATTAATGGTGTTTAGCAAATGCCTTACTTAGATAAGAACATATAATATGGCATATAACAGCTAAACAACACATTTACTAACAGTTGACATTGATTCCTCTTTTCTTATAAATGTATTTAAGATTGAAAAACACTTAATTTAATTATTGTCTTAACTCTGACTGTGCATAAACCCTGCTAGATAGTAAGATGGAAACATAGCTAATATGCAGCAGGTGATTGAGTAAATGGGAGATGTAGTGAGTGACGTGGTCAGCCATCATGCTCTGAGCTCCCATGCTGAGGAAGGAAAGAGGGAGGAGGCAGAGAAGAACAAAAGAGGGGAAATACAAGAAGGGGAAAAGACAGGAGCAGAGCAGGGGGAGAGGAGTGGCATGCCCATGGGTGAGCCACTACGCTACCTTGTTCCATCAGCCCTGCGGTGGTGCTGGCGGCTGCAGCCACCGCTGCTGCTGCCGCAGTGACAGAGGCTGGAGCAGTGGTCTGTCTGCTGCCCACTGTTAAGAGTCCAACAGCCAGTCACGCATGGAGAAAAAGAGTTAAAGGTAAATGGTAAACAAGAAAGGGGTGAATGAGGAGGTATAACAATTGAGAAGTGGACACAGCAGGTAGGTGGGCATGATGATGTGAAAAGAAAGAAAAGGTGACGGCGGAGACAAACAGGCCTCATCAGTTGAGAAGAAGAGGGAATAATTCATACACACAAACCACTGACAGTATTTGGCAGTGACACAAAATAATCTGCTGCTCTGCCAAAAGGATCATCAGAGAACAATGTCAGGGAGAGACGAAAAAAACAACTCAACTTTCATATGAGAATCTTTGATGCTTTCATTTCGTCCAAATGTATCCCCGATAACAGCGTTGGTGTGAGGATGATGATGATGATGCAGAGCGACTGTCAGCAACATTTAAAATGTATAACAGGCTGTTTTATTTATAATTGGAGGTAAGTTATATTGTAATATAAATAACACATTGGTGGTTTCACTGAGGACATAAACTGTAGGGAAGGGATATACAATTCTACAATTTAAAACCCTTAATCTGAACCTGAACTTCATCCTGTGGTACAAAATACTACAAGACATGTGGAGGGAAATGCACCTCCTCTTTGTCAGCGCACTGATGTGTAAAGTGCATGATTCATAATATATGATGACAATATAGTAAGCCGTTGTGTAAAGCACTGATGTAGATTTATGTGTTGATGTAAATCAAGGGCGGATTATGAGACAATGGGCCCAGACATGCAAAAGGCCTCAGGCCTCATCACCTCTCCGACATAGGAATAAGATACACAGACTTTATAGTTTAGCTTCTTTTTGTTGTTGTGTGTCCCTTTGTAGTTGTTATGTGTCTGTACATGAAGAAATGTTCAGGTCTTTTGTGTCTCTTTGTTATTGTTTTGGTCTTTTTGTAGTAGTTCTGCATCTCATTGTAGTTGTTTTGTGTCTCTTTTGGGTCATTGTGATTAACTTTGTGGTCTCTTTGTGTCTCACTGTTTTGCATTCTTTTGTAGTGTTTTTGTCTCTTTGCAGTCATTTTTTGTTTCTTTGTGGTGAGTTAGAGTCTCATCGAGTGACACTTTGTACTTGAATGCCAGAAGGGCCCCTGTCACTTTGGGGCCCTGGGCCTGTGCCCAGTAGGCCCGTTCAGTAATCCATCCATGGATGTAATGTGCTTTCTGTTACTGAAGGTCTGCTTCTTTTTTTTTTTTACTTTTCGTTGTTTCTCATTCACCTAATGGCCTCACACTCAGAATGGAGAGCTGCTTCCAAAAGAAGTGGAAAGAGAGGGAGAAGGAAACAGGAGTTGAAGAAGGTGACACAGCAAAGCTGTGAGTGAGTGGGTGTTCGAACCATTTCCCATTTCAAAGCTTACAGTGTCAAGAGTAGCCGCTGTGAGTCATGTTTACTGAAGCAGCATGCTTGCGCACATACACACCAACATCATCACTCGCATCTATATTTGTAAAATACACACATATTGTACATGAACAAAGGAGCCTCAGAGGGTGGGATTTCATTAAAACAAAATGTGTTAAATTTTAACAATTATCAAGGAACTGCTCTGAATTCTTCCCGTCAAACCATTACCATGATTTACCCCGGAAAATACATCAAAGACAAAAGTCATTCATTCATATGAAGCTTACAAATTAGCTTCATCCAAGCCCGGCTGAACGTTCCTCCACACAAACCCTGACATCTTGTTTTAAACTGAATTGTTTTGGGGGTTTTTTCCAATTTAATTTCACTGACCGCAACAGTGCTGAAAATGCCTCATTATGTGAAGTTTTTTTTGTTGAGAAGTACAGAAATCTTTGGATCTCACTGTCTATGTATTAAATTAGGAAAACATAAGAAAGTAATTTGTGAAAATATCTCTGAGGCAGGACAGAACATTCGATATTGTCTATCTTGGATTATAGCAGAGGTTTATAATACATGTAAAGCTTCAAGGAAGTCTATCTATTACAGATATATACATAAATACAAGGACACAGACACAAACACAGCTTGCTGAGCAATTTCAGTGTTTCCCACTGTTGTACTGTGGCAGTTTAGCGTGGTGCAAAAGACACATCCCACCGTCGCTTAATTATTTTCAAAACACTTCCACTTCAGGTTCACGAGCTGAACTTTTACACAGTGAGGACATTTAGAGCAGTGGTGGGTATGAAAGTGTGTTCAGTATATTCTTTAGCTCAAACACGATGAGAGCATTGGAGAAACAAGGGAATGGTGTTAGAAGTAAGCTAAATAACGCAAATCTAGAACTCTTCTTTGCCATTTAGCTATCGTGAATCTTACAGCTTTTGAGTCACAAATATAAACTATCATCTCACTGAACTGATTATACTTTTATTTGGAATTTTTTTCCACATAAATTCATTTAACAGCTATTTTGTTAAAGTCCCAGAGAAACGGAAGTTAGAGCATCTTTACTGTGATGTAATTCACAGTGAAACAGAATATTTCAGCAGCGTGCAGTTACAAGAGGGATTCAAATCATAGCCTTCGCATTTGATTGGACCGATAAAAAGTGTGCAGGATTAGGTACTGAGTATTTTTACATACATTTGGCAAATAACAAGAGATAATATTAAAATCAACTCAGGGACACAGGCTTAAAACTGAGAACATGTTTTCTTTTTGGGATTTTAAGTACAATGGTCGTATTACCTTAGAAAAACAAATACGTGAATAAAGCAAAAGGGAAACACTGAAGTTGCACCAAAATGAAATGACAATGTGACAGACTTTACATAAATATATATCTCTTTGGTCAAGGGAGACAAATGCTGTTTGTCACTGAGTTACTGTATATTTACTGTTTTCAGTGTTTTAAAGGAACAAGCCACCATTTGTCAGAGTAGGACATCTAAAGGAAACAACTGATATTTAAATAGGATAAGTCAGGTTTTGGGTGAAGTATTCCTCCAAAATGGTGGCATGTTCTTTAGAACCAAACTGACTTGCTTATATTCAACACATATTTTAATCCCCCTCGGTATTTAAGTACTCAAATATAGCAATAAGACTGGCATGCAGACAATACAATCCCTACATTGAGTGATGTTTGGTTCACTGATAGGATGGTAGATTTACAGTCATGAGGGATACAACAAGTATCTACAGGCAACACTTACCAGAGAAATTTCGAGAAACCAGCATGGTAGTAAGAATGGCCCCCTGAAAGGAAAAACAAAAAAGAAGTTCAATTTAAACCACTTAAACTAGTAATGTAAAAATGTTTCCCTTTTTATACAAATATACAACATGTTGCCAACTTCTGACTGATTCAATCAATATCCAGATGATTAAAGCTTGCTTTTCTAAACCCGAAACAAAGACGGATCTTTCCTTGGAAAAATTCGGACTCACAGCAGGTGAAACTTAAACTCCATTAAGATAAAATCCAAAGAAAAAAGTGCACTGAAAAAGTATGATCGACACAATGAGAGAGAGAGAGAGAGAGAGAGAGAGAGAGAGAGAGAGCATTTTTTTTCTCTGGAGAGATCATTTATAACTTTTTAAATGGCTATTAAAATGGTACTGAATTGGAAATCGAGCAGGGAATTTAAGAGCTGTGGAGGTTGATAATATACTTCATACCTGAACAGAGATGCCACTCTATCAAAACCAAAAAACAAAGGCGGTGCATAAACTAGCACAAGTGGGTGTCTTTTTTCCTGCTCAATGGTAGATATCGTTTCTTCGAATACATTTCCTTGTATTTGATATCTGAGGCACAGCTCATTTTCTGTCCCCACGTTCTGTCCGTTTTATGTTTTCATATAATTCCTAAGTCAAAATAAGTTTGGGAATATATACTGCATGAGGCACGTACAAGGCCTCTAGCTGATTTTGTCTTCTACATGAATGTCATTTTTTGTGTCTTTCGATATTCAAAAGATGATTTTTTATTTTTGGATTTGCCTATCAAATAATGTGGAATTCATGTGCACATAACAACATTGGCTGGTAACTTTTCTTTTATCTAAATAAAGTGGGTTAACTGATTCCCTGCCTGTGAATGTTGCTTACTGTATGCTTTGATGAATTAAGAATGAATTGTTTCTCTTGTTTACTAGTGAATGTCTAACCTTGCCATTGTCCATTTCTTTCTAAGTGTGAAAAGCCATTGGTTCATGCTGATGGCATGTTGGTTGAACGGTCCAACATTGGCCTGCAGCCACCTGCTTTTCTGCTTCCAGTTCACCCATGTGCTGGTATTTGAGCCATGCCAAGACTGGCCAAAAGCAGCAGGGTTAACGGTGGCACGCAACAACGGCTAAGCTGTTGTATCCACACACAACGTCAGCAATAAATCAGTGAAGAAGGGAAACTATGCATGGAGGACAGGTCTGGATCTAAAGTCTTACTGGCTTTTCAAATGGCCGCAGCGCCAGAGTCGGGAGAGAAAGCGCCATCTACATGTAACAATTTTTTTTACATTTTATACTTTAGGCCAGGAATTGATAGATCACAAACAGAATTATTGAAGAATAAAGTTGAGGAAGAGATTATTTTATCCTGTACAGGCGCTTATTAGAGGGAGAGGGAGATGTGGGAGAGGGTGAGCATCCGAACACACCTTGAGTTTCCTCCTGGCGTTGAATTTCTTCAGGCACTCCACGGTCTCCTGTCTGTGCATCATAGACGCCACTGTGGACCGTTGCTGGAAGAAGGAAGGAGACAATGAGGAGGTGATGAGGAGGACAAACAAAGGTTTAGGAAGAGGAGGAAGAAAAAGACAAGAAGATGTCAGTTAATAAAGGTGTTTGTGTCTGCGGTGATCCAACCACTTGTTTGTCAGAGTTAGATGCGTTTTCTGTGTGTGCAGAAGCTGTGTGAAAAATAGCTGCTGTCTGCTTGTATATCTCAAGCAGGCGACACTTACGCAGACCCATGGGTGCTTGAGGGCCTCCTGGGCAGTGATCCTCTTGGCTGGGTTGATGGTAAGCATCTGGTTGATCAGGTTTTTGGCCTCTGGGGTGACTGTGTCCCACTCTGGGGAAGGAAACTAAAGGGGACAAACAGAACCACGTCTTAACATCCAGCTATTAGTTGATTAATTACTGATTGATTCTTCGATTTAAAAGAATACATTTAATTCATAATAATTTCTAAGATGCAAGTTCAAATCTTCATTTGCCCTCAAAATTCTAATGATTAATCTACACTGTAACATTTTCAATCATATATTAAATGTGTTAAACTCTACAAAGTACCTAATGACAAATACAAAAATCTAAAGAATACATATTTTCATGCCTACATGTATTTTGAAAACAGTCAGTAAAACTTTATTTCACACTGTGACGGTTAAAGAGTGGAATTAATCTGCAGTTCACATGCATGCCGAACCGTGAGGGGGGTATCCGTACGGATCACAGATCAACAATGGTCCTTTAAAAATAAAAAAGTGAACTGATTTATTGGCTGGATAGTTTTACAGTAGTCATATGCAGAGAGGGAGAGACTATCAAACAACATAGGTAGCAGGTCAGATATGAACCCAGGCTGTCGCCAGTTCGTGTAACTTCAACATGATCGCCACTGAGAACCCCCTGTGGGAGTGTTTCTCAACAATATCAGAAGGCCAGGCCGAGCACAGTCCCAAGCATTTTGTTAAGGAAATCTAAGCCCATGCGGTCATGTTGTGTTTAGGCATAAATGTCGAGGTCTGTGTCCTATGAGCCCAGAATCCCTGCCAGAGAATCAGTCAGCCTCTCTCTCTCTTTCTCTATTTGGCATGGACTTGGATGTGATCTAAGGTGAGGCTCCCTCTCTTGCACCCCCTGAAATATGAATGAGGTGACTGAGTTACGTAACTGCTGCCAAAGAGGAACGAGGGCGCTTGGAGGAGAGGGGGAGGGCATTACAGCAGGAGGGGAGAAATGAGAGAGCAAGAGAGCAGAGGAGACTCACATCGTACGCCCCGGCCTTGATCTGCTGGTACAGCTTGTGCTGGTCCTCGTCCCAGAAAGGAGGGTAACCCACCAGCAGGATGTAGAGGATCACCCCTGAGACACACGGACACACACAGAAAATGGTAAATTTGTTAGAAAATGTCCTATCTAGGAAATGCCATGTGTGTGTTTAGTGTGTGAATGATTGCGTCTCTCTGCACAACTCACCGCAGGCCCAGATGTCCACAGGTTTGCCATATGCCTCCTTCCTCAATACCTCAGGGGACAGGTACCCCGGTGTGCCAGCGAAACCTGCATTAAACACACACACACACACACACACACACACACACACACACACACACACACGCAGGTTTGATTGACATGCTCAAGGCAACAGATTTTGTATCTGCTACCCTTGGATCGTCTAGTATGGAAAGCAAGATAATCTTCTGTAAACTAAGACCTGGTGTCAGTACAATACAAGTACTGTCACCAGCAATGGTACATAATCTGGGTTATACATCTTTACAGTTCCTCTTCCAGGACCACAATCCTTGCGTCTTTATTCCTTTACCAAACATGTATCATACTATTGCAATCCTGACAGTAACTTATTCTATCACTGTAGTTATTCTGAGCCCCTTAATAGCTTTCGGTAAATCCACCTAAAATGATGATGCAATCGACTCCTGTGTCTACTGTACCTACCGAACCAGGCCTGCTGATCCCCCTGCACCTCAATGGCCAGGCCGAAGTCAGCCAGCTTCACTGCGGCATTCTTACATTTGCTTGCTAGGAGCAGGTTCTCTGGCTAAAGTGGGTGAAGGGGAGAGAAATGAGGTTACCAAACATTTTGAACTGAAGGATGGGGGGGGTGTACAAAAGACGTGCAATGTCACAGTGTGGGGGGGGAAGAGCCGTAGGTAGATATCCTCAAAGTTTTCATGCACAGCGTTTGTATGAACATTGTCATCGACACTGCATTCAGCACACACACGACATAGATACACACAGACATAGATGTCATTTGCATAACTTGAGTGGACACAAAAAAGCTACACAATAGAAGTCCAATAACTTCGTGGGCTAACTTTGATTGTACTGTCAAGCTTTATGTGTCCACACAACCTCGTGAGTCTGCGGTGCTTTTTTGTCCTTGCCTCATGTGGTGTGCTTTTGGTCTATAGGCTCCATCTCTGTGTCCCAGATAATGCAGTCAGCCTCATTATTCTCTGTCAGAGGAGGGCTCTAATAATGGGCTGCTATCCCCACTGGCCCTTGCTCTCTCATTTCGTCTCTCCACAGCTCTCTCTTAAGTCTCATGTAATCGTTGCCTCTGTAAAAGCAACTGGTAATGTCCAATAACAAACAAAGCTCTGTTTAGAAATATCAATACGATTTTAGCGTGGATTTCACTGGATAAAACGACAATCACCACCGGCGGTTGGTCGCATCAGCTGTCACTACTACGACATAAATTATGTTTTCCAACTTGATGGCAGACCAAAATAAAACTTTGTTGTTTGTCTGTAGTCAGCCAGAGATTCTTTATGAGGTAAGAGAAGCTTCCCTCTGAATCACCATTGTACAACTGGCCGTGTTTTTGTCGTCCCAACAACTCCAACGGAGTGATACGTCTTCCATCTAGCAAATCATGTGATGTCAATTTCACATTATCTGGTTGAACTTTCATCTATATCATTTCAATGATATAATCATATCCACTTTAAAAGTTTTGAACCAGAACCTTCTAGTAATGAAGCAACTGTATGTGTTGCTTGTAAGAGGGAGCAAAGCTCCAAAGCCTCCATTCTCTTCCTTGTATAGTTGTTTCCGGAAATGCACCTCAGTGAACAGCATCAAGTGCAAACTTACAGCGTGGAGAGAATGAGGACGTTATATTTAGGCTGCCTTTCTCTCACTGCCTCCCAGCAGCCGGTGTCGTTCCTCCCTCCACTCTCACCCCTCAGCCAATTCATTTAGAAGCACAGGAATACTGTTTACTTAAAGTGCAAGATACTTCAAAGTGTGCTTTTATAGCCTTTGAGTCCATAAAGTAAAAGAGAAGGAAATGAGAAAGGAGGAGAGAGACGGTGGGTGAGCAAACCAGTAATCCTAAGGCGCTGTGCCTACCTCGTGTCATCATATTCTCCCAGCTCTACCGCTTGGTTACGCTTTACTCTTTTGTAAACGAAGAAGTTAGAACTTGCCAACACTGCAGCAGTGAGATAATCCCTGAAAACGGATGTGGGTGGAAATTCTGATAAAGCATGCACTTCCATCAAAAAAGGTGCATAAATGCAACGAAAAACATCTAGGCCACATGTTCGGACAAAACAGCAGCAACCGCCGTCACTTTTTATTACAAACGCTGCGTCTCTGTAGCACACACGTACACTTAGACATGCACACACAGCTGAGCACACCGATGACTAGCAACTGTTTCTGTTGAAAGGGAGAGGGAAGGTGTAAAAGCGACGGAGAAAGCTATATTTGAGAGCAGTTCACGAGTGGTGGTTCCAAATGAATGTATTCCACCTGACCTTACATTGAAGAAATGACTGAGTTTGTGTGTCTGGATTATAGCCAGGGATAGGTATTATTTTAAACGTTTTGATACTATTGACACCTGAAAGAAAGAAATACCAAAAACAACTAAAACAGTGCCTGAACATATGATTTAAATAATAAACCATCTGATCAAAAGACATATATATACAGACATATTTCAGTTTGATTCCCAGCCCTAATTAACATATTGTGACTATTAATGAAATCAGACTAAAAATACTGCCCTTCATGTTGACATATAATCTGAAAGGCAGTACACTTTTAATTTCTCAGATGACAAAAAAACAATATACTATTTGCAGCACACTGTGAACAAAATAGTGCTGGCACAAATATACATTTGTTTACTCTGTTGTCATCTCATTTGCCATAGCCTAAATTCTAATTTGAGGGATCTTGTCACCCAGGCTGTCCTCAGTCATCACACCATGACCTATTGCATGAAATGCTCTCCGATGCTTCGGTGTGAAACCAGATAGGCGTGTCGGCTAAATAAAGAAATAGCCACAACGGTTCTGATAAACACAACACGCCTTTGCTGGAATGCTGGGACTGACATTTGCATAGAAGAGCTCCACTTGACGAAGTGCATCGTGCAACACAAGATGCGACATACAAGCATGCGCACACTGAAACACGACCGGGTACAAGACTCGACAGCGAGAGGACTGCAAATGGTTTGATTTCTATCCGGTTTGAAGCAGCTCCACAGTTGTAACAGACTTGTTATCAGTTCATAATTAGCAACTGGCTCGCCCTAAAAAAGACCAGGTAGTCAGCCAATACAAACAAATGTCCCTACATCACAAGTCAATCGATAGCAGTTTACAGAAAATTAGGTGTCGCATTTGAAGTACTGAGGGTCATTAACTGATCCAAAAAGGCAATGAAAACCTCACAGGGTGCCTCATAATCAATAGTCAATACATTTCTCTGACTAGTAAATGATTAGGTATCCTCTTGGGCCGTCCGGGACGGATCCATTGACAAAAACAAAGGACCGGCTGTGCAGTTCCAAAAAGGTTACAGAGCAGCAGCATTTGTCAGCCAGCATGACTGGTGCTGCATGCATGCCCGAAATCTCCACAGAGTGTGGGGGGGAGTGGTGTTTACACAACAGGAAAAGAAGGTGACTGCACAGAGCTGGAAAAAGGTCGGGAGGTGGTATTTCACAGTCTCATGGAGATCGCAGCGAAGCTGTAGGGACCGTTCTAGCTATGAGAGCCTAGAGGAGCTTTGGCCCGACTCAATTACTTTCTTACTGCACAACCAACTATTGTGTGAAGGCCTACATTGTATTGTACAGCGTTACTAAGAAAGCAATTGTATTCATATCTGACTTTATGGGGAATAATGTGATTCAACCCTCTCTAAGTCCTGAGGCAGTGCAAGTGACATGATGTCCACAAACATTACAGTCAGTTTCTCTTTTACACATCAGACTTACACAGATAACACAACCACAACCCCCCCACCTCCCTCACACAAATATTTAAGCACACTCAAGGGACAGAAAGATGATCCCCATCACTCACCTTCAGGTCCCGGTGCACCACGCCCATTTGATGGCAGTGAAGCACCGCCTCCACGATCTGCTGGATGCAATGACTGCATGCAAACACCAAGGGGGGAAGGGGAGGGGAGGGGGGGGGACGCATGTTAGTCTGAGCAGCGCTACAATCCCGTGCAAAGGCCAGGGGTGTGGGGGGAGGTTGAGGTGTGACGGAGGAATGGTAAGGGATTGAGGGGTACGAGAAGGGTTGAGAGGGCTCCTCTGTTGCCAGCTGTCACACTTTCGCCTTTAATTGGCTTCGGGTAACCCACAGTTGAGAGCACACCCAGGATTATGCAAATGAAGCCAATCAGGGTTGATTTACATAGTTTACAAGTAGTTATCTATAATAAAAGACATGGATTACCAATATTTGATATGAAGTGTATCAGCTGTTTGGTTGCTTGCTCTTCTGTGTCGAGCTTTCCACATGGAAGGTGGCCTGAGTTTAAAATGGCTACTGAGGGAATAAAGTGGATCAAACACCTTATACTGCAGCAGATGTCATCAATGACCATCATTGAGGTTGTTGGGGGTTCGACCCAGTTGTCTTAAAAGGCTGTGGGTGCTCTGCAACAGAAGATTCCTTTGACTGAATTTATTCTGCAAAAAACCCATATGGATCTATGATCTTCTTAGATGCTCTATTCTTCGTAGATGAGTACATCCATGGACACAGTTGACTGCGGCTGGATTCTAGATATTCCCACCTCTGTGTTTAAAACAGCAGGCCTCGGGAGATGAAAGAGGGTGTGAGAATGTGGCTGGCCATTGGGGGGGGGGGGCACAGATGGCGTTGATGAAGGAGATGAGGGAAGGAGTGAGTCATTGTGCAATTAATAACATTTAAAAGAAGTGTTTGGGATCAATGTCATGTCTACTGTCAGCCTAGCAGGCCTCTGCTGACAAGAGCTGTCATTCTGATGTCAGTTAGCTACCGGACACTAAAAATAAGAACCCAAAAGTCAAGAACTGTGCGAGGGACACGGAGGGATGCTACATGTGTGCGTATAGGGCCATGTACATTGCCTGGGTCCCACTGTGGCAGCTGTGGACTGATGCAGAGCTGAGTGAAAGCACACACACACCAACACAAGCACCTGTGCTGGCTGGGACGTGGCGCTGTGTGTGGACAAAAGCTTGACTGCTCATGTGTGCTTCCTGTGCACTGACCAGGGATCATCAAAAACCAGAGGGATGTTTGTTTTTTTTAATGGCATAATGACATAATCTCAAGAAATAAAATTCCAGAAATGAGTTTGTACAGTCCCTCAGGAATCAAAAAGAAAAAGGGCTTCTAACTGAACTGACTCTTTGCGACGTTGTTCAATCACAAGAGATAAAATCCACTTTGGAGGGCTGATTTTTTGCCCATTGGAAGCCCAATAGACTAGGATGCCATGTAGCCACACAACATATAGAATTTTGAATTAAGCCAATCAAATACATGCAAAGATGTACATTACTTTGAAAAATGAATGTTTTATTTCCGCTGTTTAACGGTCGATCGTCACACTGAAAGACAAAAATGGACCGACTCCGTGACTTTCTACAGCAGTAAAATCCTTCCTCAAGGTAGAATGAACCGCTGTGCAGTGCTTTGGTGTCTGATAAGCCTTTAATCTCGTGGATAAATTACTCAAACTCGATATCCTGGATCATATTTCATCGCCTCACCTGTGCCACCAACAACTCACTTCCACCAACGCAGCGCAGCCCCTTGCGTGTTTTTGAGCGTAGGCCTGTCTGAGAGCAAACAAACTGCTGAGAGCAGCTTAATGGGAGTTTTTGGATAATGGAAAAAGATGCTCTCGCATCAACTTTCCGCCTACACTTTTGGAAATTATGATTAATGCATATTTTCTCTGGCATTCTGGTGTTTGAATTATTTTAAATACTTATGTGCTCTTGTTTCTTTCTTCTTTCATTTCACATTTTTCTGAACAGGCCTGAATTGTGTTGTCACAGACAGAAACATGGAAAGGAAAACTGCTCGACAGCTCCTCCATGCAGGTCATTTGTAAATAAAACTAAAACTTAGTTTCGGCATTCAGGGGGTTGTGGCGTATAATGGCTTATTTATTATTTAACCTACTATTCATTTGTTTGTTTATCATATTTGATTGTACATTTTCTATTCTTAAATTATGTCTTCTACTAATGCACTGTGTTTATTGTCACGCACCAGTCCCCAAGCCAAATTCCTTGTGTGTGCAAACGTACTTGGCAATCAACCGTTTCTGATTTCTGATTTCTTTTGTGCGGCCCTTAAGTTTGCATTATCGACGTGGTCTTCCTACATTTCACTTGCATCTAACAGAAAGCCTCTTTCATCTGTTATATGTTTTGAGTCTGGCCAGGCATGGCCGTAAAGTTCAGGACTATAAATTTGAATCCCGTGTCTCGTTCCTAAAGGTCTCCCAATAAATAAATACGAGGCAGGTCAGCCCAAATGCTAAGAGCTGTGTGTGTGTGTGTGTGTGTAGGTATGCATGCCATTGTGTGTGTGTGTGTGTGTACGTGTGTGTAAATCAAGCAATAAAACTGTACTTTGACACACATAAGACATATTTGGTACCTTTTTTTTTTTTTTTTTTTTTTTTTTTTTTTTTTAAATTGTATACACATAATTAGACTGCATCAAATGTGGAAAGCCATACTGTAGGAGCTGCAGATATAGTTTGAGCACTAATTATCGCTCATATAATATGCTAATAAATAACTGCTGGCACTAAGTAAAGAATTAAATGAGGGCTGCAGAGATAATCAAAGTGGTTGCTTAATTATGTTCTCTAATTGGTGATCATCAAATGGCAAGCCGAAAAGAGCATTTCTGCTGTTTGATGAACTCACATGTAAGAATTTCAAATGTGTGTAAAGTGATACTTTATACATCTGGCTTACGGGTAAGGAAAAGTTAAAATACAACCCCATCCTGAAACTGTCTTGCCCTTTTGATGACACTGCTGGTTTGAGTCTGACTGACTAAAGTACAATTCAGGACCGAAGATAAAAGCATCTCCACACACAAACCACCAGCTCAGGAGACGCTTGTAAGAATATTCATTTAAAAATCCTTTGTTTTAAACGCAGCACACTTCCTTTGTTGCGTCTTTCAGCTGAAGATCTGTAAACACTATAAAGACGTACTTGATGTTGAATGAGGCTGTCTTGAAACTACACAGATCAATACAACAATAACAAAAAATGACTCAAAGCTCGAGAGAAGGCAGGAGGGAAGGAGAAGAAATCAATGAAGATCAGAATAAATATAACAGTGGCTTCTTTAACACACCTTGTGGGAGAGATTGATGGTTGTATGGGCCTGCGTAAACACTGAATATCTATTCTGTCGAAGGTTGTGTGTGTGTTTGCATACAAGGCTCATTAATTGTTTGATCTGGTTGTCAGTCAGTGCAACAGGAGGTTTTATTTATGTAGTTGTTTGCAAAATGATTTTAAAGAGAACGGTTGGGAGGGCAGATGGAGCAGGGAAGGCGGTTGAGGCAGGCCTGGGTCCTCCAATTAATTATAAAAATACCATAAATTAAAAAAGCAAAAAGGAAACATAAGAGCATACCAAGAGACAAGGCAGACAGGCGGACATTAGACCAGCAACTGACGACACAAACAGACGAGACGGAGGACGGAGGGAGGGAGGAAAGGGACGGAGGAGGGAAAGGAAGCAGGGATGCAGATGCTCCTCTACACATACTAACCTTCAGGTCCCTGTGCACTATGTCATGTTGGTGAATGTGATGGACACTGTCTAGAATCTGATGGATACAGTGACTGTGAAGACAAAACAGAGAGATGAGGGACGGTGGGGGTGGAGGGAGGGATGAAGATAGATGGGCCGTTGGGATGTACGGAGAAGGGTGGAGAAATGGTAGAAGAGAGGGGTGGAGGACAAGAAAGAGGATGCAAGAGTGAACAGAGTGACGGGGCAGGGCCAATGCAAGATGAATGAGACAAAATGTAAGGATGAGAGAGTGGCAGGTTAGATTAGAGGAGAAGTGACATGGATGTCAGAAGAAATGAGGAGGAGGAGGAGGAGGGGGTGAGGGTGATTGGTGCGGATAAAGACGTTGGAATGGGAGGGATGGGTGGGTGGAGGAGACAAAAAACGTTTCGTTTTGCTTTTTTAAACATGATGAGACAAGGGCAGCCACAGCAGAACAACCTGCAGACAGAAATCACAACAAACACCGACACAGAGGAGAGGAGCGAGGAGAGAGGAGAGGAGAGGAGAGGGGAGAGGAGGAGAGGAAAGGAGAGGAGGAAACCCAAATAAAAAAAAATTAAAAAAGGTGACAGATTGTGGGAAGGGAAGGTGGGACGCTTTTGAAGAGCAAAAGAGAGATAATAATACATGAAAGAGATGGAACACGTATGTATAGCATGAGTCTGAATCATAGAAGACTGGTGGGCTGATGCCAGGCTATTTTTCCATCACTAAAGAGTAAAACACATCACTGCGTGCACTGCAAAAGATACACGTACCTACCTCACTCTATTGCGAGTGTGCGCATGTGAGGCTTGGTGCAATGAGAGAGAGTGCAATATGTGACTAATAGCAGGCGCAAAGAGACAGGCGGCCTGCAGGATCCACACCCACACAGTGTCTAGTTAGTGGGTGGACTGAGAGAGAGAATGAGAGAGATATGGGTGCACACTTGCTTAGAAACACACACACACACGCGTTTACTTCCATACACGCAAAGACGCTAAGAAAACCCGACACAAACACACAGTTTATGATGCGACACTCCTCGACACCAAAGGTATATTTGTACTGTAACAGCTGTGAGGACTTTTTATTGTCTGCATTCAATTCCTGATCTTGAACATTAATCCGTGACCAAACGCACATGATGCACCATAGTTCCTCCATAATATTGTTTGTAACAGAAACCGGTAAATGGTCATTTGACAGTGGCATCCGGCAGGACACACAATGTATTAACACTCCTCGGTAGGGTTGGGCGATAATTCAATATCATTTATCATCTTTCAATGGAATCATAGTGTGATGAAATCATATCGCGATACTGTGATAAACAATTTTGTTGTGTAAATTGTTAATAACAAGCACTTAACAACTCAAATTTCTCAGAAAATCTGATTATTTTGCACTAAAGCTCTTAATAAAATGAGAAAATACTCAGTATTTAATTCACACAACAGTTTACAAAACCATGTGACTATTTTAGAGGTATTGTTTCACCAAACTGTAGAGGTGTGAATCTTCACTGGCCTCACAACTCGATTAAGATGTTTACATTACAAGGTTCTAACACGGTTGAACGACCTAACGAGAACTGCAACTATCTGAAGTAATCCGCCCAACGGTGAGGACTAAAGCGTTGTTTGTACTTTGCGCCATAGCAAAGGAACTGTGAAGAATCAAAAAGACAACGAGTAACACCCATAGACTGTAGGTGTGACCGGCAAAAAGCCAAAAACTAACCTCCACAATGCAGAGGAGGGATTGTACTTATCTGTAAACTCATATCTCATATGCATGGTCTACTGTATTGCCTACTGTATTGCCTTTGTACAAGTCAAGTATTAAATGCATTACAAAGAAACAAAGGTTGACTTTCCTGTAAATAATTTGACTTCCTTGTCCTGCTGTTTGAGCCAACTTTTGCTCTTTGATATGAAGTATAAGTGATGGGAGACGTTACTGTGTGCATGCGAGGACACGCGGCTTGACCCGACAGTGACACCATTGTGTATGGCATTTAGAAATAAGAGAGCACCTCCATCCCATTCCTTTGTTTGTCTAAAAGCATGATGTCATTCCAAAGGACTTGTCTGTTTATGAGCTCCTGGTGGTGCAAAGAGGGAGGAAATAAAAAAGAGAAAGTGCAGCGCTCGTCACACTTGCCAAAGAATGTGACTTGCTCAGCACTTTGAGCTACAATGTCCCACTGTTCTCTGCAGCAAAGTAAAGTGATACTGGGAGGAAAATCAACATACGGAGCCAGTCTGAGTGTCAAGACAAGGCACCTTCTATCCCCCTCATATGCCCGAGTATACTTTCAATACGAAAATACACAACAACAAGAGCATATCATATAATACTTCACCATGGAAACTAGAGCATAAACTATCCAGGGCAGCAGATAGTAGCTAAAAACTATGAACATTTGAATTACATTCATCCGGCGGACAGAAGCGTAGGACGCTCGTGTTGCTCTGTGTTTGCTGAATGTGCCAATTGTTTGAAAAAAAACAACTTTCAAATCAACGGTGCTGTGTTTCTGGAACTTTGTTTTTGAGTCGGTCTGCTCCTCAGTGAGGAAAAGATTACTTGATTCAACTTCAGGTGTAATTTGGCTCCACTCATAATGGCCCCCACCACCCAACCGAACGCGACTGAAGAGAAACTCTGATGGGGGGGCCAGCAAGGTGTGATGCAGCACAGTTTGGGGTCTGTGTGAGTGTATGTGTCTGACTAATTATCGTAGCTAATTAAAGTCCCAATTCTTGCTGTTCTCCAAGGGAGTGAGGGGGGATTGGGGAGGGGGGGGGGGGGGGGGGGGGGGGGACTGGACGGGATGACTAAAATTCAAAGAAGTGAAGGGAGGGGAAAGGAAAGGGAATGTGTGTGTGTGTGTGTGTCCGCGCATGAGCCAAGGATGAGTACTGCAAAGGTGGGCAGGAAAGACAGCGATCACTAGTGGGTTTAGATTGACAGGTATTAGTACTGCAGCATACGGTACTGTAGGTACATGGTACACACACGCACACGCGCACACAAACACACAGTAAAATACTGTTACTCTCAGTTCTCAAAACTGAAATAAATAAAAATAACATTTCTACAGTCACCAAATGAACCAGTAATTAGCTGGATAAAGTGAATAGTCCATCAAGCATGCACACTAGCTCGCACTAGTTAGCTTGACAATATGACTGGACCAAAGCCAATGCAGAAGCTCTTCGGCATCAGGCATCAAGAGACATTTGCTGGCAGTTTTTAGGGACCAATAAATATGCAGTTTTGACAAAACAATTGTCCCTCTTAGCACACTGGAGATGAACAAAAGCTAAAATCACGTCAAATTAGCCAATGGAAATTGAAATCCTTTACCTTTAGCACAATTTTTACTCAACCAATGACCGTCTTGTAAAAAGCAACAAACAGTAGAAGCCAGACTTTTTTAAATTTGATATGGTTATGATGGTTTGAGCGAGTAACAGACAAAGCTGAAAGTTTGTCGATACAAATCTGTTGCAGCTTTGCAGGTCCTCTGAGATGCAGAACGATTCATTAACTCTTGAAGACTGATGGAAAGGCTTTGAAAGGGACAGTCCACACTGCTGTCAGCAGTTTTATAGGAGCTATGGATGTAATCAAATAATCTCTCTCTCGTTCTCGTCTACTTCTGCTGCTGTCTGCAGTAGAATGTAGGGCTGTCAGTTCATCATCTCTTTGACTGTTTCAGTCATCCATCAGAACAGAAATTTAGTGACTAAAAGTCATACTTCTATATTACACGTCTCTGACTGGCTGCCTCAGATATGCTGTCACCATCAGTTAACACATTAAAGGGGATATTCTAGTAGTAACTATATATCTCATGCAGATCATTTCAAAAACTAGGACACTCATAATGTTATTAAATGGCATGTATTAAAGCTTTGCTTGGGAAGAAGAGACACATAATGAAAATATGATTGCACAGTTTTCTACAAGTGCAAGAATAATTTGAGTATATTTAGCATTTGTCTTTCACACAATTTCTGTCAGTGGTTAAAAAAAAAATCAACAAAAACTCTGGAACGGGAGTAGAAATGTACTGCTTTAATGAGACATGTCCGTGCTGCCTACTGCCGAGAGGTTAAAGCGCTCCTCCGGTTATGGCGGTCCGGTGCGTTCACTCTTCTCAAGCTACAAGTCAAACAGAGTGGAGACGAGAGCGAAGGACAACCTTTTACTGTGCCATGCTGGCATGAGTTTCGACAATATCAGACTATTCAGTTTCATTTTTAATATTGCTGAATGAACACCCACACCACAACTGTCATTTCCAAGTATCTCTCTCACTCTTATCTCAGTCTATTGTCTGCCCGCCCCCTCCACTACTCCATTTCCTCTCCCGCCATTGGTTGATGTGAACTGTGTGTGTCGATGAGTCAGCGCGAGCGGTGGGAGTAAGATATAAAACAGCACGGGGGCGGTGCTGGTGGAGGGTGAATAAGAAAGTAAAGAACAGGGCAGAATGAACATTGAGAAAAGAAAAGATACAGAGAAGGTGAGAATGTCCACATACACAAACACTGCAGGTGGGCAGGGTTCATTTGTTTGGTTCCGCTTACACACATGTTTTTATCTCTCCCACTGTTTGAGTTAGCTCAGGGGAAAAGTGAAGGGGGCTACATTACAGTATGTTGGGTCATTTAAAAGACACATACTGAAGGTTTGACCAACAAGAGTTTGTTGATAGCATTACAAGCATCAGCCACCTACTATGTGACAGACAATGCCGTTTTTTACTGTTAGCAGAGAGTTAATAGTTCAGAGTTCAATAGAGTTCATTGTGTTTGTGGTAGAATTACTGTTTTAGAGACTATTTTGTTGCAACTTGGGGAAAAAAAGATGAGAACACAACATGTACATGTTGGTTAATACCGAAGTTACAAAAATCGGTATTCGGGACAACCCCAAGGGTGACGATCACAAAACGCTGGGCTGCATTTTGAAATTGAACTAGGCACTAACTCTCAGACCTTTAACTCCCATTCAATGTCAATTTTACTTAAGTCGGGCATTGTATAGTTCAAAATAGACAACATCCACCACAATTTTCAGATTTAAAAAGCTAATTTGTTGGCGTTCAAAACTCAAATTGGTCAAACCTTGGATTGGACATGAAGGTTGCCCCTGCATCAGTGCATGTGGTGAAGTACTGTGGCATTGATATAAAGTAAAATGCACAGGACAGAGGAGGAATAGTGAAAAGATGGAAAGAGCAAAGAAAAACCAGTACAAATATGACGAAAAAATAGTTAACAGAAACGGAGAGAATGAGAAAACAGAAAAGGCAATAGAAACAAAAGAGGACAGTAAAAACAAAAACAAAGAAAGAACAAGAAAACATGCAGAGAAGGAATGTGAGGAGCAGAAAACAGGAAAAGGAGTCCAAAGGAAAGAGGAACGGAGAGCAGGAAAGAGAGTGAAGCAGGAAAAATGCTTCAAACTAAGAAACAACAGACAAGAGAAGACAACAGAGGACAGGGGCCGTTTGAGGACAAGGAGAAGCCCTCTCACACACACACACACAACGAGTGAAGGCAGCACTCCTACCTGGCGTCGGCCTCGCTGTAGTACTCTCTGGCTACGATGTCCTCAAACAGTTCACCTCCGGTCACCCTGCCATTGAAACACACACATACACATTAATATTGGGACGCTTGGTTGGAAAGAAGTGGGGGGGGGGGGGGGGGAGGAACCCCCCCCCCCCCCCCCCCCCCACACGCACACACACACACACACTGTTACCATGGAAACTACAGGGAATTGCCAAGAGATGGATGTTGAGGGCGTGGGTGGTGGTGGGGGATATAGTAGAGAGAGTTATGTAATTGTATATATAGGCAAGGGTGGGGAATCAGGGGAGGAAGAAAGGGGGCAGAAGATGAGCATGATGCTGAGAGGAGAGGAGAGGGGAAGACAGGAGAGGAGAGGAGAGGATGAGAGGGGAGAAGAGGGGAGGAGAGGAGGATGACTTACAAGTCAAACAGCAGGTAGTGGAAGCCCTCCTCTGATATACTGTCATGAAGACGAACTGGAAGAGAAAGAGAAACAGATTGATGGATAAATGTATGTTTCTCTGTGTATTAATCATTTTTTTAATCAGGTTTTATTATTGTGGAACCGAAAAACATTTTTATTTTTTTTTTTAAATGCACCCTGCCGACCATTTCTGAAAAAAACCCAGAGTAACATTTTAACTAGGAGATTAAAATAGAAAATTGAGAGGACTGGAGAGTGTGAGATTGTGTGTGTGGTCGAATCTACATGGAGTCATAATAATTGAGTCTTACATCATATATATATATATTCAGGGGTATATATAATAATGTAATAAATGGAGTATACAGGATCAAAACAATTACAAAAAGGTCTTCACTTTCAAGTAAACGTGAAATAAATGGGTTTCATTTTGATTCATTTAGTGAGACAGAAATTGGTGGCAAGAGGAGCGAAGATAAAAAAGTCATGTCTTCACCGATGTTGGAGTGTTTCAACAGGCGACAGATCCGAGCCTCTCTCTCCAGCTTCTGGTGATCTGAAGGGACAGAGAAAGAGAGAGAATAAGAGAGAGAAAGACAGAGAAAGAGGAGTTATTCCTACAATCTGACTGCAAATACACAATATCTCCATTATGACCTGATATTGAAGCAGCCTGCTTGGCATAATCAGGTTAAATGTGAAAACGTCAAGACAGTGTGCTGAGATTTAGTTTGATAAAAACACACTCGGTTGTGTCTGAGGTCTGACACACACACACATTCACAAAAGAACTACAGTTTGTAGATCTACTCAACATGCGTAAATCTGATGAAGCAGAGCTGCAATAATGAGAAGTGTTGATTCTCCAGGTTAATATCGTAGAGGATTCTCCCAAGATGGATGGAGAGATAAACATCAATCAAATTAAGACAGTCCATTCAATCCATCTGTTGAAATGAGGGTTTGACTCTAACGTGGGGGTATGAATTTAAAAAATGGACGTATGAGAAATGTTTGTCAGTTTGAGTGCAGATTGAAAAACAAGCCCCAGTTTTATCAAGACACGACAACTTATACCATTAGACACTGACTAGCGTGGGGAAGAGAAAATATTAAAAATTAGACAGGAAAGAAAGATTCGTGATTTGTTAGATTCATGACAGAAATGTAAACTTGTGCTCGACAAAGTCCTCGTTGGATTGCTTTGAAGGTGCCCCGTCGAGCTTTCTTGGATGTAAACAAATGTGTATTTTTACATTCCGCCAAGTTGACCCACTCTAAAAAAAAGACGGCTCCACGGTGCTACTCGAGGTCAGATCCACAGGGAATACATCAGGTTATGAATGCAACATAATTATAATATCATTCCCTGTGATTCAGAATACGGGTTAAGATTATGCATTTACATGTGTGTGAGCGTGTTCGCTTATATACCAGCTTAATGATGCCCCACACACACACACACACACACACACACACACGGGGGTGGACCACCCTTTATGGGCAGGCATGCAGAGCACAGCAGAGAGCATAGACATGGAAATACATGTGTCACCCACACACATGTACAAGCTGCATGGGCTTAAAAAACACACAAATGCACACATACTGCACACACATGTACAGTACATGCAGGCAAAACACGAGCGCACACATTCACGCTGGCATTGACGAGTGACAGTGAAGTGTAAGCCCAGCGTTTAAAGTCTTAGAAGATGAGAGGAGCGAGGCGGAGAACGGAATGGAGGAGTGTTGAAGGGGGGACAGAGGGGGAGGAAGGAAGGAGGAGAAAAAAAAGAGAACGTCAGGGTAATTATTATGCATGAAGCCCGGGTGCTGTCTTTCTGTTTCAAAGAATAAGACATTGCTGATTGCTGCTGTTGTTTCTACCAACCACCACCGCCGCCGCCGCCTGCTACTTGTTCTGTTTTTCTTCTTCACCATATCGATTCGGTCATTTAGCTGTTACCGCGCCGCAAAAATGAATCGGCCTATAGGTGATTATTTTAAAAAGAAAGACGAGGAGAGCGAGAGAGAGAGAGAGCGAGAGAGAGAGAGAGAGAGAGAGAGAGAGAGAGAGAGAGGAGGAGGCTATGGACACACTGAATGTTTCTCTCATAGTGTTTGTTTCTGTGCTACAAACTGAATTTTCAGATACTGTTAATAAAATGTAAAAAAAATAGATGTATCTCTTTGCAGTATATCAGTATGTTCAGAAATACAGTGAAAAAGGTCAATCATTGGGGAAGAGGTGTCATGAATTAGCACACACATATACATACATACACACATATATATACATATATACACACATATATATATATACACACACATATATATATATACACACATATATATATATACACACACATATATATATATACACACATACACACATATATATATATATATATATATA
>NW_022280039.1:11025482-11047073 GCF_004355925.1 Anarrhichthys ocellatus
ATATACACATATACACATATATATATACATATATATATACACATATATATATACATATATATATACACATATATATATACATATATATATACACATATATATATACATATATACATGTATATATACATACATGTATATATATACATATATATATATATATACATATATATATATACACACATATATATATATACACATGTATATATATATATATGTATATATATACACACATATATATATATATACACATGTATATATATATATATATATATATATATATATACATATACATACATATACATATATACATACATACATACATACACACATACATATACATACATACACACACATACATATACACAGACACACACACACACACACACACACACACACAGTACATTGCAAGTCCATGATGATCATTATGGAGCGGACACGTCAGCCACTGTTTATTGCATCCACGTCTCCAAAATCTCAAAAGCCAACTCGATGAGCGACTCTTGAGCAGTTGTGAGCTCTTATCGAGAGTCGAGCTCGTGCTCGTCACAGCCTTGTGCTCGTGGGACCGCATTTGTGCATATAAAGCACAAATTCCCCCTCGCGAGGATGCTTTTCTGCTGTGCACTCGCATCACGTGCATGCGCCTATTTTTTAAAAATATATATGGATATATATGGGGGTTGAGACTTATTAAACGCCACATGCCTGTACGTAGCAGTGCACGGCGCATGAACTCAGCTGCTACAAGTAAATGTCATGCATTCAAAATCTTACCTTACGTGTTACATTATTGATGCAGTAACACATAAGATGGATTTTAATGTTGCAGCTGGCCGACAAAGAGCTGATTTCATTCATTTTTTATACTGTTGGGATGTTTAATTCACTGTATAATAATGCATTGTATTTCATTTACTCATAAATAAATGTAGTGAATTAAAAAAGTACTTTCCTGTGTAATGTAGTAGGAGTAGGAAGTAGTACTTGAGTAAATGTACTTGGTTACGTTCCACCACAGATAAATACCGTGCAGTAAGAACAAAAGGGTGCAACTGAGACAGTTGGCATTACCAGTGCTACCAGTGGAAACGTTGGTCTGCGTATGTTTCCGCTCCAGCTGAACTCACTCTGACTGGCTTAATCCCAACTATTTGCTTGTGTTGAACACTCCCAGATATGTCCTCCATCACACTACAATGCCAAATGGTGGAAAACCATGTCCTAAGCACAAGCATCGCATTTCATTCTGTCGGTGGCATCGGCTGACATTACTCCGCGATTGGCTCCGAGTAAACGCACCGGTTCATCTTCGCTTAGGCTACCAGATGGCCAGACTGGCCTTTTGTTATCTGCACGTTTGCGTGACTGAACGCTGCAGTGGAAATCATATTGCCAGATGTATTGGTACAAACTATTGATTGTTTTATTATTCATCCCTTACTTTCTTATTAAAACACTGAGTTTTAAAGTAAAGCCAATATAAAAATCAGTTTCGATAATGCTGACACAGCAATATTCTGTCATTATTAAGCCTCGCTTAAGCTTGAAATCTCGAATGGGTCATCGAGAATTTGTCTGGGGATTTACAGCTGGAGATTGACTTAAAATGAGATATACCAACCTCCTTTGTAATAAGGAAGGTTGCTATGCAGGTTATTTTTTGCCGGTTTTAACAGGCTGGCTGAAGAAATGGGAGATGAACCGACAGCCAACATGGGTAACATTTATAACGGCTGCTCTTCACAAGTGTTCTTCATAAAGAAGGCCCACGGTGTGCGAGATAACTTTGGGGTGAGGGGAGGTGTGGGAATTTAGTCAGTGATAGCAGGGGATGAATGGTTATGATAGTCTCAGGTATCATAGTCTTATTTGATGTTCCCACAGCTGTAGGTCTGAATACAGATAGGCAGCTAATCAGCTAGTCAGTCTTTGGACCTTTAAGGTTATTCTCATCTTAGTGAGAAAAAAAAAATAGGCACTTTGCTACCAGGAAACCCTGTAATCCGATGCTTCTGATGCAGCAATAATGAGAGGAGAGGGAGGAAGATGAGGACTGATCCTGAGGGGAAAACAGAGAGGAAGTGGAGATAATGGGACTAGCAAGAGGAGATAGGTTGTAGAGAAACACATAAGCACTGACTGTTCACTAACTGCTGTCCTTGGGTTATCTCATTTAGTTAAGTGTGGAGGAATCTATGTGTTTGGGGAGCAGAGAGGAGAGGAATAAATCTGGGTTAATCATCAGCGGTGAGTCTCCGGAGAGGAGGGGATGTAAAAAGACAGCCAGAAAGACCGTTATAACCATTGTTCAGAACATTCGACTCGCAACATTAGAATGACTCTTGCCAGTTGGGAAATGTTGAGCATGCACTGCGCTGTGTGTCAGGGAGGTCAGGAGGCAGCCTTCTATAGAGTGAAGCAGGGATGATGTATACCCGGTAAGTAGAGGATCAGGATCAGAAAACTCGGATCACGTTTTTTTGCCGATACCAAATGCCAATTGTTAATGATCCATATTGACCAATACAGAACTCAAAATGTAACATTATTATCAGGGAACGGCCACTAGAAAGCATTAATTCTGGTTTCTCCCGATATCATATTTTTACTAAATATCTGACGATAATGTTCGACAGTAAAACTTTATTCTACACTGTGATAGTTAAACTGTGTAATTAATCCGCAGAGAGACGTGATCCATACAGATTATGGATCAACTACGGTCCGTTACACCACTAGAGGTTAGCATCTCACTGGTTCCCTCAACAAAAAGCTAATACTTCAAAACTCATTCGAGGGGTATTCACTGACTTATTTTAAATTGTATAACTAAATCCCATTCTAAAAACCCATTGAATACGAGACAAGGGAACAGGAAGTGCAAAAATGCTGACTCATTTAAAGGTTTTAAGACTCATTCCTGCAGCACTCTGTTTCCTGTACATGTCACAGTAATGCAGAGACAGAGGGACATAGTGTCATAATGCAGCCTCTAAGTTTAAGGTGAAGCTTTACCATTGGGATGAAATATTATCGCAGTGTCAGAAAAATACATTTCAGTAGGCAAACAAGCCTCTCTCTGAGCCTGTTGAAGGTGTATTTGAGAGTCATCTTCCCATTTTAAGCTACTATATGTTGAAATCGAAGGTGAAAATCTTCGGAAAAAAAGTAGAGGTAAGTAGGGATTACAAACAAAACAGGATTTATTTACTCATAGGCGAATTGTAATTACAGCTAATGTAATTTGAATGTACAATGAGGCTGAATATTAAAAGTTGAATACGCATTTGACTGAAGCGACTACATCTGTCCTGGTTCGTTGACACCGACACAAAGCTGGCTGGCCAAAACCAGGTCAGATCACTGCTACTGCATTGCAGGTGAATCTCATACAGCGCACACACACACACACACACACACAACTACTCTCCATCATCACGATAAATGAAAAGGCCACACGGCAACCTCTGGCAACCTCTGGCAACCCCGTCAAGAGATCCCTGCCAACAAGCTCTGTGATTGGCTAGAAGCCTTGCCCAACAGACCTGTCCTACATTTCCTGTTGATGTGTGCTGGATTGGCATTGACCTTTTTTGCGGCTGCATGGAGGTGGGGTTGAGTGATTGGAAGATGTCACACAAGCACATGCGCACGCACACACGAGAGGCCTGGATGTGAGTGTTGGCATGTAACATTACGAGCAATGAACAAGAAATGATTTTCTTGTTGTAGCTGCGATAGGATTATTGATAGAGTTCACCGGGCAGTTGACCGAGTGCATCGCAGTCTCAGCTCCTCTGCCATGTCTGAATATCTGTTTGAGTGTGTGTGTGTGTGTGTGTGTGTGTGTGTGTGTGTGTGTGTGTGTGTCTCAGAGAGAGTCAGATGAGAGTCCCGTGCTAAAGGCATGTAGGCGTACAGGCGCATGGCCCTCAGCTGCCAAGTGCCTGGGGTGCCTCCTCTCGCATGACCCCTCCCTCCTCTCGGCTTCCATCTCCATCTGCCAGTCCGCAGCAAACGCTCCTCTTGATTTGCTGCAACCCTATAAGCTCTCAGACCTTACCTGGTGCCTGAGAAATAGCACAACAACAACAGCAGCAGCAACGACCTAAGCCAAATGCCAATTCTAAAGTAGAGCAGCAAGTCATCATGACGGCCATAAAACCCGGCTCCCCATGTCAGATAGGTCATGGAGCTATGAATAGGGTCTGGAGTAGAAGTAGCATGCAGCGGCTCCAACGTTGCCCTGCTGTTTCACAGAACATGGCTCATCCATTAGTGAGCAGCGCAGTCAGGTCAGACCAGTCCTCCTGTATACTGTAGACCGAATGTATTGTGGAAGCAGGGAGATTATGCTGCGCCTCGGATAAAGCAGCTTGAGTGAAACGTATAGGCCCAATGACAGCACAATTTATAGGTGAATCATTTATTCTGAGTGTATCTGTGGTGCTTTAGTTCTCATCAAGCCAATTGTTAGGATTAACCGTTAGCCTCCTGCTAATAGCAGCGGGATAATCTTGGATGGGTTTAATCTCATTAAAAGCAGCTTGCTGCACTGACATCATAGTCAAAATATGACAAGAGTCACATAACTGCTGCCAAAGACGATGGGACACAGCATTCAAATGACGTAGATTTTTTACAAATGGTTGTTTTTTTTTTATCCTGCTTAGGTTTGATGTTAAGTAAAATTCTAATAAAAGCTCTCACTGTCTTGTTTTTACCCGTGCACATAGATTCCTACACTGACAATATAATGTGACAGTGGCTCAAATACAACAAACCTAAGTCTAAACAGGTTAACTAATGGATCAATGTGGGAAGCAGAATTATCTAAACCAGCAATAACTCATTTCATGGCAACTTGGGTGCAGCAGAAAACAAGTTGTGAACACTAAATTGACATGTCGTCCCTTTTATGTTGAAATGGCAAACTTGTTGGCAAACAGTTGTTCATATACACATCCAGCTGTTACGGAGCAACTTGAGCATTCATTTGGAGTTGTGTCTCTGCGTAACTGGCAAATGTAAATCCAAAATGTTCTCTCTTTAAGCTCTATTTTTGGTCTCCACCAAATATAGAAGGAAATATCTGGTTCCAACTGTGTCTGTTGAGTCCGATGAGAGTGAACCATGTTGAAATACAATGACAAACGTGCATCACAACATAACCTAATATATTTATTAACAACACGCCGTTTCCAAGCGCCTGCTTTCTCTAGTCTAAAACTTTCAAACAACTTCGCTCGAGCACTTGGTCTCCAGCCCGTTGATCCTTGAAAACTTCCCTGTTCCATGACATATCATATCATTACAACAAACACAGCAGAATTTCATAAATGGTCCGCATGCAGCAAAACACTTTTTAACAAGAAAGTATAACCGCCACAAAAAAGGTAAAGTGACAATTTATGAGGACAAGATTATGAACAGGCATTCTAGGTTGATGCCCTCTGCTCATGCCTGTTAAAATGCTTGTTCCACCATTGGTCGCATTCGTGTGTGTTCGTGCGTGTATGTGTGTGTGTGTGTGTGTTCGTGTGTGAAGGCAGGGTAACAGTCAAGGTTCAGTACGGTGCCTTGGGGTTCGGGTTACGAGGCTGGAGGGGCAGCAGGAGATTTACACTGGGCAAGTGGTGTTGTGAGGAGCCAGCGATGGCTCTTCATGGTCATGGCATTCAGCCTTTTTTTAACTCAGCAAAACATTACATAATTACATAGTAAAACATTATATTACATACGAAGCATTTAGCGTCATCCATTTATTTCAAACGAGTGTAAAAGTGGATGGAGCTTAACTTCCTATCCCCAAATTCACAGGCAAGCACTATCAAAGAAGTCAAAGTTAAGAGCCTTTAGTGCTTTTACAAAACCCCTCTCTCCATAAAGTGAGCATTAAAGGGTAGAGCGCCACAAAATGCAACGGAGGTTAACCTTCGCTACAGGATGCTTCGGTGGTACTCAGGAGAACTAAATCTTACAGCCACATAATTTGTCTATTTGCTATAGATAATACTCCTAAATCATAACATATGACTTTGAATGACTCCTAAAGAAAGGCTTTCCATTTCGGCTGATGTTTAACGTTAACAGCTCTTCTGTGAACTAAGTTAAATAAACTACAGTAAGATGCGTGACGTTAATGTTCGACATCATGAAACACCGTCAGTCAGCATGTCCATTATATATCATGTGATTTTATTAAATCAGAGTTCTACTATGAGAAACATCACAAACGTATCAGCAGAAGTGTGAGAAGAGGGAGTTGTGAAACGTCTGATAAGTTCATTTATATTTAAAATAAACGATGCGGCAAATAAAGTCTTCAACTGTTCCCTGCTGTCGGAGGAAAACCTCTGTTAACATATTGTTAAATCCCCCCCCCCACGAATGTCTTGTTTGACCAATACTCTCGTTTGTTAGTCCTTTAAAAAAAAAAAAAAAAAAAAGTCGTTATTGTTCAAAGATCTAAGACCTGAAGTGACAATGCAAACAAGATCGGCCTTGGCACGCACAGGCTTGTCCGCATTTGACACGATGGTGGAAAACTACTTACACACAAATAAGTCCAATTAGGCCAAGCTAATGGGAATGGGTGGGTGGACAAGGATTTTAACTCTGTGTCACCCATGAGTCCCCTGGGGGCCCATTTCAAATGGTACATAACACAGAATTAAAACCAGTTGCGTATAACTGAGAAACAGGGCACGGTGAAAGTCCAGGAAACAGTCCCACTGTTGGGCCACGGCAGTACAACACGAGCTACGTTTCTACTTTTCTGTCACAAGCTTCTGTAACCGTTCCATTGTCCTCCTGTTCTCATGCACGCTGTCCTACGCATCACCATCTGAGAGGGCAATTACTGTTAGATATCACTTATATAACCGTCTACACTGTAGGTGTTTGAAACACAACTTTACGAAACCACTATGGTCCCAGCTGCAGTATATGATGTGTTATGAAAGTTGCAAACACGTGATGAACAATCCTGAAATATGGGTGTGCTTACCTCTCGCAGATAACTTTTTGGTGTTGATTATTTTGGCGGCATTCTCCTGTCCTGTACACAGCTTAACACATCTGCGCACCACTGAAAAGGCTCCCCTGTAAAAAAACAACAACACAGAAACAAAATAAACATTTACTAAACTTTGATGCATTGCTATCAGTTGAAATATGATATCTGTGCTTCTCTAATTGCATTACAAATCATCTTTTAATGGAAAGGTATCATCGGCACACCTGCAAGTTCTTAATGAGTGACAAAGAGAGTGGTGGGGGGGCCGCAGCTCAACTTAATGACTGTGGCTAAGCTTTTTGCGGACAACTTTTTCTGCACAGCAGGCATTTTTTTTTCCAGGCCCAACGCTGATTAGACTCGATGTCACTTGCTCGCGTTAACTGCGGCTAGCTACATTAAAAGACGACGGAGTCTGGATTTGTCTGCTTAATAAGCTCCCAAGAGCTTCCCCAGGCACAGTCAGCAAATTCCAAATAACATGCACACATGTGGCACGTGTGTGTGTGTGTGTGTGTGTGTGTGTGTGTGTGAGAGAGAGAGAGAGAGAGAGAGCTAAAACGGGCTCTTAAACACAAAACCAGCATTAGTCTTTGGTTCACCCAGATAAGCCTGGCATGGTGCACAAACACTTGCATCAGGCAATTTTCACCATTGCTGCTATGTGGCACCACAGAATGCGATTTAACATTTGAATTGAAATGTGACTGAAAACACTGAATATCTGGATGCATTTGTACATAAGAAACACATTTAAGCAGCCTCAACACAAACGGCAAACTATTCTATTCTCATTTATAAAACGATGCGTAGAATTGACACTAAATGTTGGCTTGAGGACAAATGAGGAGATGTGCATGCGAATCCGACTCGCATCCCGCCCTCTACACGCCCACATATAACCGCGTAAAGCGCCTCGTGAATGATTATGCACAGAAATGAGCCCGCTGATCAATGTGTTTTCAGCGGGGAGTCACGGCAATCACACTGATTGCTTCCAAAATGATCGTGACAATCATTGGCATCCCCCAACCCTGGGATATCATTTGAAAATGGAAGTTTGAAAGGTGAATGCAATTGATTGATTTAAATATTTATCACGTTTTCTTATGGTAATCTTGGAATGCATTGTGATTAGGATTCAAAATGAGGATATTGAGGGTAACGAGAGCAGTCGTGGGCTTTGCTAATCAACACTATATATATATATATATATATACATATATACATACATAGTATATATGTGCAGGTGGGGAGACTAGAGAAGGCAGAGTGTGTGTCCGCCGCTTTATAGGCCATAAATAAATGACGTTGTGTTCACTGCAGCAATTTGGACACACAAAAACTATACGACAACGAAAATATATGTACAGTATCAGAAGATATTATTAAAAACTACTGACGCTGTGTTCTTGAATTATTTATTGCTATTTGATTTGATCTTAGATTTCTACATCCGTTGATCATTCCAACAGCAGACGAGTGTCGGTAGTCCGGCCCTCTGCTCTGCGCTCCGGGGGAGGAGAGAATGATGGCGAGACAGCGCTGATGAAATATTGAGCGGAATTTGTTTCTGCCACCCGTCTCATTATTGCCACTGTTTACAGCGAAAGGCTGACTGGTGCCACTGGTCTGCCTCCACACTGAGGCAGTTACAGAACAACCAACAAGGTCAGGGTCAAAAGGTGAGAGTTGTGAGACCAGCTGACCTGAGAGTGAGTTGAGCGGACGCTGGAGTAAAATGTCTACGTGGAGGCACGAAACAAACAGGTATTTCTATACTGTTTCAGCACCTGATGAAAACAACAACCGGCTGTGTTTGAAATGCCCCGTCTCAGGGTCTGGACCGGTCTGGTCTGGTCTGGTCTGGATTAAGTGTCGTGGTGGAGAATCAACGCGCTTACAGAATGCTCTACAGCGACCAGGTGCGCTGTGGCGAAACATGACCCAAAAGCAAGAAACTCACTGACACACAGGTGTGTTTAAGACACCAGCCACACACACACACACACACACAAACAAATTACTGACACCAAACTCCACAGCTGTGCCTGGAAAGTTCACACTCTGTGAGGTAAGTAGCCATCGTCAGGGCTAAATATGCACACACACACACACACACACACACACACAGACACACACAGACACACACACACACACACACAGTTGAATAGGGTAACAGGTCATGAATCTTAGCTTTTCAAAGTCTGGCTGGACACCCACTAAAGTGCACATGAGGGATTGAAACTGACCTCAAATCATTTTTGAACAAAACTGGTGCCTTCAGCAGCCGAGGGGTTTTGTAACGGGATAACTCTGACCTTCTGGTGTGCGGTTGCAGTCTCACAAGCTGCCCGCGGTGGGGAAGACTTACGGACTGTATGATCAGGGTTTGTAAATCTACACTCAAAAGCTCAAAAGTCTAACTGACATGAAACAAGATACTCAAAAACAAAGAAAACGGTGGACTTCATGAGCTCTACTTGCTGTTACAAAAATGTCCTTTTAGCAGCTGCGTGTGAGAGAAGGACATTTCTCTGAGATGTGGGTTTGTTGCTTTCAATGAGTAACTGGAAGCAACATTCAAGGCTGTGTGACTGTTCATGATGTTGTGAAAATCCTCCATAGTTTACAGTCTGTGCTGGAATGAATTGTGAAGAATTCATCTCATTAATGCGGTGTCCTTTAATTAATTAATTAAAAGATACTGATATCTTTGATTATTAACTTCATAATACGAATGTGAAACCTTAATGGTGAAACATAACATATGGAGGACATACTAAACATACTAAAAGGCACAAAGCTTAAGTGTCACAAGCTCTGCTGAGAAAGTGACACCATTAGAGAGTGAGCGCGCAACAATTAGCTCTCCTCAGATGTTGGATTAGCGTTACCATGAGGACACCAAGCCTTCCACACCTGCGCGCGTTCCTTCGAGCTTTATGTGACTGTGTGAATAATACGATTGGCCTGTGAGAGGTATTTTTGCAGTGTGGGGCAAACAGATTAGTCCCCCCCCCTCTCTCGCATGGAGATTCAAAAAGCCGCTTTTGACTGCATTGTGTGGAAGCGAAGATTTATCTGAACAAAGCCAGGCCTTCACATTGGATCTGTGGCATCTGGCTGCCTACTCTTTGTTGATTGGTCGACTAATTGGTCGTTCTTTTGGTCTTATTAGTCCACTAATAACAGTAACTTCATGCTGAATGACGTATTTCCAAGAAAGGTATGAGCACATCTCTGGTAAACAGGGGATTTAAAGAGGTGCTTTTGTGTGACTCTTTGTGGAGAAACTCATTGAAACTAATCAACGAGTCGACAAAATCTAAGCTACGCTTTGTTTATAGTCGCGCTTTGCACCGAGCCTCCGAGCATGAACGGAGGCGTTTGTACTCAACGCGCTGTTTGTTGCATTATTCTCCAAACAAAATGAAGTATGGAAAATCAAAAAGACAACGAGTGTAACCCGTAGACTGAAGGTGTAACCGGCATAATGCTGAGGAGGGATTGTAATTATCTGTAAACTCATATCTCATATTCATAGACTACGTTATTGCCTTTGTACAAGCCCTGTAAAGAAACAAGTCAAGTATTGAATGCATTATTAATAAACAAAGGTTTAATATCCTGTAAACTATTTGATTTGGCTGCAAAATATTTACTCAAATGTAGCATCTAAAAACATATTGGCCTTCTTTGTATAATCCCTAGACATGAAAATATTGCAATTATTATTATTATTATTATAGCAATCAGTTTAGCAGACAACTGACCGTTCATGGTGGACCACAGCCCAATCTGTCATACTGGGCTTTCATATATCTAGTTAAAGGAATGCGTCACCAAAAAGGTACGTTTAGTATCAAACATTCGCCTCCTGTATGACAGCTCTAGCACGCAATTAAAGAGCATCTGGAGCCAGGACAGTGAACTCAAATGGCCCCCTCTCATGACAAAGAGAACCTCTGTATAATCCTTCCAATGATTTTCTGCTTAACAAAGAGTTTTGTTTGTTTTCACAGCGATATAATAATAGATGTTAGACCTGTTTAACATTCTAACATGAGCTCTACGCAGCTTATAATAAATAACTAAAACTACTAATGCTTTACATTTTGCATTTTTACATTTACTTATAGTTTACGAGAGTAACTTCAACTTCTGGTTGAAATTATTTTTCGGGACATTTCCGGGCAGGTGAAGACAGAAGTTAGTCTGGAGTTTTGCCGTCAATCGTAGTTCTTCGAAAGAAAATCGGAATTGGCAGAAATTTTGAATCAGCAAGTCAGACTTTAAAAAATAAAAAACATATGATATCACTGTAATCATCCTAAACATTTGAACTTTCAAGCAGCATTCCTGAAACACGACAGTATTAATATAATGTAATATGTTTATCATACTTAATATAAGTAATCTCCTACGGCGCTACACCAGTGTGGTATTCAAGCAGATGTTTGATGACAATAATGATAATGCAATTTAACAAATATTAATAGTCATAATATCTTCTTTTATGTATATGTTGCTGGAATATTTGCACAGTCCTTTACATTATGAGCGACATGGTTGTCGGTTCGGAGACATTTCTGTCTGTTTCAGGTCATTGGTTAATCTCCAACAAATACATGTGCAGTTATTATATCTTCATGATAGATGAGAGTTGTTTTTGTGTCTTTGGCTGGTGCCAGTGCAGAAAGTCATATCTTGTGTTATCTGCCACCACAATGTTGCAAAAGAGGCCGCTGAGGAAGCGAGAGCTCTTCACGCCTTCACATAACGTTCATAGCTGTAAGAAGTACTTGTGTTAAATACAACGCGTGTACATCTAGATGTGATTCATTCCGACTTCAAAGATACAGTGAACAGCAAACAACAGGTCAAAGGTCAAACAGATGGCTCATGAATTATTCTGGAAGATATCTGATCATTCCACTCAGAAACAGCAATATGTGCAACCAGAAAAGACAGCACGTGCACGCGCATTCACTGTATTCATCACATGTGTAAACATATATAAAACATGTACTTTTTATAAACTGCATAACTTTTCATCCGCGCTTCAACACACACACACACACACACACACACACACACACGCGCGCGCGCATATTGTTGCATATATTATATCGCGTCATGCACATATTGTCAACATTGTTGCAATTTACGGCAGTTTTGTTTTGTGACCATCTCGCAACGCACGTGACAATATATTATGAGAAGAGCAAACATCTGTTAGAGAGAGAGAGACATTTACTTAAAGAGAGAGAGAGAGTATTTTGAGAGCTGTCACCCCAAAAAAGCGCGCGCGCACACACACACACACACACACAGCACTGCTGGCCTGCACAGTCGCGCGACTCTAACCTTCCTCATCCAAACCAAACAAGCGTGCACGAAAACAACAAACCCCCAAACACTAAACACGAGTGGAACTCACTTCCCCAGCTCCTCGTACAGCTGATACTCGTCTGTGAATCGCGTACAGGTTGTCGTGGCCATGTCTCTCCTCTTGGTCTCTCGCTTCTTTTACTTCTGTCAGCTCCGGAAAAACAAAAAAACAAACAACTGCGGTTAGTTTGCGCTTGCAAAAAAAACAATACGGGTCCACTCAGCAGCGAGACGGCCGTAGGAGAGCGGTGCAATGCCTTATAGGAGGCGCAGAGTGGAAGAGGGGGGTTTGAGACTGAAAGACGAGGCGACCAGGGTTTGGTGTCTCTCTCTCTCTCTCTCTCTCTCTCTCTCTCTCTCCTATCTGACAGCTACCGCGTTTATAGCGACCCGTAATCAAGCCAGCTGGATGGAGTGAATCGACTTCCTGCTAGAATTTCCAGAATAAAACTTAGCTTCGATAATAAAAAAAAAACATAATTGTAATAATAAAGAATGCCATTTTTGTATTTTATTTTAATAAAAGCTGTCTTCGTATGTTGTGGAATTATTTTTTTTTATAAATATTTAATTTAAATTGTCTTTTCTTTTGTTGTTTGTAATGTATTGATATTGTCAATACATCTTGTCAATAATATTTGACATAGTCATATCTTATGCATATTCATTGTATGCTCCTGCACTGTTATGTTTGTTTAAACATAACAGTACCATTGTTTAAATTGTTTAAATTGTGCAAAATCAATAAACTAAACTAAACTAAACTAAATGGAGCCCTGCACAGTTTAACGTCACCTATGCTACGGAGTTAGCTCGTTAGCAACGCTATAATTAAATAATACATACTATTTATTGAAGATGTAGATTTTCCGGGGGTTCTTCTGCCCCCTTGTGGTTGAAAAGCAGTAATGCAGATAAAGTGGCCTGACCGTTTTAGCAAGCTGCTTTCTCTTAGCCTTATACTTAATACTTAATACTTAATAACTCAGTGAAGTTATATAAAATCTATTGCTTTACATATAAGATTTAGAAAACAAATAAAATGCTTTTTTAAATGTACTTATTTCTATTTATCCATGTAGCTTCATAATGATCACTGATTATTATTGTTTACCCACCATTTCTGACCCAGAACGTGTGCGGGACAAAATTGCCGTTTACTTTGAAGGCAAAAATCAATCATTTTCCGGTTTTGTGCTGATAAATCTGTCTAGCTTGACATAATACAGCAGCTTCACCAATGAGAGGCGGTGGAGGAGTCGCTCTCTGTCGCCCTCTGGTGGCCAACGTGCGCAATGGCAAAGCGCGGCACTGTAATCGAACACACCTCCTCCCGCCTGCACCGTGCGTATTTCCAAATAGGGGCAAATATGAGAGAGCTGGTTTTGTGCCTTCAAAACATGCCGCCATGTGAGTTGAAAATGCACGTGTCAAACTGAACGATGTGACGTGCTTTCACGGTTTAATCCACGAAACGTCACAGAAATATTTATATTAAGCCTGAAATTAATTTTTAGAAAGACATAATTCAGACATCACAGGAAGATTAGGTGTGTTATGCTGTGGAGATAGCTCTGCAGATAAAGTAACATGCCTTTATAAACATTCAGGAGAAATAAGTCACTATAGCAATATTATGGTAATATATATTTCTTTAAATGCTGAACTCATCATTTGGGGGGCTTGTTAACTGGCCTCCAACCAAACTCTATTCAAAATCTTGTCAATTTTAACAAAAAAGAACGAGTTAATTTCCCCTTTCTGTCGTTTCACTGCTCACATTTTTGTTTAAATGTTCCCCTACTCTACACTTCTTTGGTATGTAGTGTAGCTACAGCCCAGAGTACATCATCTTGATCTGAGAAAAATAAAAATAAAATCTCTCAAACACGGAGTGCTCGCAGTTTAACTTCTGCTCCAGCAGTCCACATCCCCTCAGTCAGTGGGATCCCACCAGAATCTAACTGGACTGCAGCCAAAATGCTCGAGGATACAGATTCACCGCAGCAGGACGGCCTACTCGCGTAGCCAGTGGTGAGCAGACTAGTGGAAGCAAACTATGTGATGCTGGATTCAAGAACTGGACAAAGAGCATCATGTGACCTCCACTTCATTACTGAGGCCTCAGTAGAAACTGATCATATTTTTAAATGTCTTCTTAGTTATCAATACTAAGAATTTGGGAAGATAAGAAGGTGACTAAACGCTCTGTGATCAGGGTTTTAAGTCAAAGGAGTAAAAATGTAAAAAATAAACTGTAATGCAATTTGAGATGATTTATTTTAATCCACTTAATTATCCCAGAAATAAACTATAAATAAACTGTTGAATTGACTCATCTGACTTCCATTATCCGATGAACAAAACTGGAACAAATCAAATATTAGCATCGGTTCTCTATTTACAAGAACACTCGTTGACATTTCAGGTGTTTTTCATGCATCAAAATTAAAGGTTTGTTCCTCCCCTGCACCATAAACCATCCCAACCACACATGTCCATCTAATACCAACTGGTCTGAAGACTGTCAGGTGTTTTTTTTAGTTTGTCAGTTTGTCAGTCAGTCCATCACTTTGGGCCAGATTGAAGTAACACCTATACTACATTCATGGTTCCCACAGGATGAACCCAAATGACTTTGGTGATTCCCTGGCTTCACCATGAGGTCCACACATGTGGTTTTAAGTGAGCGGATGGATTGCTGTGTAGACCCTTTAAGTGTTCCCTTAACGTTTGCTCAGTAGAGCTTTGGAGTGTCATCAGCCTCAGCCTGCTGCTGTTGTTGCATCACTGCTCTGCTTAAAGCCAGCGGGGCTCGACACTGCAAGCATTATGCCGGAGAAAATGTGTGAGTTTGACAAATTATTCGGTGGCTCTGGTGGAGAGAAAATAGCTCCAACGTGAAACTGCTCACAACGAGTTCTGTGGATTATCTTGAGTCACCGGGTCGTGGTATCTGGATAGAGATGTTTCTTTGAGCACCACAAGCAGAGCGCCATCTCGTCCCAATATATTGGAGAGAAGGCCGACATCTCCAAAACTGGGCAACTCGCACCAAAACAATCTAGACTGATAAAAAAGCACTCCAGGTAATAGAAAGACCATCTGTTCTTGATTCTAGGATGACCTGTTGCTTCAAGCGACAGTCAGCGTGGGCTGAAAATTCAAGCGTTGCCACTTGACGTTAATTCCGCAGATAACTCTGAGGCAGGTTGAAATAAAACTGTTATCTGTTTGTGTGCTCCCTCAACTTGTTACTCGTTCAAACTTTTATTCATATAATACAGCTTCTGTATGAACGTCCACTTTGTAGTTTTGTATCAGGACCATCAGCGTTTGGATCAAGTGGCTCCTGAAAAATAAGGCGAGTCAGATACATATTTAATCCCCAAACCCCAAACCTATAGTTTGTTTTTAGTGCTAATAAGCGTGCTAACACGCTAAACTAAGACGTGTTAGCATTTAGCTCAAAGCACTACTGTGCTTAAATATGCTGTGCGTTCCAATACCCATGCCATCATACTAGTATGCCAGAAAAAGATTTAGTATGTGTGACAAAAATACCAGGACGTTCTACTACACCCGGTAGCATTTTGCAGTATGTATGTAAGCCGGCATGCCACTTAGGCTATTCCGACCCACAATCCTTTGCTCAGCAGAAACATGAGGAAGAGAGTCAAAGTCCAAGCAAGGTGCAATGTTATGAGGAAGTAGTACGTCCCAAATGAATGCATACTGCATGCAGACAGTACAGTACAGGCAGCTGCAGTACGTACGAAAAGTAAAAAATCTCCTCAACTGAAGCACGCTGGAAGAAACCCCAATCAAGGTTCAATTAAAGCCTTTATAGATTAGTTTATTTATGGATTATTCACACACAAAACACACTGTGGGCATCTCACACACACACACACACACACACACACACACACACACACACACACACACACACACAGTCTCTCAGACAGGAATAAATTAAACATCATCAACACATTTTATAGAACAGCTCAGATCACAGTCAACACGTCACACAAATATCTTTTAAAAATGTCTTCATGCACCGCCTGGGTTTCGCTGACAACAGGCCTTTTGATATTTCCACATCATAAGAATGTCTCGGAGTACTTTTGTTCGCGCCGTCCCGTGGGCTGAAAATGTGTGCGTGAAGTCACTGCAGAAGCCGGACAGAGTTGACGTGGAGATGGTAGAGGAAGTCCGCATAGGACGCCCCTCCGTTGGGACTCTTGTCCTCCACCAGGTGGCGCTGCAGGGCCTCCTCGCCGGCGTCGCCCTGCTTCACCACCCACAGCTGAGACAGAAACACAGACATGATGCAATTTTTGACATGTTAAAACACAAGGAAAAAAATATTATTTAAGGAATATTCTCATGGATAACTTCATCTGCAAAAGTAAAAGTATAATAAATGTACATTGTATTTGTGTCTCTTTCTTTGTTTTGTAACATAACACCAAGTGGAAGACATGACTAGAGCATAGAAAACATGGCATAGCAGCTGGTAAACACAGGTGTAATTGATGAAATGAATCATGGCCTTGTTCTATTTAGTGTGTGTGACAGCCACTCCAGTGAGCCAGCGTGCACAATAGCAGGGCCCTGGCCCACCTAAATGGAACAGGGCCATAGTGTTATTATCTACACCTGTGTTTACCCTGCTATCACAAGTCACAATGGCTGCTGCCAAAAGGGCCCATTGTTTGCTTTTCCAGTTCCCCAGCTGGCAGCTCAAACTGACACGACATGAACGCATCATAGCGAGAAGCGCCGGGCTGTGCAGCGGAGGAGATGCTGATCAGCTTCACATATTGAGACGGCATCCGTGTGATTTCAGGTCGCAGGCGTTGGCGCTCAGCAGCTCACCTTGCGGGCACACGGCGCCTGGGAGTTGAGTGTGTTGATGAGGGATCGGACACTGATGGACAGGAGGTTTTCAAGAAGTGGCAGCTTGGTCTGAAGAAACACAAAACAGCAGAAATGGACATTAAACCTGTCAGAAAAAAAACGTCTGCGTCTTTAGAGCCTTTCAGGTTCAATAGGTTTTTTTTATTATTACGTAATTGTTTAAACCTTTACGGGAAAGCGGATGCAGACAATTAGAAGCCTTTTTTTCCACAATTTCCATGAATTACAATTCATGTGATTTCCGTTGGGCATTTTATTTGTTACCGTATCAGCGCTTGCGTACTGTACGCCTACATCTGATCTCTTACCTCTCCGGAGGGCAGGGAGGAGAAGCAGCTGGCGTTGAAGAGCTCCACCAGGGTGCATGCTGGGACTTGGGTGCCCACCCAGAGCAGCAGGGTGAGGGGTGCATGCACCAAATACAGAGATCCGGGCTCCAGGCTGGCAGCACAGCAGCGCAGTGCCTCCTCTGGGTTTGGAGAGCAGGAGCTGTCCACTGAGAGCGGCTGCAGGTGACAAGTGAGTGGAAATGAACTGAAGTGTGTGTCAAAGCTACGAAGGCTGAAACAAAGAGAGCCAGTTGCTATGTCAACGTGAAAGTCACTCTTACTGAAATTGCCACAATTTGGACAGTGGAAATTAAGGTCACATGTCGACACTAATGCAGTGCTTTAGAAACTTTGTTTTGCCATAAAAAAAAGATAACCTTTCTGTTACTGAAATGTATTTTTAAGACGGAAGGAAAGTCCTTTTTAAATCAGCCACACGTTGACTGCACGCCACAGCATCGATCCCTGGTGTTGCTGGTACTGACCAGCGGCAGCAGCAGAGGGTAGAAGTGTGTGGAGGTGCTGCAGGTGTCCATGCTGAGCACCTGGCAGCGCTGCTGCAGCCGCTGGTGGATGGAGCTCCGCAGCCCCGGCAGCAGCACCTCGCTCTTCCTCAGGCTGTTGATGTAAACAGGGAGTGCTCGCAGGTACTGAGGGAGGACCAGCTACAGGACACACACACACACACACACACACACACACACACACACACACACACAGCACATGTTATCAAAAATAAACCAATGTAAAGATAGAGGGATATAACAAGAGAAAGATAAGGCTGGTTTGTAAAGTAAAGTTTGTAAAAAAGAATAGAGGTATAGTAGGCAAGAAAAGAAAGGATTAAAGTAAAGACTGGAATTTAGATTGTTCTCTACAATAACACTTCAGACATTTACAACAGTAGAGCCTCGTGTTTTTAAGAGTACAAAGAACCATTTGAAAGGGTGAAGTGTATTTCATGTGTCTGAACCTCACCTGTCCAGCAGACACGGAGGCCGAGCAGCAGTGTTTGCGGTATGACGCCAACGCTTCCGTTACCTCCGTCTGCAGCTCCTCCCTCAGCTCCTGTAGAGGGCGCTCCAACACTGAACAGTAGACTAGACGGGAACACAAAAAACACACATTAATGTCGTCTTATGTGACATTTTAAGGCTGTAACACAAACTATACCATAACTAAGAAGGCAGTGTCTATTGGATTTGAATATCATAATATATATAATATATTACACAGTACATACGTTGCATTCCACGTTATATTTGCAGTTCAGATTTAGAGGCGAATCTACTGTTTTATGACCCAAAACAGTCACTTTAGATTGTGAAAGATCTCATGTTTATGGAAAATAAACTGGTCTTCATGAACAACAATATCTCAGGTATGAGGGAATCTATAAATCAGATTGATCATGGTCTCATTTGTTTACAAATTGCATAATTAATGCATCAATATTAATTGGACATTGACAAACGTTGTCAAAAAGTCACTTCAATGACATAATATTGATACTTTTGCAAACTTGAGCACTTAATGTACTAAAGTAAACAACAGACTAGTCTCTGATAACATTACAGAGTACGATGGAGATTATTACAGTCACATTCTCATGAAGTCTATTCATTTCCAAGCATTTGTGGTATTTTTCCCAAATTGGATAAAAAATGTCATATAAATCAAATAGATATTTCCAACAACTGCTGCTGATGTTAATCAGCATCGCATTCTTTGTGGTGTAATGTCTCAATAAGGCACTAATCTACAGTAAAAGTTCCTCACTTTTTTTGCAGTAGAAGGTGAGTAATGTTTGGGCCTGGTACTGCCGGAAAGTGTCCTGCAGGTGACGAGAGCATCGCAGGGTCAGAGTGTGAACCCTGGTCCTCCTGTCTCCTGTCTGGGTGCTGTAGGACAATACGGTCTGACAAACAGGAGGGAGAGAGGTGGATTGTGGTTTTAAAGGGACAGTGTGCTCTGTAGTCAAACCGAATGCCGTCTGAGTTACTTTTTCGACGATTAAATTAAATCCCAACTAACAGAAGGATTCAAATGACAGAAAGACAGTAAAAGTGACTGGCCTGGAGATTCAAACACATCCCCGCTCATGAACAGGACCCCACCTGTATGGCGACGCCTTGCGTCTCGTCCAGAGCTCTGGTGTGTGCGAGCTCCATCGCCAGCGTTGTCCTCCGATCAAGGGTCGCCATGATGACCCGGCTGGGGCTGGGCCCGGGGAGGAACAGTCCATAACAGCCGGACACACGCATATCTGGTGAGGACAGGATAGTGTATTGCATGCTTGGTATTTTATAAAGGACACCTCCGTCTGCGTAATCACACTTTAACAGAGAAAAAGGAAAAATCTCACCTTTGCTGACATAGATCCTGAGCTCAGCCTTGTAGCCTGTGTCCGTCTCTACAACTCTCTTTAGATCAGTGCTGAAACGCTCTCTGTCCAATTCTCCCTGCAGTGGGAACACAATCTACAATGGGACCTCCAACTCATCTGTATGTGTGTTCCAAACAATCATTTCACCAAAATACAGCTTAAAAACACCACTTTTGGTTTTAGGTAAATGGTATTCTCCCTTTGTGCTAAGCTAATTGGCTGCTAGCTGTAGCCTTGAATTTATCAGACAAAAATAAAAGTGGCATCAATCTTTCCATCTCTTGGCAAGAAAGTGATTTCCCACAATGTCAAACTGTTCCTTTCAACGAAATACCACAACAGATTTCTTCTTCATGTAGTTGATTTTGTGCCATTTCCAGTGCTACGATGGGAGGAGCTGCCGGTATACCTGGAGGTGGCTGTAGGTGTACAGAGCTCCACCTGTTAGATATGGAATGTGCCCCGGCCAAGCCCCGCCCACGTCTTGCTGGGAGAGGACGAACAGGTGGACGCCGCAGCCCTGACTGACGCACTCCTTGGCCAATGAGATGGCTAGCTCGGACGGCTGAAAGATGGACTGAAAAAAAAGAAAAGAAAATGAATGCAACCATACAATCGTGAAACTCTCTTCATACTTGTACTGAATGCTGCTTTATCCTCTCACCTGCACAAGATGGTGAACTACAGACCAGCACCCACTGGAATTTCTAAGAGTTTACCACAGTGACACTTGCAAACTCTGGCAGAAGGATGTCACACTTGTGTAAAATATGCCCCTAATTAATTACCTGGAGACTGAGAGGTGCGTGAGTATTTGGTGTACAGAGTGTGTGAGTGTTACTTACCTTTGGTTTGTTGGAGCCGAAGAACCCTGAGGACGAGTTTGTGAGTCCCTTCTCTATCAGAGGGGCGGTATGGAAGATCAGCAGCTTGCCAGGACAACTCAGGGCCTAAAATAAAGAAATAAATCATATCGACAATGGTGGTGTAAATAAAGAATCTGGCGTGGTGGGTGGGGCTTAACAATAAACAGTGCAATAGACATCATTTAAGAATGAAAAAATATGAAAAACCTACAATAAAATAAGATAAACAAACTAATTAAAAGTTTAAAAACGTTTGTTACTGCAGATGGGAAGTAGCTAAGTTAGCTAAGTAAATGTTTTTTTGCAAATGGTCCCTGGCATAAATTGAATAAAATATTATGCAGAGTAATAACGGTGGAATACTGCCAAAAAAAGCAATATGTTAAAAATGACATTGTAACAGTCATTGATTATAATAAAGCTTGCAATGTAATCGTTATCCGTTCATGTGCAGCCACAATAAATTCAGGAGAAACTTCCAGTATAACTGAAGAAAGTCCATGAAAGTCTGAGCAGTGATTACCGACCTGCAGCACGGCGAGCCCCGCTTTGACAGGCAGCTCCATGGGAACTCCGCTCGAGTCGTCACACTCTGGACTAAACTGAGGAATAAGCTGCAACACACTACACACACACACACACACACACACACACACACACACACACACACACACA
>NW_022280039.1:11047083-11052619 GCF_004355925.1 Anarrhichthys ocellatus
ACACACACACACACACACACACACACACACACACACACACACACACAGACAACAAGACAGAGGATGAGCACTTTATGCCAAAGAACACCAAAGTGAACAAAATAATTTCAGCAAAGTAGCAAAAAAAAGTCACTTTTATTTGCATGAGTCACAAGAGTTTGGGGTCTCAAATTGTCTGAGACGTCATCTAACATCATCTAAATCAGTGGCAATAGTTTGATGATCGGTTCCCTTTCAGCTGCTGGGCCCAATAGTTTCTAAGTGGATGCTTTCCTAATTCAAATCTAAATTACTAGAATTACTGCCTCGTGGTTGGTTGCCTCCACCAACCAGTCAAGTTGCAGTTTACATCCACGTCCGTCCAAAATGTCATTGTTTTATATCTGCAAAATGACAGACAATCCGCCGTCGCCGGCACCGGAGGAACAAAAACCCGAGCTCATCAGAATTAGGCTAGCTTCATAAAGCTAGGACATAAGTGAACATAACCTTTAAATATTACTTAGAAGAGTGATATATAAAAGTAGACTCTCCGTTACCTGTCGATACTGTCTATACAGTCTTTCAGCGGCACCAGCAGCCCCTCCCTCACAGGAAGCTGCAGGTCTTCTGTCTCCGCGATGACCAGCATGTGTGGGCGGGACAGGGCCGGGCTCAGGTTGTACAGGTGGATCCTACTGTCGTACGTCATCAAACCAACGCGGACGTCTGACGAGGCATCGCCATCCTCCCTACACACATCAGATGAAACGTTTAAAAGGCTGCTGGCTGGAAACCAGATCAGACCATTGTCCCTATTGTCCCACTAATTCTAAACCTGCACAGGGATACTACTGAGCAGGCTGTGAAAAAGTGTGTGTGTGTGTGTGTGTGTGTGTGCGCATTTGTAGTTAGATGGGAGTGTATTTTACCTCTCCAGAGAGGTGAGCAGAGTGAGTATTTGTTGTGTTGCAAACTCCAAATGTCCTCCTCTCACTGCTGACGCAGACACATCTATGGCTAGAAGCAGTGCAGCAGGTTCACCCTGAAATAAGTACAGCAGTTTACACACACACACACACACACACACACACACACACACGGCAGCTCTCCAATCTCTCCTATCAAAGCTATTTGAAAGGCACAAATTAATTATTGTGGGAGCTGTGATTTCACTCTTTCCACTGTTATTGCCTAGTTATAGGATACACACTTGTCCTTCTCTACATCAAATTGCGACTGTAACATGCCGATGATTTATTCAACTAAAGAAAATTTTGGTCAACAAAATGTCAGAAAAAAAGAGAGCAAAAATGCCAAATTGCTAGTTTTGTCGGACCAAAAGCAAAAATATCAAATTTACAACGATATAAAACACAGAAAAGCAACACCTCCTCACATTTGAGAAGCTATAATCAGCAAATAATTGGTATAACTCCTTGATAAAACTAATCAAATGGTGTTTCTATTACTGTTTTAGGAAGTGACTGTCTTACACGATCAGTAAACCAAACTGCTGCTTCCCACCACACACAGATGTACATATGTTTGTCAAAGAGCAGGTAACAATAGCTAACATGGAAACAAACCTAACAATTGTAAAATGTGAAACGAACCCTCTGAGAATTGAGTATCTCGTATGAGCCCATACTGAGTTCAGGCCTCTTGTCTTTATCCACCCGAACGCCCTCCACCCCTCTGGTGGGCTGGTAGTGTTGCCACGGCACTGCGACACAAGAGGGGGGAGAAAAACTCAGGACACATTCGGGTTAGGTGCAGCGGTTCAACACATCGAATTGGCTTCAAATTGCAGCATAGAATAGAACGGTCCATTTCTGACCAGGAAGTTATATTTCCATAACTCTGCTGGGAACGCTGCTATTTTACAGGTTTAACACAGAACCTCAGCTATTACCCGTGTGCATAGACGGTCAACGTTAGATCTTACCTTCACCGAGTTTACCACAGAAGGGGCAGTAAAACCTCTGACCACAGTCCTGCCAGCCCATCGCCGGGCACATGGAGGCGCCGCAACAACCACAACCCATCACACACTCTGGCTCGGTGCACACAGGCAGGTGCTTCTAAAACAAAAACACACAGACATTCAAATTAAATACACACGTCTAATATCACAGAAACCGTCGCTCTAAACGGTTTAATTGCAGAGTTAGAAATCCATGCAAACATCCGTCTAGAAGCTAAAAACTGACCTCTCCCGCATCTTGTTTGGCCAGAGGCGTGACCAGAGCTCCCAGCGGCACGCGGCTGAGCAGGGCAGTCTGGCCTTCACAGGGAACACAGTACGAGGCGGAGCGGATGGCGAGAGGACTCGCGTTACCTTGAGTTCAACAGAGAATGACGTGAAGGTTGGCTTAAAAGTAAGGTGAAGCTCAATATGGTGACAGGAAGAACTGGAGGGGGGGGGGACTGACACACCAACACATCACAATATTATATTTGTAACTCACAACTGAATATGAATAGCACAAACCTCCCCCACTGATGTGGCTATAAGCTACTGTAATGTAACAATTCCAGTGCAGGCAGCGTTCATAATCCTTTCCTTGTCCTGACTAAAATATTTCTGGAAATAAACTGATAACTCACGAACCCCTTACACACTAATTTGTTGATGGCGTTTGTTGCAAAGTGCGAAGTATGCATCGGAGTATGTGTAGTGGTGACTTCCATGATTGTGTTTTGATGAAATGCCTTATGATTGGGCTGCAAACCAGGGGGACAAATAAAGTACTTACGAACGTACTTACGTATGTACTTACATACTTCCTACCGTACGTACTTATTCACATCCTTACTTATGTATGCACTTACATACTTACTACTGTACGTACTTATTCACATCCTTACTTATGTATGCACTTATATACTTACTAATGTACGTACTTGTTCCCATCCTTACTTACGTATGTACTTACTTACTAACGTACGTACTTATTCACATCCTTACTTACGTATGTACTTACATACTTACTACCGTACGTACTTGTTCCCATCTTTACTTACGTATGTACTTACATACTTACTAACATACTTACGCACTTATACACTTACACACATTCTTACTCACTTACAAACGTATGTATTTACTTGCGTAGATACTTATATACATACTTCATACTTCATCACATACATATACTTACGTACGTACTTACATACATACTTACTCACATATTTACTTACATATGTACGTACTTACTTACACACTTATGTACTTTCTTTTAATCTATAAAGTATCTGATAAATTGCATGATTTAGCAAGCACAAACTAATCTTGAGCTGTAACATTAAGTGAGACACATCACATGAAGGTTTTCCAAGGTAGATCTCCATTTTCTTTAGATTGAACACGTTTATGGTACATTTTCTCCTCTTGTTTTATGTCTGATTTACCTCTTGGAGTAATTTAAGTACCAAAAACATGTAAAGAATGAAAATACTGTAAGCTGTGAGTAATGTTGACTTATCGTGTTAATTATGCTATCGAGAACCGAGCACATCTTTGTGACATGGATACAATGTTGTGTGCATTTACCCTTGTCCTCTATGATACAGGAAGTAGATGCCAGAGGAGGAAGACGGGAAAAAGGCTCTGAGACGAAGACCTTGCCCTCCCACTCTGCTGCATCCTCTGCAATCACCTTCACCTGAATACACAGAGAGACAGAGGTGTAACCTGGAGGAGCAGCGTACGGTAGCAGAGAGGACGGTAACATCGCACTGTGGCTCAGTAGAGGCAGGTTCTATTGTAACATATATATATTTAAAGGAGTTGCCCTTTATGGTGCATTTTCGATGCTTCGAGGTGCTGCAGATGTGTGTCTCCCTTAAGGGTAAAAGCCTGAAAAGAATCTGAGCAGGAAATGGTCTTTCATTGACGGAGGATCTGCAGAAGTCAGTCAACAAACGATGTGAAGAGAGAACTTACAACACTGGGCAGGAGCTCTGGGTCCAGGCCATAACGAGACTCACAGTTGGGAGACTGCAAAGAGAGAATTCATCATATTATATTAATCATTTTCACACACAGACACTCATTTTGTTTTCCTAGATTTACAGAGATCTCTTCAGCTCCGAGGCTAAATGGAAAATATCTCAAATTGTACAGCCACCTAAGCACATTGTCATGCACTTTATTATATATCGAGTCGACACATAACTGAATAATATGCACCTGTAATTGCAAACATACATGGTGAGCAGCTGCTTTTACAGCTTTAGAGCTGAAGGGTTGATCTCGACTGGAGCTGAAACAATTAACTGTTTCATTAAAATGTAATATTCCCTATTTCATATGTGCAATAATGTGGACTCAACCACTCAGTCTGATTATATCTTGTCTTCGTTTTCCTTAATTTTTTACATCTTTACTGTTAGATTACTTATTTATTTATTGTCCTCTTTGCTGCTGTAATACTGCAAATTACCCCGTTGTGGGACTAATAGAGGATTATCTTATCTTAACTGAAAAGTCAATTTCGATTTTTTTTTTAACAATTTTTATTCATTTTAAAAAACAACATTCATTCTCTGGTTGTAGCTCCGTCAATGTGGGGCTTTGCTGCCATTTCCTGTTGGTTTTTTTTTTCAGTGTAAGCACTATATCTTTAGGTTTCGGACTGCTGGTTGTTGCTGTTGCTGTATTTTCCCCCACCTGTGGCGTGATGTTCCTGTCTTGTGCAGCTGCATTGGGAACAAACTCATTTATGGTTCCTGAGGAGAAAACAGAGTTACACTATGGAGGAGAGAGCCAGACTGGAGTACTATATTCTTGACTGAGAGGGCTGTTTTGGTTCAGAAGTATACACCCTGGATGATGGGGCTAGCCTGTGGTACTCTACTGGTCTGCTTATGGACGATTAAGCAATAGGTTTTTTCCGACAGGGCCACGGATCTACAGCTAAAGGAACTTATTTTTAAATTTTACGAACCAATGTTCATCCTTAAATTGCTTTGAGTGATATCATTTAAATGATCAGCTCCCGAGGGAGGCTCTGCAGCATTGGTTTTGTACATATTACAAATAAACGTACCTCCTGAGGGTGCTGCAAGTGTCCACTGAGGCTGCTGAGAGACGGGAGAGGTGGGCGAGGCATGATCGTGTATGAATCCAACCGAGGACTCCACATTTGCCCTCTCAAATGCAGGCTGAGGTGTAAACTGTGGACTCTGGTTCACACCCAATGATGGAGAGCAAATGGGCAGGTGCTTTTGATGTGGTGACTGAGGTCCATTCGGGGAACCCTGGTGCGTGTATGGTGGCTGGGAAGGGGGAGATATTCCTTGGTAAGGGCTGTGAGGGGAGTAGAATGGCATTTGTTGGAGCCTGCAAGGCTGCGTGACTTCCTTCATGAGAGGGAGGGAACACGGAGGCATATGTCTTCCTTGGCTTGCAGTTGGAACCGTGGATGAAACATGAGCACCAGGAACGACCCGCTGCACACTCTGGTCAGCATCATTAGAGTGGAGTGTGCCGTGATGAGGCTCGTCTCTGGATGTAAAGGTGGCGAGGTCGCTCTGGCAGCCGTGGTGGGAC
>NW_022280040.1:0-37561 GCF_004355925.1 Anarrhichthys ocellatus
TCAAACAAGTGGACTGATCACAGTACAGTGGGAAACTAAAGTGAAAATGTTCATCTCTTATTCATCCTTACTTTCCAGTTCCAAATTAATTTTGGTTTGTAAATTAATTGTGTCCCAAAGAAAACACTCAAACAAAAAAATAAGACCGTCAACATCATGTTGTCAGGCCTATCAATTCTCAGATGACTTTGATTGAGTTTCTGTCAAAATATTCAGAAAACATTTGTTACTTAAGAGCAGCCGCATTATGTGAGTGTGACTTCTTCACATTAACAATAAAAGTGACTATGCAGCACTCCAAGTCATCTGATCCTATTCAGAAATTTTAATTAATTTATATTAGGTATAGATTTGGCATGGGACGATATGAAAATTTCATATGGTGATTATCATGGCCAAAATAACAGCGATTCACAATATTATCCAGATAATCATCTAAATATGTTTAAAAACTCTTAAAATGGCCCTTAGACACAACAGAATAACTTAAACTTTAACTTGGTTAGAAAGCAACATTTTTATTTCCAGATACAACACACATCTGTTTTAGTGAACATCTTTTTTTAGTAAAAAACAATCATTTATTGAGGGCGTTGCACATGCCTCACCCTCCACCACTTCCCGTTATTAGTCTGGTTGATAAGCCACACAGCTAAAACAAAGGTTTCTCATCACATTCAGAGTGTCAACACCAACTAAACATGTGGGAAAGTTCACAAACAAGTATCTGCCTCGATGAATAGCATGTACATTGCATTTTAGTTGTGCTGCAGTGAATGTGATGTCCTCCTGAGGATCATTAATAATGCACTATTAACTGGATTCCTACTCATGTGGATTTATATATATATATCAATAACTCTTGATTTGTCATTTCAGTACAGACTGTTTGCACTGTATGAACAGCCCACATATTAAACCATATTCTCTGTAGGGGAACGTTATAAATACGACTTATTTTCAGTTGTCTGTGTTGAGACTTAGAAATATTTGAACCATATGAAGCTCATGGAAACATAGGAGTCAAGGCTTACATAAAGACACGCTCTTATTTCCCTTTTATACATTATTTAATTCTTCTTTATGGTCCATCCTATTTAAATGATGCTGTTGCTTATACACATAGTGGTGTTTGTCTTCATTCTGCGTGCGGCTGTGGACCAGTTCAGTTGATTCTGTGTGTGTGTGTTTCGTACAGGAGTACTGGCTGCGGCCTGGAAGAACAGACACAAAAAATTGCCGTGCCAGGCAGAATAATAACAATAATAATCATAAAAAAATGCTAATAACACTTTGCGTTACAAAAAAAAAAAAAACTTCATTATTTTTCTTCAATAACAGAACACACACTTTAATAAAACACACAAACTGTTTTTTTTGGTCTTGTATAAACACAGTTGATCAGCTGATCTAATCACCACACAACCTCTCATTGTGTTGCAGCTTCCTCACCTGGAGCTCTATGTTCATTTCTATATTCAATAGGTGTTCCTCATGTCTAATAGTTACTTCCCCAAAACAAACAAGGTAGCATCTATTTCCCCTTCTTAAATTTGCCTGGCGTGGCTCCTGTCTTCTGCTTCTTTTTTGCTGATCCTTTGAGCTCAGGTTCCTAAAAGTAAGGCCAAAGAAATGGAACGGATGAGTCCAACATTCAGAAGATGTACAATGTCAACTTGGTGTAAGAAAAGGAACATTTGACAACATTCGCAGGCATCAAAATAAAGCAGCGAGCTGAACAGCTCTGATTATAGATCAAGTCTTATCATCTCATCATTTTGGAAACACACAGCTGCACTGTAGTCGTTCTAAATGTACCTTGCGTTTGGAGGACAGAGATCCAGTGATAGAGAAGAAAGAGTCCAGTCGTCCCTGTGTGCTGCCCTGTCGGCTCTTCAAAATCTTCTTACAGCCGTTGCGCATCCTGTCCTCACTGCGTACACATACGCAAATAAATCAATTCATGCAAACAAAATGACATGTCATCCTATGTACAATGTTATTTCCAGCTGAACTTCCCATCATGTCTTTTCTCAGCAATAAAAACGAGCATCTAAAAGCAGCATTCAGACGAAGTCAGTAACAAAACAACCATCAGGGTTCACTGTAAAGAGTCCGTCATGAATACACTTTATTATGGACTATAAACCTCATACTATATAGAGAGGCTGTGCGCTCAAGTGATGCTAGAACCATAAACACAGCCTCTATGTGGCCAGCAGTGCAGCCTAGTGGTCGGATGTTGTCTAACCAGTTTGTCTGGCCATATTTCAACAACCGAGGATCATCAATGCAGGAAAACTCAAAAAGCAAGCAGGGAAGATGAATCCAGCACTGGGGGACAGTTCTGAGATGAGTCTGCTGGTGGTTTCACCTGAACTGTTTCTCGTTGCACATGAACTGGATCAGAGCGTCCTCATCCGGCTCGCTCCACTTCAACTCCACTGTGGAGCAATCCACCACTTCTGAATTCAGAAACAAACCCCTGGCCTCTTTGTAGAGCCAGTCCTCTGGAGCAGGGTGCTTCTGCATGAAGGCACACACGACACAAAGAATCAGAACCAAACTCCCCCCCCCCATTGTTTAGCTGCCCCAACGTCTGGATCGCAGCACACATCAACTTACTTTGGAGTCAATGTTTTCTAGGATCTCCTCAATGCTGCCATGTTGTTTGATCAGGTCGATGGCTCTCTTGGGGCCAATTCCCTTGATGGTGCCACAGTAGTCGCAGCCCAGCAGAATACACAGGTCTATGAACTGGGATGGACCGCGGAAAGATTGGAGTAGTTAATGCAAGGAAGACAGAAATGTCCCTGCTGTACATTTCCCACAGCTCTTACAGTTCTAATTACCAGCAGAGTGTTTCTGTGAACAATTTGCAGTTTCATGACAGTGTGCACAATCGGCATGATAAAAGCAGACAATGTGGCGCTTGAATTTCACCCAAGATTAAAAGTGATGCTATCATTACATCATCTGCAGCATCTTTCTCAAAGTCAGAAAAAAACTTTACCTGTTCATTGGTCAGGCCGATGTCCTGCAGGATGCGACTGAAGTGGAACTCTTGGATGGGAAGTTTCCTAAAACAAATAAATATCTTGACGGTGAGATTACTAATGACTCACGGTGAAACAAACAATAACGCCATCTTCAAAAGCTGTTCCATATGAGTTAATTTTGTCCTTTAATAAGACAGGAGAAAATGTAGAGAGAAGTACTACTACTAGTTTTATGGCTGTAGTACTTGTAAGACAATTATGGATTGTTAAATTGCAGATTGAATTTTATCATCATCAAGTATAGAAATAGGATTAATTCACAGGTTACATCAATAGACATCAAACCATAACATCCAGCCATCTCTATTCTCAGAACGTCTCTGCTACAGAGCCCAGCAGTGCAAAGGGACGATGGAGTAACTGCATTACTTTGCTTCGCTGGCGGTGAGGTGTCTGAGCAGGACATTTGTCCCAAAGGTCAGTCCATCCATGTCCTCTGTTGCTGTGGCGAACACCTTCCCGGCTTTAACCAGAGCGGCACAGCTGGCCTCCGCCTCACATGGAGCCTTCAATACAAAACACATCAAATTACATTTTCAAAGAATTATTCACCCAGACCTCTCCTGTTGCTAATTATTTCTGTGACACGGGGGAAGGCAGTTGAAATACACTTTGGGTATTTAAAGCCTATTCTGACAATAAACACGCAGCTGTACAAATGATGATGAAAACGTAAGAAAGAGTGCAGAAAAAAGCATCCCCGTGGGGGAAAAAGTCCTCGAAACTAGTTAGCAAAATCAACGTCAATAAAAATGTGGAAATATCCTTAAAGTAAGCAAGAGTAGCGAAGTACGAGATGATCTAACCTCAATGTAGGGAACTCCCATCAGGGTCAGCAGCTTCTTGCACTCATCGTTGTGCTGTCTGGTGACTTTTACCAGACGCTTGGAGAATTTGTCAATATTCTCTTGTTCCCCTGGGTTGAGACAAACCAGTTTTGCAGACATTTTAACAAAAGTAAAACGTTTTTTTTCACAATCTCTACGATGTAATTACAGCTCATCGTATAATACATATCTAGACTGATCTCATTGGTTTACAGGGTCAGGGCCGACATGAAAACACAGCACCGTAAAGCCAGACCGGCTCCAACAAGGAGTATTCTGAACTCAAGTGTTAAAAAGCATCAACGGTACCCAGTTCCTGAGCTTGAGCAAGCATCTTCTCGGCTTCTGCCCTCCTCTCCCCTCTCTTCTCCAGCTGGGGGGGGAGACAAGCAGAGCAAAGACGGAGTGAGAGGAAGACAAAACAAGAGACAGATGATGTAGCTTACAAAAGGTCATTATGTCAATAACAAATGACAGAGAGTAACACTCAATGCCACTTTAAGAAACTCAAAAATCATCATGTAACAGTTCTGACTACATTGTTTTATATACAGGGGAACAAGATCACAGCGAGGTCAGAGCCCACACTCACCTCTGCTGACTTGAGCTGTGGGGGCTTGCCGTCAAAGACGTACACGGGTTTGATGCCATATTCCAGCATGCGGATCGTCCGGTAGAACATTCCCATCAGGTGGCTGAGGGAAAAGAGCAAACAGGTGAGAAAAATATTCCAGCCTTCTGCCCGAGACTTGAGCTACCTGATCTTGGAGCAATCCAAGAGCTCCCGTATCTCTTATGTGTCTCCTACTATGACTTCACAGGGTAAAGTGCCTGTGTTGTGTTGTGGGGGGGGCTCACCTTGTCGTCTCGCCATCCTCATTCTGCAGGACGTTACCGTCCTGTCGCACTGCAATCAGGAACTGGTAGATACACATGGAGGCATCTATAGCAATTTTACGGCCTGCAAAATTTCAGAAAAGCAGATAGCTAATTATCTGACATGTTTGAAACAGCAGTGGTTATCAGAACAATGGCATTAAGTATATTATAAAGTAAAGAAAGTATATAAGATTCATTAATTCACCCATAAGTTCAGCATGACCTGCATTAAGTAAAAGATGCGCAGTGTGGCCTGACTGGAACTCACTGCACACAATTATTCAGATGACACAACTGGAGCTTTACATGTTACCTTTTTCATAAAGAATCAGATGGCAGACTGAACTAGATATCTGTAAAACTATCTGTACACCACTATGAAAAGAAATGGCTGGGTAATTATTGATTAATTTAGTTCCGGGCTCAATTCATCTTTATTGAATTACCCAAACCTCCAATGTGACATGGCTGACATGTCATTTCTTTAAGTGATTATAATCTATTTCCATCCTTCATCTTTGTTGTATTTCAATATCATAGGATACAGAATTGATCCAATGTTCCCAAATGAGATAATTAACCTTTCATCTGATCTCAATAATACACTGCTCAAAAAAATAAAGGGAACACTTAAACAACACAATGTAACTCCAAGTCAATCACACTTCTGTGAAATCAAACTGCCCACTTAGGAAGCAACACTGACAATCAATTTCACATGCTGTTGTGCAAATGGAATAGACAACAGGTGGAAATTATAGGCAATTAGCAAGACAGACACCCCCAATAAAGGAGTGGTTCTGCAGGTGGTGACCACAGACCACTTCTCCGTTCCTATGCTTTCTGGCTGAAGTTTTGGTCACTTTTGAATGCTGGCGGTGCTTTCACTCTAGTGGTAGCATGAGACGGAGTCTACAACCCACACAAGTGGCTCAGGTTGTGCAGCTCAACCAGGATGGCACATCAATGCGAGCTGTGGCAAGAAGGTTTGCGGTGTCTGTCAGCGTAGTGTCCAGAGCATGGAGGCGCTACCAGGAGACAGGCCAGTACATCAAGAGACGTGGAGGAGGCCGTAGGAGGGCAGCAACCCAGCAGCAGGACCGCTACCTCCACCTTTGTGCAAGGAGGAACAGAAGGAGCACTGCCAGAGCCCTGCAAAATGACCTCCAGCAGGCCACAAATGTGCATATGTCTGCTCAAACGGTCAGAAACAGACTCCATGAGGGTGGTATGAGGGCCCGACGTCCACAGGTGGGGGTTGTGCTTACAGCCCAACACCGGGCAGGACGTTTGGCATTTGCCAGAGAACACCAAGATTGGCAACTTCGCCACTGGCGCCCTGTGCTCTTCACAGATGAAAGCAGGTTCCACTGAGCACATGTGACAGACGTGACAGAGTCTGGAGACGCCGTGGAGAACGTTCTGCTGCCTGCAACATCCTCCAGCATGACCGGTTTGGGGGTGGGTCAGTAATGGTGTGGTGTGGCATTTCTTTAGAGGGCCGCACAGCCCTCCATGTGCTCGCCAGAGGTAGCCTGACCGAGATGAGATCCTCAGACCCCTTGTGAGACCATATGCCGGTGCGGTTGGCCCTGGGTTCCTCCTAATGCAAGACAATGCTAGACCTCATGTGGCTGGAGTGTGTCAGCAGTTCCTGCAAGACGAAGGCATTGCTGCTATGGACTGGCCCGCCCGTTCCCCAGACCTGAATCCAATTGAGCACATCTGGGACATCATGTCTCGCTCCATCCACCAACGCCACGTTGCACCACAGACTGTCCAGGAGTTGGCAGATGCTTTAGTCCAGGTCTGGGAGGAGATCCCTCAGGAGACCATCCGCCACCTCATCAGGAGCATGCCCAGGCGTTGCAGGGAGGTCATACAGGCATGTGGAGGCCACACACACACACACACACACACACACACTACTGAGCCTCATTTGGACTTGTTTTAAGGACATTACATCAAAGTTGGATCAGCCTGTAGTGTGTTTTTCCACTTCAATTTTGAGTGTGACTCCAAATCCAGACCTCCATGGGTTAATAAATTTCATTTTCATTCATAGTTTTTGTGTGATTTTGTTGTCAGCACATTCAACTATGTAAAGAACAAAGTATTTAATAAGACTATTTCATTCATTCAGATCTAGGATGTGTTGCTTAAGTGTTCCCTTTATTTTTTTTTTGAGCAGTGTATTACATCTGCAGGCCTCATCATCATCATCATCAGTTTGCAGAGGAAGGGCCCTGTGACAGTTACCAAAGTAGTTCTTGATGTCTTGCTCTTTGATGGCACCAGGGGCCTGGTCCGCAATCAGCTTGGCAAGTCCATGAATTCCCATCGTGTTGGTCTGAAAATCACCAAAGTCTGAAAAACAATGAAATAACTATTATGTGTTGTACGATCAGGATAAGCACACTTTTGTCGAGGCTCCAATAACTGGTACATGAGACTTGAAGTCCCCAATAACTGGTACATGAGACTTGAAGTCCCCAATAACTGGTACATGAGACTTGAAGTCCCCCAACGAGAGACAGCATCACACGAGTCGGTTTTAAAAGTGTAACTTTGTTTACATGTGGGCTGCTTCGTCGGACGCATGCCGAATTAAACACTAGCTACTGGTAACAGCTAAACATGTCAGATTGTTATTAGAGTGTGGATTTACAGTGATAGACGTCCGAATTAAATGGTAATTTCTTCAAAGGAAATTGGGTTGTTGTACAGAACGTGTCCTGGCAAGTAGCTTTGCTGCACAGAGCTTCAGTTGGGGGGCTAACACTAAACACTAACGTCTGATTTATTCATAATGTACATGCTATTAGCGGGCAGTTGTAGTACCGTCGCTATCATTTACATGCTGAATTAGGGTTTATACCGCTAAACTGTGTTCAACTCACCAGTAAGCGTTTAACACCTCGGGTTTGCACACTTGTCCCAGCGTCTCGGGCGCGAGGAATTGCGTCTCTTTCGCGGGAAATCAATTAGCAGACATCACCTATCAATCTATCGATTATGGCATAGTTAAAGACGCCGCACAACTGCGCATCGATTGTGCCGGTTTGATTAACCGGGTCTGGGTTCTAACAAGGAAGTGCTGGAAGGGCTTCCGATTGGTTCATTGAGGTTGAAGGAAATCCGGTCAATACAGCAAAATAATAGAGTGGCTTATGTAGGCGGTCAAACGGGTTTAATGTTAGATTTCGGTTAAGGCGTAAAATAAGCCACGTTAATTCCAAGTGGTGGGTGAGAGGAACATTTCACGGGCTGTGAATAACCGGTAATAACCGGTAATCGGAGGTGTGTTTTCGGAGGTGTGTTTTGGTTTCTCCGCCCACTCCGGAAAACTCCACGGAGTCGTCCTTATTTTTTATTTTTTAAGGTGACGTGGAGTCGGACCTCTCTTCTGCGCTGTCTCGTGTGTCAATGAAAGTACTCGGTGTACCCGGGTACGATTGCAATGAATGCATAACACGTCGGTGCGTCGCATTGAGGATTCGAGGATTCCAGATGTTTAGCTGTGGCGTTCAGTCTTTACATTGAGCTCCAGCATCGGCGCACATCGGAGCGGAGAGGGGACTGTCGGGGCCTGGAGTCCGAGGGATACGGTGGACAGACGGGTTTTGCAGCATCTCAACTGAAGGAGCAGCCATACCGGTAGCGCAGATTTTTCTAACTTCTTGCCTGTAGTCTTTCTCTGTCTTTGTGAGTCAGGCCTGAACACGAAAATGCACCGTGCCTCTTTGGAAATAAGCAGCGTTGATGGAGATAAGTTGTTTGTTTTTCATGAATCAGTGAGGCCCTTCATGTACTTTCACGTCTATTTACATGGATACTGCCAGACACGTAGGAGTTGCAGTGCAGTAGGAAATAGTCAATTTAGCTATTAGCTAACTCACTAGATGTTAGTACAAAGAGTTTATAAAAGCACGGCTGGTTTGGCTAAAGTCATCAGTTGTTACTGCTGTTGTCACTGGTCCAGCTGATATAGTTTTTTGTTAAATCCTGTCTATAGACTTACAGGGTTAGGGGGGGAAACATAGGTATAGGGGGCATAACAGAAGATCATTGACAAGTGGAGGCTTCTTGAGACTTCCCCTTTTCAGCTGATTCTCCACAGAGAGCATACCCAGGCCAGTGCCAACTCTGGTCAGAAAGAACAACAGTCTAACTTTGTCCTCCATGTTAACAGTGAGTCAGCATGTGGATGCACAACACAGAACAGAAATGGTTATCATCTGGATTGTAATTGCATTAAAACTGCAGCATACAGACATCCGGTGCATGTTGCATCGCTGTGAAATTTCACCAGTAGATGCTACATCAGTTCTGACTTTGGATCAAACTCTTATATTCTCTAATTATACAGCCCAGAAGTGATGAGACCGGCTGTGCTTTGTGAGGTTGGGGACAGGCTAAATTAATTCTTTAAATACATAGAATGATAGGTCATCAGTTTTGAATAAGTTGGCCTACTTGCTGCTAATACAGGACTTTCCTAAAATAAATAAAAATGACCAATAGCACTGTAGCATCACACTCTACTGCAACATCATCGTTTCCCTTTCAAAATATGCTGCTAATGAATATTAGCATGTGAGTTTAGCATGCTGTGGACACAATATGTTTCCAATACATATTCAAATTGAAAGCAACATCCCACTCAGGAATTCTAAGGAGACCCTTGCAGTATTAACAAAATAACATTTTTGGGAAATGTCAGTTTGTGTCTCAGAAACTCATAACAGACGGATAAAAGCCGACGGGGCTCATTTAATTCTTTAATTCTGTTGAAATCCCCCCCCTTCGACTGATCCAACTGATGAAATACATTGCAACTCATGGCGGTTACAGTGTCTCAGTTCTCCGCTGCCTTTGGTAAAATGTTGAGGGAGTGACGTTGCATAACTCACATAACTCATCGGATCTAACTGGCACGACTTTATACAAGAGGCATACTTTTAAGTCACAGGACAGACCGTCTTGGTTTAAATCACACCTGCTGACCCTCACGAACTGTCCGATCTTTGCAGCAGAGGTTATGCAGTGCGGAACAGGACACCTGCCAGGTGGCTGCCAGAGGACGATGGGCCTGCACTGCGTCTTGATCCTGTGCTTGTTCTCAGGCTGGGCAGTGGGCTACAAGCAGGGGGACAACGTGACTCTCTATGTCAACAAAGTGGGCCCTTATCATAACCCCCAGGAGACATATCACTACTACACCCTGCCTGTTTGCAGGCCCGAGAAGGTCAGTGTTTTTGTTCTGTTTCACTGTTCTGAAGTCCACAAAGAAACTGGAGATTATTTTGTCATGCTAAATGTAGTCACGTATGTAAGGATGACACAGTCTTTTATCTGAAACGCACTGTAGATGTTGTCATAAGATCACTTTTTGGAATAGCGGTGGTTCCTGTGTGCATGCGTTTCCTTTGGGAGGGACTTTATTTGAGACTTTTTTGGGGGGACTTCATTGAAGAGGCCTAGGTTGGAGTGTCACAAAATCTATTAACCCATTTCAATGAATACAGAATGAAAAAAATGAACCTTTTACAGGAAGAGAAATTGGTGTTAATTTGCTATAGAAATGTGTTAAATCAAATTTTCGACACTTGAAATAATATACCCAGGTTATATAAAGTATATCATGTTTTGCTGTTGAGAAATTTTCCCTTTTGTTTAGGGTTTATTAATAAATGACTCATGGCCTTGAAGAAAAGTAATTAGTCAAAGTGCGGTTGGTGGCAGTGAGACCCAAATTTACAACAGCAGTAACTTATTACCCACCGTTATGGTACTTCAACTTCTACTTGTGACCAACTCGTGCTTTGTGCTGCTTCTTAAGGCTCTGTTGATCATATTGTAACGCTTCTTCTTCTTCAGGTGCACCACAAGTCCCTGAGTCTGGGAGAAGTGTTGGACGGTGACAGGATGGCAGAGTCAATATATTACATCCGATTCAAAGAGAACGTGGAGAAAAAGACCCTTTGCAAGCTCACACTTTCAGAGAAACAGGTATTTATTTACACAAGGCCGGGATAGTTTGAACTTAACACTGTGTACTATCAGATGTCTATGGTTAAGCTTCAATACTCTGCGCACATGGTAGATTTAAACTCTTTACCATTCATTAAATAGCTTGAACTTGAATTGAAACTACTGTATGTCAATTGATCACAATGTGGTAGATGTTGCAAGACAACGACCCTTTTATGAAACTACCTTTTGATGGTTATCATTGCTTAACATTTCCTCAGAAAGTGGTTCTCTTGAGTATGCCAGTCTATTGTGATGTAGTTTAAGAATAATAAGGCCGTGGCCCTTAAGAACACACGGGGTGTGATCCTGGATATGTTCTGTGTGCGTCAGGTGGACGAACTTCGTGAGGCCATCGAGGAGCTGTTCTACTTTGAATTTGTCCTGGATGACATTCCAATCTGGGGGTTTGTGGGATACATAGAGGAGAGCGGCTTCCTGCCTCACAGCCACAAGGTAAACCTATTGGCGCTCCCGAGGACTTTGTGTAATATGTGTCGTATGTTGGATTATATGAGGGAAACAAAGAGGAAGATAGAAAGACTGTCTAAGCTTTTATCTTCATGCAAAGCTCCTGTTTCAGCTGAAACCCCAATCCGTGTTATTCTTCTTATCTCCCCCCCCCCTCCCCTCTTTCTTTTTCTCTTTTGTCTCTCTTGTGTTCCCGCTGCGTCTGTGTCCCCGCCTTCTTCTCTCCCCTCCACCAGGTGGGTTTGTGGACCCACCTCGACTTCAACATCGAGTACAACGGCGACTCTGTGATCTTCGCCAATGTTTCAGTGAAAGACGTCAAACCTGTTCCCCTGGAGGAGGGGGCGGGTGCAGCGGTGGGTGGAGTCGGGGTGGGTGGAGGCAGCCTGACGGTCACCCACACCTACAGCGTGCGCTGGTTCGAGTCCACTCTGCCTCACGGCCGGAGAGCCGAGCGTCTCCGAGACTACTCGTTCTTCCCCAAAACGCTGGAGATCCACTGGCTCTCCATTATTAACTCGCTGGTGCTGGTGGTGCTGCTGCTGGGCTTCGTCATCATCATCCTCATGCGGGTCCTGAAGAATGACTTTGCCAGGTCAGTCAGGGAAATGAATCAAGGTTATGTCTGGGCCAATGTATGGGAAACTGTCTTTAATATGAAAGTTTATACTGGAGAACAAACCAGTATCACTTTGTGTGTTAAATATAATCTTGGAGCAAAAACCTAAAAACCTGTTGAACTATCTTGAACATAGTTACCAGAGGTTTTATTTGTTTACAATGCAATAGCAGATTAGTCAACCAACAGAAAATCAATCTTTACAGCATAACGCTGTAAACTATACATAAGTCTGAGTGTGGGTACCGGGTAGTTTAGATGTTCTTTACTTGCAAACAGAAGACGGGCTTCCCCTCAGACATCTTCGTTCCTGCATATGTGTAGCGCTCCTGAAATAGAGTGTACAAGGTTACACAACATTGAGATGGTTTGAGCTTTTATTTGTGCACTCTGTGTCTTGTGATGATTCACCCCAGCCCTTATGGACCAGAGATGCACTTTCACCTGGAACTAAGCAGAAACTTGTGGGGTGACTCCTACATGATGACATCGTTGGTGAACCCGTTTTTTTCCTTCACCTGCAGGTACAACGTGGAGGAAGAGGGCGGCTGTGATGATCTGGATCAGGGAGATAATGGCTGGAAGATCATACACACGGATGTCTTCAGGTTTCCCCCATACAAAAGCCTGCTGTGTGCCGTGCTGGGAGTGGGTGCTCAGTTCCTTACCCTTGCCACAGGTGAGCATGCATTCTCAAATACACCCAAACACAGCGGCTCAACGTGGACACATGCAGGGCTGTTAAAATCCAAAACGGTGTCAGCGACTGCCATTGTTCCTGTTTGAAACTTGAGCGGACTAGTTCTGAGTTTTTGTACTACTACAGGAGTCTAATCACTCAAATGTCTCCTGATTGCGATAGGAATCATCTTAATGGCATTGCTGGGGATGTTCAATGTGCATCGCCATGGCTCCATCAACTCCACAGCTATCGTGCTGTACGCTCTGACCAGCTGTGTGTCCGGCTACGTGTCCTGTAGCTTCTACACGCAGATCAACGGCCAGCGCTGGGTGTGGAACATCATCCTCACCTCGTCGCTCTTCTCCGGTGAGTGCGATACGAAGGTTGTGGGATCACTGCACACTGTGTGTGTCTGTGTGTGTGTGTGTGTGTGTGTGTGTGTGTGTGTAAGAGCGGCAGGGCGGGAAAGTTCATAGAGAACTTGTACTGAAGTGTGAAACAACTTCACTGAATTTGCCTGTAATGGATTCAGACGATCTCCTCACCGCCAATAGCTTGATGGTTATATATCTATCCATGCATCCATGGTTAGTTTCTCCTTAATTTCCTCCTGTCTCAATTGAGGTTTTGCCTTTGCTTTTAACATTTAGAAGAGAAACTGGATTTATTTCACACAGGCCTAATAGCTTTTAAAGCTTTTATAGATTTTCATAGTGTCCTTTCTAAAGGAACAAGCTGGATAGGTAAGGGCACCGCTAGTGTATTATGTCAGTCTTCATTAGTGTTCTGTACAATGTGACAATGATATTCTACTTGGTTAATAATGTATTTATTTATCTATTATGCAGTCACACTTTGCAGTTGCACTGTTTCCAGGTTCAGGAAGTTGTTTGAAAAGAGAATATGCCCCCTGGCACATAAAACGTGGTCTCATTTAGTCATTAAACAGCTGTATCTCATTATGTTTTCATCATTTAAAACATTTCTAACAAATACTCTGAGGCACGTTTTCTCAAAGAATGATCTGGAATGATTTAGAACAATGGCCGTCCTTCATTCCCACAGCTCCTCTGTTCCTGACGTGGAGTGTTGTGAACTCGATCCACTGGTGGAGCGGCTCTACTCAGGCTCTGCCGGCCACCACCGTGCTCCTCATTCTGGGTGCCTGGGTGCTGGTGGGCTTCCCGCTCACCGTCATCGGCGGCATTGTGGGAAAGAACCGAGCCGGCAGCTTCCAGGCACCCTGTCGCACCCGCAACATCGCCCGGCAGATCCCGACACAGCCCTGGTACAAACACACGGCTGTGCACATGGCCATCGGCGGCTTCCTGCCATTCAGGTGAGGTGTCTTCATGTGTGGAAAAGAGGTGCTTCGATCAAAGGGGGAATTCAATGACATTAAGTCCCGCCTCTTCATAGTCATAAAGCAGAGAAGTGAATGGATTAAATATAAGATTAAGATTAAAAAAAGAGCTTCACTCCAAATCTTTATTCAACAGTTAATATGAATTGTTCAGTATTTATATATTAAAATGTTTATGTGAAGAATTGAAATGTAGGAAATTTAATTGTCAAAGAATTAAATTATCATTTATATTTGTGTTCTGTAACTTAACTTTTGTATTATTTATGCCCAGAGTGGTTTGGATAATGAGTGAAATCTATACATGTAAATGTTTGTTACACTGTTGTGTCATCTTGACTGATGAGTAAGCGCCCACAATTCCTTTTATTAGGATTCATCCACCGGATGGGGGAAAAAGTAAATGTTGTAAGTACAGCCTATTGAATGCCATTTTCTACACACTCATTCCTCCTTCCTATCAATGTCCTCCCTCAGTGCCATCTCAGTGGAGCTGTACTACATCTTCGCCACGGTTTGGGGCAGAGAGTACTACACCCTGTACGGCATCCTGCTGTGCGTCTTCGCCATCCTCCTCTCAGTGGGCGCCTGCATCTCGGTCGCGCTCACCTACTTCCTGTTGTCGGGCGAGGACCACCGGTGGTGGTGGCGGAGCGTCCTGAGCACCGGCTCCACCGGCCTCTTCATCTTTGTGTACTCCGTCTTCTACTACCGGAACCGGTCGTCTATGAGCGGCCTGGTGCAGAGCACCGAGTTCTTCGGCTACTCTCTGCTCACGGCGATGGTCTTCTCCCTGATGCTGGGCAGCGTGTCGTTCTGGGCCTCGCTGGCGTTCATTCGCTACATCTACCGGAGCCTCAAGATGGACTAGACACGCAGAGATAAACAAACACTTCCTCATAGCACACATCCTCATTATCCTCTTTTGCTTTCAGTCATACATAACACACACATCTCTAATGAGGGAGGAGACACATGGGCCTTTACCTTTATTTGACAGGATTGAACTAGAGCTGTCATTGTAATAAAGGATCGTTGGTTGGACTTACCTTGTATTTAAGGATTAAATGGGATATTTTGGTACAAAGGGAGTTCATTAGAGAGTGGCTGGGTAAAATGTATGAGATGTCAGTGAATGGATGTAATCATTGTATGATGGAGTGTGCCGTCCACTGCTCCAAGTCCTACTTCATGGTACATTGAGGCTTGGCAGGATCTAGCCTTTATTTCCCACATTACACCAGTTACCCACCGAGACAGCTGACTCATACAGTAGTTTGGATTATTGCTGCAGCAGTGAAAGTGTTATTTACTTGTCATTATACTCCCCCCTGCTCACAATATTCAAACAGAATATAAAACATGTTTTGCACTGGCCCTGTGAAGCTCCACAGGGCCCTGCAGTGAGTAAGAGGGATGATGCGTTGTAGAGTAAAGAGCATTTTGATGGTAGCAATATTGTTATTGTACTCTTGTCACCATTGACTGAGTTTCTGATGTAAATAGTCTTTTCAATAAAATACTTTTAATACAATATTGCCAGCAAACAACTCTGGGGTGATTTTATTTTTCCTTGCATTCTTTTATAAGGGTCCAAACTTCCTGTACAGCCAAATGTGTATTACATTCACCAAAAATGTTTCATTTATAGTCCAGCTTCCAGGTGTGTTATTGCCAATGTTGACATACTGCCTCATTAGTTTTGATGCTTGCGTATTAAACATTTTTCCAAAAACTGCAGTTACATCAAGCACTTATTAATGAATAAAAAAATAGCAATACCTAAATGTTAATGCCATGCACTCAAAAAACACGGTTGCCAAGCGAACCTGTATTTATAGAAAAAGTATGCGTGCACATCAGATCTGTATCAGTACTTTGCCTTAAAAAGGGTTCCAAAAAAAACACCCAACATAATCCAATGAATGCAACCAACTTGGCTGCATCTTGTATCACGAAGCGCAAAGAACACACACGAACATACATTAAATAGTTGCATATAAAAATAAAGGTATAAAGTCAAAAAGGGAAACTACTTTTGAACAGGAGTATGAACAAGGCTTATGTACACCCAGCCATGCAAAAATGACCTCAACTACGAACAGTCAGGAAACGTGATTAACAAACACAACGGCTGGGTAACTTTTACAGAAAAGCTTATAAGCTGAGCAGCTCCACATGGACTACTGGCTGCAATTGTTCACCATGGCCGTGTTCAAGGGCTCCCCATCTTTGCAGTCTAAGCTCGTGTCCTGTCGGGCGTCATTTGCCGATGTGCCGCTGGCTGAGTGGAATACGTTGGGGTTGTATTCATAGTGGCTGCCACCAGGGGGCACGGACCAGCCAGCCATCTGGGGCCTGGAGGGCATTGCGGCCTGGGACGAGCCGGGGGACCAGGAGGGGTAGCCAGCAGATCCAGCAGCAGAGCCCATAGCAGTCAGATAGAAGGCCATGTTCTGGGGGGTCGTCTTCTTGAAGGCCGCCTCCATGTGCTGGTTGTAATGCTCCTTGAGCTGGGGCCGGACTTCTCCCTGATACTGAAAGAAGTGGCTCGAATTAGTATTGAATTCAGTCAAAAGGTAGCTAATTTTGTTGTGTTTCGTCTCGCCTTTAAGGCCACAATCTGACTATGATTAGGCCTCCATTATGGACGACTTGTTCTATGTCCAAGCTGCTGTTTCTTTGTTATCAGTTAACAGGAAACCTGAGCAGGACAACGGTCTGATTTTATCTGCCTTTACCATTTGAGCAAGCAACGAGCTACTTACAGGTGGCATGTGTGAGGGAACGTTTGGGTACATGGTTCCACGTAGCGGGCTGCCTTTGTTATAGCGCTCAGACACCCAGCTGGTTTCTTTCTGGTGCCTCCTTAGCTTCATCCTTCGGTTCTGAAACCAAGTCTTGACCTACAAATGAGATACAGGAGATCCGATCAGAAAGCGCACAGACACGTTGCTGTGGTTGTGGTCAAATAACCATCTCAAATCCCTCACCTGTTTGTAGGTCAGTCCCGTCAGTTCTGCCAGGTTCTTCATTTCAGCCGGGGTGAGGTACCTCTGAACACTGAAGCGCTGGACAAGAGCATTCATCTGACTCTCCGAGAAGGCTGCCCGCACCTTTCCCTTCGGGGTGTTTACAGCAGCACATTGCTTCTTTGGGGCAGTTGACGGTACCTGTAGAGAGGTAGTGTTGTTGGTGTCCTCGTTCCCACCGACGGCGAAGGTCCCCGGCTCCTCCACTTGAGAGCCGGAGACCACCTCGCTGGGATCGGGGCTCCTGCCCCTTGCCTCGTCGTTAAGCTCCTTGGACTTCACCCAGGTGGCCGGGTCTGTCTGGGGGAGACTTCCTTCTCTGCTGCTGCCAGAACTCCATGAATCTAAGAGAAGGGAGGGACAAATGGTGGTCAGAGTGAGCTACAGGGTCAACGTGGATCAGAGCATTTAACAAAACATCAGATTTAGTTCAAGTCAATATGCTTTATTGGCATAAATGTTGCAAGGACAATACTTAAGTTAAGAGATTAAGTTTGTTGTTTAACTGTATAAGAGAACATCTTGTGCAACAGTAAAACAAAAAATAATGTAAACAAATTTTTTCAATTCTCGCATTCTATCGCGAGATGTCGCCACTGCTTTTCCACCGGCACTGATATACTCAGTGGCGGGATATTTTGTAAACTGTTTTCAAATCAAGATGGAACTGGATTGGACGCCATGGTCAACTCTGGCGGAAGAAATCGTCGCCTTTGGCGGCCAATGGAGCAATGTAAGCACCGACTCAAAGCTTAACAGTTACGGTCTATATTGAGTGTTCAAATAACGCCAGGGAGGTCCGCTGACCTCCTCTGCCAACATTAGCGTCTTTGAAAAATGCTAGCTTAGCTCAACACGTTAGCTAGAAACACTTACTTGGTGAGGTGTGTGCCTCCGAGTCACTGGTCGAATCGCTTCCGGCCCGCCTGGCCTCCTGCGTCCGTCCATCGTACACAGCAGCCCGGTGAGGTCCGGCCAGCACCAGACGGCCCGCCTGCTGGCTGTCACCGAGGTAGACCACCCCGGAGCCCTGGTAGTGACCGTGGCCGCTCACGGCGTGCTGCTCCGGACTGTGGGGTGGCGACTCTTCCCTGGTCCTCTGGGTGGTGGCGTAGTAAGCCTGGGTCACTCCGGCGTTGTAGTTGCTCAAATCAGTCACCCCAGCTTCGCCCCAGGTGGTCAAGTTTCCGTGGCTTTGCTCCGGTCCGGGTTGATACACGAGGCCGTACGCGTAGGCGTGGTACGAGGGGTTGTAGTTGTAACTGATCTGTGCCTTCCAGTCTGCCATTTCTCTGTATTTTGGTGCGTCGCGATAAAAATGCTTTTTTTAAACTCCACAAAAATAAAACTAATTAAAAGAGAAGTTCAAGTATTAGAGCCTAAAATAGCTTAAAATTGAGAGCAGGACAGTCCCGTAGATGTGAAGAGACAGCTGTAAACTCGGAGCCGCCCAGTTTCAACTAGCGTGCCGACTCAGATTAAAAATTGCGCGTTGCTCCTCAGAGGATGTTTATAGTGACGCTGGTGGGTGTGGGCAGGGACGTAGGTGGGTGTTTTGATTATGTGAGCCAATCTCTTTAATTCACCTGACAGTAATGGCATTTTATTGGCCACCTGGGTTAACGCTACGCCTAACGAAGTAGCCCACTCCTTTTACACTGTCACCAATCTCTACCGATATTAAAAGTTTATATTTTAAAGATTATAGATACACTGAATATCTGGAATTACTTTATATTTGGTGAGTGGTGTCCCAACACCACAGTTCAGTCAGTGTAAATGTCACACAGTGTTACACACATGTTTTTGTGGATTAGACTGACATTGTGTCAGAATTGATTCGTGGTCATCCTTTAAATGTAACTTTGTCTGGTAAAATGAATATGCACTACTCAAGCACAATATAAGCTTGCACGGTAATTAATCTCACTAATCTTGAGGCCCGGTGTTAAAGAGTGATTGTGTGTCCACATCTTTTTTCATTGTTTCAGCTGATATGTGTTTAGATTATGTATACTCCTAAATTCTTATTTATGATTTGTGTTTAATCAAACTACTCACAATTACCTTGTGACTGAATCCTCTCGATTGTTTGGTCCGAATCTAGTGTTTGCACTTAAGAGATGTGTCTCTGAACAATACTTTTGAACCTCAGATAGTTACTGCTGGTGGTGTTTTGTTTCAGGAGCACACCTTCAGCTATCAGAAGCATCTTGTACCTCCCCAATGAGGAAAGGGCGGTGTTGCAACTCACTTTGCAGTTCAGGAAAATATATTTTTTATTTTGATTGGTTTACAAAACAAGTTTCCCTGTCTGGATGAAAACATTGTGCAGCAAGATATCTACAAGTAGAAAGGTTTTGTACCAAGCAGGTTAACAAGACATAACTTAGTGACAAAAAAACACAATCTAAATAGTGTAGTAAATAACATTTCCAAGCGGCCTTGTAAGCACATAAGGATTCAGTGCTTTTTAAACCATGGACACGATTCGACTTCCCAAATGGCATAACTAATAATGTTTTCACGAGCATTAGTCCCAGATCAATAGACTAAATATAGTATCTTGGTCTCAAGCATGAATAGTTTATGAACCGCTAATACTTGTGAGTCAGAGTGATTGTTAATTATTGAGAAATTCAAAGAGAAATCTAAGGCAGTGGAGCCACTTAATCAAATGTATTCAACAGAATATGTAGTTTAAAAGTGCTGCATGTGAGGTGTAACACATGTAGTCTCATGATTTAAAAGATTCTTTCATTTCTGCACTTTGAATGCAAGTGTTCAGAGACAGAGCCTTTACCTTCAAATCCCCCCACCCCCCTAATCTGTACAGCAGGTTGGACATGTTGACGTGAACTGCTTTAGCCCTCATTAGCAATCCTTTTCACAAAGATGATGTTGGTTAGCCGCCAGTTACCTTCCAGGTGGTTGTTTGTGTTCCCCCCTCCCTGGCTGCATTGACATGGTAATGGTTCAGTTAGTGATGAAATGACATGAGAACAGTGAGCCTAATTGCATATTTGCATTTCTACTGATCTCTGCCTGGACAGGGTGTGTTTGTCTGAGCCAAGACATACAGGAGGGGGGGTTGCTGGTGTAGGTGTGTATCGGGGGAGGTGGGTGAACCGGTGTGCATTGATTAGCATTGGTATGTGGAAGTGATTTGCCTTTGATGACCAGGCATGCTGGACTGTGTTTTGCAAGTGTATATGTGAGGCGCTGCTGCTGCTGTGAGAAAGGGTGTACAAGCTAGAGTATGCATGCATTGGAACACAATCCTTTTACTCAATTATGGTTTGACTGCAAATCTTTTGTTTTGCCCCACATAAACCTTGGAAGATTTTCTTTCCCTCCTGTAATTAAACTGTAACAGTAAATACGGATTACCCCGTAGGCGTTATATCTACCAAACTAAAGCTGAATTTGACCTCTTTCTGTCCTGAAGTTACATGATTACTTTCTTGTGTCGTACAGATTAGTGACTGACCGTGTGTTTTCAGTGAAGTGTGAGACCACGAGCATCTCTTTTGTTGTCTGAAAAGTGTGCAAATGATCTCTTATGGGACCACCTTCTCCCAACTGCAACCACAAGGCACTGTTCATGCAATCCTTCTCAGTATTTTAATCAGTAATTGTATGTTTTTATTTCAGTTGTGGAAGAAGTACTATTCAGGTCCTTTACTTATGTAAAAGTAGTAATACCAGAAAAGAAAAACACTTGATTACAACTGAAAGCCCTGCATTAAAAAATTGACTTTAGTAAAAGTATTATAAACTAAATGTTCCTAAATATCCCTTTAATGGTGTAGCTGGTCAAAAACAAATGGTGTATATATATATATATATATATATATATGTCTATATTTTAATCATTATAGTCTTACTACTCATTTTGGAGCATATAGGGGCCAGTATTGAATTTTGAGATAACAATATATCAGCTGATTTTCAATTTTGTACATAAACACATAGCAGATATTGTTTTTTATCAGAATCCTGTGGGTTTTACATATTAAAAAATAAACTGTTCCATTCTTTCTGGTAAACATACTACGTAGAAAGTTTGCATCTAAATGACCTCAATTATAGCATCACAGCACCACAAACTAGCCTACTAGCTCGGCCTACATCCTCCAAAATGACCAGACTGAACATTATAACCTTCATGAAGGTATGCTTTTTAGCAGGAATATAAATATAAAGCAGCATAACATTGAATTATTAAGGTAGTATACAAGTGTCTCAAAGTTGCACATGCTCCATACATATACTAAATTACTTTCTATCATGTTGCAATGCCACTGATTTTCGAGTTGCACTGTGCCCTCCTCTCCCGCTGGGGGCGCTGTTTGTTTCTCTCAGCTTTAATGCACGCGGATCGCTGCCGGTCCCTTTAACTCAACTCACATGGAACTCCTGGCTGGTTCGGCCCCGCGTGCTGGCAGTTGAATCCCCTTAACGGACTAGACCGAGCGGCACCAATCTGTCACACTCGCCATTCGGCTTGATAACTTTTATACCGTTATTTTTTAAAGTGAATTCTCACGGGAAAAGCGGTAGCTTTTGATTAGACCGGCCCACAGAGGGCTCTGTTTACACACTTGACAGCCGTAGCATACCACACCGCGAAAGGACAACTTGCCTGGTTTATTCAGAAATATTAATTTAACGGTTAACTGAAGGTGGTAGCTCTGAGCTGGCGAGATGGCAGAGGAACTTGAGAAAATCCTTTCACAGCTGACTCAGCCTGACAATGCTGTCATTCAGCAGGTAACGCCTCGGATAACTTTGTTCGAGTTAGCATTCATTGTTGGTGCCCTGTGATTTCTACAATACTGTGACAGCTATTTGTGGCACAGCCGGTCTAAGTGAGACCTCTTTTGTCCCCTGTTAGGCCACCGCCCAGCTGAAACAGGCTTTCAAAGACCCGGCCATTATACCGGCCCTGTGTGCTGTCATGAGCGGCTCCCAAAACCCTCAGGTATTGTGTTTGTGTGCGGGGGGAGAGAGCAGTGAGAGAATGGTTGTTTTATCCTCTGGGATCAGTATAATTTCCAGAATGATGATGTGCTTTCATCTATACAAACTACCTGACATCTTTTTCCTGATTGGACCTCTTAGATCCGTCAGTCAGCTGCAGTGATGCTGAGGTTGAGAGTGAAGAAACACTGGAAGAAGATCAGCCCCGATGATAGAGAGAGGTTCGCTCATTTCTTTTCATTGCAACTTTTCACACTATCCTAACAATTGTTATAGTGAAAATTAATTTGTAATTGTGATGTTTGTCTTCATTCATGCAGCCTAAAGGCCGTGGTGTTGCAGGTCTTCATGCAGGAAACGGAGTAAGCAGTAATCCGTTAATACAATAATAACACGCTGTGTCTTAAATGACTGAGATTTCATGTCTTCTAAATGACACTTGACACGCATACAAGGTTACGTAAAGTGTGTTTGGCCACGTGTAGCCGTACACATGTGAAATGTAATGTATGAATGAGCCTGAACTCTATGCATATGTCTGTCTATCTGTATTTTGCAGGCACACAGTGCAGCACTCACTCTCCCAACTGTGCGCAGTGATGGTTAAACATGAGACACCAGACCGCTGGCCTGCCCTGCTGCAGCTACTCAATGAATCCACCAAGAGCAGCAACCCTCATGACAGACGGGTACGGGACTCCTTTGTGTAGAGTTGTTAAAATACCTCAGTCTCCGGTTATATCGTATTACGTGATCTTTGTCAATAACGGCAAATCAATGCTCTTCTTTGCTAACAGGTTGGCCTCCTGCTGCTGAATAAGGTGATGGAGTCCAATCCTGAGCCTTTCAAGCCTCACTACTGCCAGCTGCTCCAGCTGTTTAGTACTGTGCTGCAGGACCACAACAACCCTACGGCCTTGTACTACTGCATCCTCACCCTCACGGCCATAACTGCATACACCGGCACAAAAGAGATGGTGAGGCATTGTTAACGCTTTAACTTTGACATTTGGCATTTCTAATGGTATATAGACAATTAAACCATTACAGATGGGGATATATATTTATGCACTTTTTAATGACTAAGTGACATGTTGCTGCCCTACAGAACCAGATGCGTTCTATCATCCCAAGTCTGATGGTCGCTCTGCAACACCTCATCAAGGCAGATCAGGTAAGCTGTAATATGTTGAAGACATTTAACAAGCATTGCGGTTGTCAGCTAAGTGTATTTAAGTCTAATTATGGGGGTTTGTCTGTGTCTGCACAGGGCCAAGCAAGCGAGGCCATGGAGGTGTTAAATGAGCTCATGGAGAGCGAGGTGTCCATCATCGTCTCTCATGTTGCCGACATCGTCCGCTTCTGCTTGGAGGTGGGAACCTAATGTCTGAATTCTGTCTCTCCTCCCTACTCTTGTGTTATGAATTTCCTTTCATTTTCAGAACTAACAAATAATGTTTGTCATCTGAGAATTCCAATAACATATATTTAATATCTATGTTTGTGTCAGGTGGGCAGTGACACCACACTGAGTGACTCTCTGCGGGTGAAAGCCCTTTCTTGTATTGCCTTCCTCATCAAGCTGAAGAGCAAGGTAAAGTCACCTATCAGCTAATATACAGAAATACCTGGAACTGTCATATCAAGAACAGGACAACAAGTATCTGTAGTCTCGGTGTACCACAATCCTTCTGGGTTTATTATTCTTCAGAGGAGATCCTGGACAGATGTCCCTCAGTCAGTCTTGTTTTGATTCTTTATCGACATTTACCAAAGGTTACGTTTTCTATGCACAGATAGTTGTAGCAGACCGTAACACAATTCTTAGTTTCTGGCTAATTACATGCAGTGTCAGCTAGCTTGACCACAAACAAGTGTTCTGCTCTGTTACAGTACATTGAATGCATAAAAATAAATCCTCGTCATTTCCACTGCTCGGTAGACTGTGCTGAAGCAGAAGCTGCTGAACCCCATCCTGCAGTCCATTTTCCCTGTGCTGAACGCAGCTCCGCCTCCTGGTGAGCAGGACCCAGAGGACGAGGAGGACGACAGCGGAGAAGGCACAGACAATGACAATCCCAAACACTGTGCTGCTCAGGTTGGGACAAGTTGTGTTGATATGCAATGTGTCCTTCTGTTGTGTAAGAAAATATACTCGGCAACAGCTTTAATGGATTTACTGTGGAGGTGTGAGGAAGATGAATCTTGACGAATTGTATTTTTTTGTCCTTCCAGATTATTGACACTATGGCGCTCCATATGCCCCCAGAAATCCTGTTTAAACAACTGGTGAGTCCTCTGGATGTCCATGTAAACAACAACAGATATGTAACGTTACGGTGAATTTTCTTTTTCAATTTTCTTGATGAATCTTTAATACTGCATTGTGCATTTAAATAACCTGACTTAGGTTACTGCTCGTTGACGATGTATTACGTCATGTGTTTCAGATGCCCCTCACCCAGGCCTCCCTCGCCAGTGAGAACCCCTACGAGAGGAAAGGGGGTCTCATGTGTCTGGCTGTGCTAGCTGAAGGATGTGCTGACCACATACGCACCAAGTATGTCCAGGTGTCATCTGAAAAGTTCCCCTCATATTTAGTTTTCTCTTTTAAAATGAATGTATTTATTCATGATAGCACACCCATATTCTTTGTTGGGATTGGTCTGTTGGCTGACTAATAACAATTCCCAAGATTTGAGTACATTCACACTCTTGTCTGTATCTGTTAGGATGCTGTCATCAGTGCTGCAGACGGTGTGCCAGTGTCTCTCTGACAGTAACCAGGTGGTGCGCAGTGCCAGTCTTTTTGCTCTGGGACAGTTCTCTGAACATTTACAGGTGAGTAAACACAGCTACATGTTCAATGGTACACGCTTTTTTTTTTTTTTTTTTTTTTTTTATTATTACAATAATTAGTATTATTATGGTCACATTTAGTCTTTTTTTTTTTGTGTTTTCCACCTTTTGTTTCCAGCCTGAAGTGAGCAAGTACTGTGCAGAGTTGATGCCGTTGCTGCTGGGCTACCTTTCGTCCTTGAACCAGGCCAAAGTCGGCCATGTCACGAAGGCCTTTTATGCCCTCGAGAACTTCATGGAGAATCTCGGTGAGCTAAAAAATGTTGATGCAATGACTGACACAGCGTGGCCTCTGCAAGAGGAAATATGAAACTTCCCCAGACATCAACTTTTCTGACACAATTAATAAACTACATACAATTATCCAAACTTGTGTTTAATATGAGTTATTCAGTTGATTTGGTATTAAAAAGGTTCCATCATACATTTGACATGATTACAATTTAAATGATTTACCAAAGCTTTTGTCTTCCAACATTGTTTCTTCATGCTTCATCTCCTCTTTTTGTCTCAACAGGAGCAGATATTGAGCCCTACCTGCCGACTCTGATGGAGACCATGCTGTCTGCTCTTAACAACGCTGAAAACCTAAAGATCAAAGAGCTGGCTATGTCTGCCATAGGTGCCATAGGTAGGAATCCGTCAAAGATCCGTCAGATTGTTGCTGCTTGGCTCTAAGTGACCAGAGCCTCATTGTGAATCACTGTCTTCTCAGCCAATGCTGCCAAGGAGCTGTTGGTTCCCTACTTCCCTCCAGTTATTGAAAGCCTGAAGGGCTTCCTGACTGCCACCACAGAGGAAATGAGGTCTCTGCAGACTCAGTCCTTGGGTAGGTGAACCACAGGGGTTTGAAAAGCAAGAAGTTGTGATGTTTGTATATTTAGAACATGTCCCTGGTGGCATCTTGTTCTGCAAACATCTTGTGATAATGTAGTTTTTGTTTTACTCTGTTATGGCAACAAAATGTGCATCTCACTCAGCATGAATGAATGACTGTTGATCCTCTTGTGCTGTTGCTGTTAGATACTCTCTCTGTGCTCGCCCGCACCATCGGCAAAGATGTCTTCAGTCCTCTCGCTGCAGAGTGTGTTCAGCTGGGCCTCAACCTCACCGACGCCATCGATGATCCCGACCTGAGACGCTGCACGTATGTACCTTTGTGTGTCTGAATATTTAGGAGTATTTTTATTTTTACCTGTCCACACTAACTGTCTGTTAGTTTAAAGTAGTCACTCCCAAAGTGCTTCCATAGTCTTTTATCTAACACTTATATCTGCAGTACACCTGTGAGCCACATGAGGGAGCCTGCATCTTGTGGCGTTCTGATAATTGGAGCCTTCTTATAACTCTGAATGTAATATGAAAGGCTAGCGTACATTCTGTTTGTTTGTAAAGGAACTTAAAGGGTGGATACATTACATGTCAATATTAATATTTTACCTGCCTGGATTTGCCTCGCCCTGTTATTTCAGCCAAGATTAATGTTGCATATATGAAATTACATACATGAAATCAAATTGTCTCTTGTCACAATTTATAGATGAGGCCTATTACAAATTGTGAAGTCCTCAGAAACAAACATAATGAATAAGAATCCTTAAGTCTTCTTCTGTACAGACTTGAATACATAATTGTGCATAGATCCTGTAACCTTACCGTCATCTCTCTTTGTGTCTCCGCACCATCAGGTACAGTCTCTACTCCTCTGTATCCACAGTCAGCCCGGACTGCCTGACTCCTCACCTCACTGCCATTACAACGGTCATGCTGCTCGCTCTCAAGTCCAACGAGGGCATCACGGTATGACGCTCACAAACAACCCTCTGAAACCTACAGGCTATTCATAATATACACACTTATACAGCGTTTCATCCTCCTCCGTCCTCTCTTCAGGCACACGTTGAGGAGGACAAGACCTTCGTCCTGCTGGACGATGAGGACGACGACGACGACGACGACGACGAAGACGTGGAAGTAAAAGATGCGGATGATTTCCTGGAAGACGAGCCTGAGGCAGATATCCATGATTTTGCAGGGTAAGGGGGTCACACGCGTGCATGTATATTTACTACACCTGATCAAAAGACTGCTCTCGCTTCGTCTCATAATCACGTCTGTCCATCTTAAGGTTCAGTGTGGAAAACTCCTACATCGATGAGAAGGAGGACGCCTGCGATGCATTGGGAGAGATTGCCTTCAGCACCGGGTAACATAATCTAGTCTTAGCATGTATATGACCCTTCTTTAATTTCTCTTTGTCTGACGATTCACAGTTATTTAGGTGGTGGTGTAGGTGAATAGTTTTAAATGTCCTTTCCTATCTAATTGTATATGTTTTACGGTATGTCCTCAAAAAGCTTGTTGTACTAGCGTTGTCAGACATTGCACATGTGCGTACGTGTGTGTATTTTATTCTGTGTTGCTGTGGTTTCCCCCGATAGCGCTGCCTTCCAGCCCTTCCTGGAGTCCAGCTTCCAGCAGGTTTACGAGATGAGAGATGTAAGTACCTCTGGCTAATGTGCTGTGAAGGGCACTTTGCGGACTGTGTTTGTGCAGAGCATACATTGTGTCTCTGTTTATGAATGTCAGTGTCTGTAGGTAGATTGATAATGACAGCATTGTATCTGTGAGGATCAACTTTAGACTGGTTCCACTGGTCCTAGTATGGAATTGTTGTCTTGTTGAACAACACGTCTGAATGGCAGGTGCTTGTTCTCTCTTCTCAGCCCATAAATCTCTCATTCCGTGTGCGTCACCTCTTTCCGTTCATAGTTCCCCCACGAGGACGTCCGCAGGGCAGCATTTGGAGCGATGGGCCAGTTTTGTCGAGCTCAGCATCAAGTGTGGAAGGAGAATCCCACTGAGGCCAACCACCAGGGTAAAGCCTCTCTTCTCATAGTTCCCTCAGCATACAATATACTGTGAGATTATACACCAGTGCAAACAGTAACGTAGTCGCGTACAGGCCAGCTAACGTAGTCTTTTTCAAGCCTGTCGATCAGGTATCAATATGCCGATATCAGTCGCCTTCAGCTGATTGTAACTTAATTCCCCCCCCCCCCCCCTCCCCTCCCCCAGCCCTACTGAAGCTGCTGGATGTGGTGCTTCCTTGCTTTGTGGAAACAGTGCGAACAGAGCAAGAGCGCCAGGTTGTGATGGCCATCCTGGAAACCATGAACAACGTCGTGAAGTCCTGCAAGGAGGAGGCTTTCAAAACCCCTTCACGCCTGAAGGAGATCAGCTGCGTCATCCTTGATGTGCTCAAGAAAAAGGTGAGACACAGGGAGACTGATGAGGAAGAGGAGAGGGCTTTACTTGGTAAAAATCATCTCACATTCATGATATGTCCTCGGTGTTGTGCTAGTAACCCTCCATCATTGTTTTCTCTCTGCTCAGACTGTTTGTCAGGGCGGTGGTGATGAAGCTGATGATGAAGACCAACAGGTTGGCTGGCCTCTTGCTGCAAATAGAAGTCACAGTCATGGACATAAAGGTCCATCTCCACATATCAGTGGCCTACTGTCGCCACATTAGCGCATATTCGTAAATCCAAGTTCTTTGTATATGCTGATGAATATGAATTGGTTTATTCCAATGATGGGGAATTTATATAATATAGCGCTATTAATGCAAGAGCATCAATTTTAAGCTGTAAACCCTCACAAATACATAGATTCACTAAACTACATACAGTTCGAATTTCAAAAGTTCTATGTATTGAGACATAAAGATAGAATACATAGATATTGAATCAAATACTGCTTTTAACCCATTCTGTCCAAAAGCCCATGTCCTGCCCACCTCACTGTCCCTTTGCTCAGTGTGCCGTTTGTTGATTTCTGCTCAGGCGGAGTATGACGCCATGCTCCAGGAGTTTGCCGGGGAAGGAATTCCCCTCGTGGCCTCTTCTGTGCCCGCGGACACCTTCGCCCCTTTCCTCAACGACCTGCTGCCTCTCCTCATGAGCAAAGCGGTGGGTTTGGACCTACTGACAAGTACTGGAGTTCAACAAAAGGCTTATTTACTCAAACTTATTACTCAATTTTCTCAGCCCAAAATGATCCCAGTCCTGTCTTTTAGTAACACTGTGACTCCTGACTGCTTACTTTCTGTTTCGTGAAGTTCTTTACATCTGTAAGGCTCCTTCTTATTGACTACAGCCAGGCCATCAGCCCTTTCTAAATCAATCGCCATATTGGGTTATATGGTATCTCTTGATCCTTTGATGTATAGCCATGGTGTATTGCCACGAAGTATCGCCTTTTTGATGTGTCACACTAAATCATTTTCTTTCTCCCTCTGAAGAAATCCTCGTGCACGGTGGCCGACCGGTCCTTCTCCGTGGGTACGATCGGGGAAATCCTGCAGGCGCTTGTGGGCGTGTCCGGGGGCCAAGGAGTGGCAGGCAGACTGTCCAATCGTCTGCTTCCCGTGCTGGTAGCCGGAGTGAGGGACAGTGATCCTGAGGTTCGCAACAACAGCGTGTTCGGACTGGGATGTCTGGCCCAGGCAGCTGGACCCATATGTGCATCGTATCCTTCTTACGTGTGTGTGTGTGTGTGTGTGTGTGTGTGTGTGTGTGTGTGTTTGTTGTTTATACTTGCATAACAAAATAAATACATTCCCATGCAGCTGTTCCTTAGCAAAGCGTGTTCCAGAGACTATCCGATGATGCTGTCTGTGTTTTCCAGTATGCTGACCAGAGAGTCTGACCTCAGGGTGATTGACAACCTGTGCGCTGCCCTCTGCAGGATGATCATGAGCAACGTGGAGGCGGTCCCTCTTGAGCAGGTACATTCACAGCTCGAACCCCTCCTGACGAGAGAGTATTTTTAGCCGACACAAGTAACCTTTGCCGACAGCACTAAATTCATTACGAAGTCGAACGCCACATGTGCTCTCTAACAGGTGGTGCCTGCTCTGGTGGGTCGTCTCCCCCTCAAAGAGGACTTGGAGGAGAACAAGACGGTGTTCAGCTGCCTGGCTATGCTCTACACATACAGTCCTGCTCTGGTACGGTACACACATAATCTACACCACGCATCACCATCCCTGTGTGGAAGATATACTGTATGCGTCTGTCTCCACTGTCCATATGTGGTCCAGGATAATGTGAATCCTGCCTGCCTGAAAACAGTATCGGACATTTTTTGTTGAATGGGATAATCAGGCTTATTTATGGTGACATTAACACCACGGGTACATTTATATTACAATTTGTCTCTCAAGGATTTAAGTCAAGGATTTAACTCTTTATATGTCATGATGCTGAGATTTTCTGAGTAAAACAACCAAAGTGTTAAATCTACATTATTGGTGCCGGAGCAGCTTTTCAGGTGTTTGGAATGACCCCAACATATAAACCACAATCGGGCCAATCTTTCAATAATGTGTTACATGTTTTATAAAGTATAACTGCATCACAATATACAGGCATACAGCACGTTTCAACTCTCTAGATCACACAGTTCTAAAACATTAAGATGACAACAGGAGGCAAACATTTGATTAAAACACTTTGGACTTTGGAAACAGTTTAGTATACTGATATTAAACATTGTTGCCTTATTTCTTTTAATCTTTTTTTTTCCCCTTTCAGGTGGTGAAGCTGATGAAGCCCATAGTTGCTGCGTCCAGTCATGTCCTCGGCCACAAGGATGTTGATAAAGGTGAAGATTTCTTTGGGAACAGGTTTTCTTAGATCGCACTGAAAGAGGCTCCAACTTAAACTGAACTGAATGCACAACAACATACCCTTTCCTGCACTGTGTTCTTATCAAACATTCTCTTCTAATATTGCCGTTTTATTAATCCATCTTCAATGCTTTCCTCTCATCCCTAAACTCCTTATTTTGTCTCTCCTCCACAGAAACCCAGCACACTGTGGCCGTGCTGATGAAAGACTTTGCCCAGCACCACTCTGCAGACTTCCAAGCCTCTGTGACCTCCCTTCCTGGAGAGCAGCAGGCTACACTTAGTGCGGCCATCTCTGCCTCATAGCCCACACTCACCCTTCCACTCTCATGTGAAAACAATACATTTTTATTTGACAGTTTTGCCTCCGACTATTCACTTTTAATTTATTGCTATGTTGAACTTTTATTCTTCTAAACGGTTACGGTTTACCATCCTGTGTTGTTACCATTTTATTTAGTTCCCCTGTTGCTCCTGTAAAGTGCTACTGTTTGGACGAGCTTCTGGCTTTGCTATCTTGAGTGTGAAGCGATGAATTGATAAATGTAGCTCTTTGGTAGAAATCTCCCAGTGTAAGTCTGTGGACTTTAAACTTCATGCGGTCTCTCCTAACTCAGAGATGTATCTGCTACTTACTAAGGGCCAACACTGAAGCTGTGTGAAGCCCCCACAGAGGTCACTGACTAACTGGACATACTGAGCTAATAGGCCGCACAAAAGAAAACCGCACTTACTTTACCCACAATGCACTCTGTTAATGCCTGCAGCAGCTCAGCCTGTGACCGCGTGCAGCACTAACCAGTCTGTCTCTTTCTGGTCGGCCCCGTTAAGAACCACTCAACAGGACCCTACATCACACATTGGACGAGTGCAAGAGTTTTTTTTATTTTATTTATTTTTTTTTTTACAAACGCTACAAAATTGAACGTGATGTTACAACGCTGGCAAGTTTCGCCTTGCAGTTAATGGCAAGCCATCCAACCTCGCCTAACTGCCGAAAGAGCAACTGACAACGCTTTGAATTCTCTAAATAAATGCAAACGAGCATCCTGGAATCTGAAATTGATTTAAAGAATGTGGCCTTGGCTCGCTGAATCACATTAGATTGCGCTCTGTTTTTGGATGGCGGTGATGGTTGCTGCTCAGATCTCCCGTTGTCCCGGCGCATCAGTCAATTTTGGTTCCTTGTCTTCCATGTCCAATGCCATCGTCATCTGCACCGGAGTCAGTCTGGTCTCCCCTGACGGACACACAGAGAGGGCTTTATTTAAAATGCATGTGCCACTTAAACCACACAGATATATCAGTACGTGCTAATGACGAGAGGGATAAATACCACACGTTCGTAACAGCTCTCGGAACAGCCTTACGAATGAGCACACATAACACAACTGAGAAGATACAGTTAGGTCTATGTTTATTATGAGTATCTCTTAGTATTAGTTGTCATTCTGTTATGCATAAAGAAAAGGAACTGATTGGGACGAGTCAAACAGATTTTTCACAAATCCCCGACAGTGTTTAGGTCTAAAGCGTTCTCTGGACTCTGGTGTAATGTTTACGATGATCTCATTTCAGTCTCTGAGGTGCCGACACATTGCTGTGATCTACACCAGTCTGACAGTTCACCTGTTCTCTGGGAGGTCACTGTGGCACAGCCGAGTGACTTTAGCGGCATGGTTTATGCACATACAGAAATAGATCCTCCATTATAAGATGAACTATGAGCTCACACAGACATCGATAAAGAGAATGACTCCAGAAACCCTTAGAGCTGGCAGAAACAGCAACATAGGATGCATTAAAAAAAAACGAGTTAAACATTGAGTTGATTGATTTAAACTACTTCCAGACAGACCTGTGCATATGTGTTTCCAGGGTACGATGTTCATTCCTGTGCGACAGAAGGAGCGGTCAGTGTGGGCCTCGGTGCTGTACAGGACCTCCTGGAGCTGTTTCTCTCCAGGCTTCTGGGCTTTCACTCTCACCTACAGGAAGAAACCACACGCTTGTTATTTCACTATCGTCCTTTTGTGTGCTTCGGTTTACACGAAAACCAAAACGGTCGTCACCTCGAGGATGGTGATCTCTTTCTCCTTCAGCTTCCCTTTTCTGTTCTTAATCTGAGTCTTCTTGGTGTCAACCCACACCACCCTCTCCTTCACCTCTGACCTGGACACACACACACACACACACACGCAAGTTATTAAACAGAAAATTGCCTCCTGAGACCCCCTCACACTGAGAGCAGACTCACTCTTGGATGCCCAGATCGGCCAGTGTCGTGTCCAGGAAGGGGAACGGTTGGTGGGCCGGGTCGGGCTCCACCTGCATGGGCAGCGTCACCGACATGGGGATGGCCCACTCCAGCTCGACGCGCACCATCCCGGGGGACTCCCTGCCCGCTGGGCCGTCCGGTCCTCCTTTGGCTTGCTCCCCATTGGCCTCTCCCTCCTCCTCCGACAGGCCTTTTGTCTCGTCCGCTGCCAGCTTGACTCTCTGATCAGAACCTCAAACAAAAAGAACGTGAAGTATCCCTCGTCTGCGCTTTATGTCTCTGTGACTGGTGGTCGGTCTCTGCACTGGCCGGTCCGCTCTCCTCCTCTGGAGCTGGTGATTCAGAGCTCTGCCTCTTCCGATGATGGAGGCCTCTGGAAAGTGTGTGTCGAATGCACACAAGACTTGCTCTCTGATATAAGCAGCCGGTGGGAATGTGTGTTATGTGACACTCCGATGTTAGGTTTATTAGGCTGTCAGGGTGGTGATGGACGGGCAGCGGTGTTTGCACTGCCAGGTGTCTTTGTGGATTATCAGGCCGACCGGGCCAAGTAGACATGTTTTAACTGTAAATAGAGGAGGTATGTGTGCTCTTCCAGTCTGTGGAGAAACAACAAGAGAACTGAATGTTTTATGAACTAGAATTGTAAGTATGTATTACTAGTATGTAATGCAAACATTTGGTGACATAACGCATAACAACGTGCCAAGAGGTCACATCAGGGTCAGTATGGACAACCAGTTTATTACTGTTAGATACTGATCGATCCAGTGAACAGGAGGATGACGCACGGATCATTTGCATCACATTTTCGGCTTTTGGGAAAAAAAGAAAAAAAAAGAAAAGTGTTCTTGCTCTAAACTTACACAAACATGTTTGATCTGACTCTGTGTGCGTGTTTGTTTGTGTACACTGTCCTGTACAGCAGGAATTTTTTCCCACTAAACTAGTACTCTGGACTCGGCGTGTCACATTCCGTGGGCAGCCACAATGAATCCTCCTTACGTCAGCACTGTGGAGGGACGCAGATGATGTAAAGGCTCGGGAATGTATAGAGCCAAAGGGAGGTCGGCTGTCTGAGCGGCAGCTTCTGGAAGCACACGTTGGATTCTCTGCTCATTAAATTGGTTCCAACCAGAACTACAATGCTGATGAATGCTTGTTATGTCGCTTCATGTCTGCTGGATGTGTTATTAGGCAACTTTTTGACAAGTCATATGTCAGTGGTGTGGTCCCGGCTTATGTTTAGTGTATGTTATCTGATATATTGACCTGTTGGATCGCTTCATACAAGAGCTTATATTCCTTCAAAGGTATTTTTTACCACCCGCCTTACGTTCAGTGCCAATAACACGAAGGTATTTTGGCCTCACTAATGAGCCCCTGACCCTTTCTCTCGTCGTACCCGTATAAAGGAGCTACATTTTTCAAATGATGCATTTTATTAATGAAAACATTACACGGCAGTGTAAAGGACATTTCCCCCGTCACCTGAAGGTATCACAAGTGGCATCAACAGATTCTACCACGTCGATGCAAAGCAGGGTTTCGGCTGTGACTGCAGCACTGACCTCAGCTCAGTCACGAGGTGCCGCGTGGAATGTGGTGTTACCCTCGTGTGCACTCGCACACAGCAGTCTCCACAGTGTGTTTAACAGGCAAACACTTTTAATAGTGTGGAGCTATTGAGGCGTGAGGTCACACCGGGGGAGGTTTCTGCCAGCGAGGCACAATACTGTCCTGTTGGAGGCAGGGAGGTGCTGATATGCTTACAAGCTACATTTCAGTGGTTTCTGCACCACAAACTTAAATCAGATTATTTTTTAAATAAACTCTTTTTTGGTCCAGAACCACAAACCTTTAAGCTTCGTGTTCAGTGTCGTTATTCTGGGATTTATCGAGAAAGTTCAGTGTGGGCTCAAGTAGTTACATGTATTTACACTGCAGTGACTCTTGAACAGTTCACATTGGAGAATACTATGTTATAGAAAATAACTAAAGTAATATTCTAATAATGACGGGAAGTTTATCAGGCATGAATATGTTATGAGTGTGGAAGAATAATCGTATGCTTTACAGAGCAAAAAACATTTTATTAAAAGTTTAAGTTAAAATAGAATAATTACAAAAAATCACACAGCAGATGCAAACAGCATAAAAAGCTTAATTTAAAATCATTATAAAGGATTAGATCCCTACAGAAGATACAAACTGTATAACAAAACATGTTGCGTCCAGATGTTAAAAAATTCAGTAACAATAAACTCATTGGGTAAAAATATTAAAAAATACAACCATATGAACACATTATACCCAGATTAAAATGGTTAAAAATCATTAAAACACTTGCAAACATAACGCAGCTCAATGTTTCACCATTCTGAGTAATTTAACAATTCATATAAAAACATTTAACCCGTTGATATGTTGTTGAAGCTATAAAAGATCAAATTCATTCAATATATTCATCAGTTAAAAAAACAAAACAATCATAACTGTACCTCAATGGCACTTTAGTGTGAGTAACTGTGTGTGTGTGTGTGTGTGTGTTCAGGCGGTCATCCTGAGCGCTGCAGGGTTTATGATGATGTCACTGAAGGGTTTAGTCTGTTGGACAGTCAGCTGTCGAGCAGACAGCAGCTCTGAAGAAGAGACGAACGTCACAGATCAACACCATCACAAAGTTCACTGACTGTTACTGAGATAAGAGAGCAAAACTCTCAGTATATAAAATAGAATATATATTTTGGAGCTGGCATCAAAGTGCCTTAAAGGCTTACTTGTAGTGCTATTACATATGCAGAAATATATATGAACTGTCCCTACTATTGATTTATTTCAACACTAATAGCCTTATTCCTAAGATCTCTATTGCTGTCTGCATGAAATCAATTTCCAAGTCATCAGTGACGAACAGGAACAAGAAAACAGCAGCTTGTGGTTTCCTCACCCAGCAGTTTGTAGAGAGTGTGAGCTGCAGTGGTGCGGTCGGCCTCTAGGGGCACCAGAGAGTCAAAGGTGATTACTCCAAACCTCTGCAGGCTGGAGGAGATCCAACTGGAAGACAGAGAGGCATATTACGTATTATGCTTCCAATACTTTGTTACCATCAGTAGCAGTAAGAGATGTGGTTGAAACGGACTCGCACACGAGTGAATCCACAATGTCACATTACAGCAGAGTTTCCACGTCAAACATGAAGGTGACTCTTCTAATAACTGTTGGGATCATCATGGTCAACCTAGGTGTGTGTGTGTGTGTAGTGTGTATACTGAATAAAGTACCTAAGGATGTCTCTGTCCTCGTCAGTCTGAGCCTCGGGCATCTCCACATTCTCCTCTGCAATAGACTCCATTCGTAGATGGGCCTCCTCTTGTGGAGACCTACACACACACACACACGCACACACACACACACACACGCACACGCACACACACACACACTCACAGTGATCTCTTTCTTTATCCACCTAGCTGTCCGTCCGTCTGACACTTACCATCTGCTGACGGGAGTGATGGCGTCGCTCAAGGATTTGTCCTCTTTGGACATGTCCAGGATCATGTCCACCACGGCTGTTTACACACACGCACACGCACACGCACACACACACACACACACACACACACACAGCACTCAGTGAACGGCTGTAAGTGAATGGTGTGCTGCGAGAACGCGACCTGAAAGACTGATGTGATGTGACCGAGGAAGAGAGGACTTCTCACATGAGCCCTCAGTGGGTTGTAGTCCTGACTCACTGGATATCTGAAAAAGAGAGAGACAGAGCTTCATGAAATAGAAACGAGGTTTATGATCTAATTTCTCTCACCACTGAACCGAACACACCAGCTGGCAGGCTACGACTGCTGGCTAACCTTTATTATCGTAGCCGACAGTTTTACAAACACCCTCTCAGGTTTTTGCGTGCCATGACGCGGGACTTTGTTTGTTTCCTCCCTACAGACGGCACTATTTGACTTTAGATTACTACGCGGTGCCAGGACGTAAAAACACCTCCACTCCTCTTTAAAGTGCAGCTCCTCACAGACCCACCTCCCTCGCGCTCGACTGCCTCCTCTTCCTCTCTGTCCTCAGTATTTCTCTGTCATGCTGTGACTCCTCTTCCTCCTCATGTCCGGGCAGGGTGGTGAGCGAGGTGCACTGCTTCCACAGGGACTGGAGGTCGGTGTGGAGGAGGGCTGTGGGGAGGGGTCAAAGGTTATGCTCAGTATTTAGTATTTTCTTCACAACAGCTGATGTGAAAAACACACTCAAAGTTCACGATGAGTTTTACGCTGCGGGTTCTAGAAAGAGCTCGGTTCTGTTTCTGAGATTGGCCCGTGTCCTTGAGCATGGTGCTTTCTCTCTGACTGCACATCGTTTGAACATTTTAAGTGAAAAACTGACCATTGAGGATCATTCAACTTTCTTGAAGATGGAATTTGTTTTCTTAGGACATTTATTTATTTATTTATTGGCTTCTTTTCCCAGATGTTTGCAGATCTACTGGAAAAAGCTAGGCAATGATTGTTAATGTTCAGTCAACAGTGTGTGTGTTTTTCCTCCAGCTAGGGGGCAGTGTGGCACTTAGCACTGACATCCACAGGGGGCGGCGAAGAGCTGAGCAGGAGTGGCACGCTTGGTCAAGGAGGGCAAGTCCAGCAACACCTCAGACTGAGAGGGAGAACAAACACATCAGCATGAGGTCACAGTTTCTAGTAGGAGTTCTGCTCGTTTTGAGAGAGAGAGAGAGAGAGAGAGAGAGAGAGAGAGAGAGAGAGAGAG
>NW_022280040.1:37571-53957 GCF_004355925.1 Anarrhichthys ocellatus
AGAGAGAGAGAGAGAGAGAGAGAGAGAGAGAGAGAGAGAGAGAGAGATAGGGGCTGAAAGCCAGTGATGGTGTCTCAAAGGAAATTAAAGAAACAGGGAAGAAGAAAAGAAAGGCAGGAGAAAATAAAATCAATGAGCGCCATCCCAGCGGGCTTAGAGAGCAGGAGGAGAACGGGAGAGCTGGAGTTTAATTAAATGACGCGCTGGTGAATAGACACTTTGAAGGCAAATCTTTGATTACAGAATGGCAACGACTGGAAATTCAATTGGTCAGTGTCAGTGACCATTTGATCCTCTTCAGGGTGTGTTTATGAGTCCGCAGAATCACCAAACTTCCCTCTACATGACTGGAGTGTGCATTTTAAGTCAGTTGATCTCCGTGTGTTTCCGTACCAGTGTCAGAGTCTCGGCCAGCCGGTTTTCGATCTGCCCCTTCATCGCTCCTTCGGGTATCTGGACCTGAGGGTCCGCGAAGACCAGCTGACGCCTGCGGCCTCCGCCGGGCTTCCTGAGAGGAGGAGCTGCCGTCTGATGGAAAGCGTGAGAAGCCCCACAAGCTTTAATGTTTTTACAGCACTGGGTCTATAAATGGACGTCACACAAACTGGAAATCATGAATCTGTGTGTCGATACACACACGTGTGCTTTTTTTCTCTGTGACCGGTTTTCCAAAACGAAACTAGCAGCTCGTGAGTCACTTTGTGGAATGTGAATGAAAGCTGATGACAGCGAACGCCTCGTCGCTGTCGTCTCCATGTTTCCTGCATTTATGACGGCAGGTAAATTAAAATGTGCCGGGAATTTCCCTTTTAGTGTCATAATGGGTGTAGACAGGCACTCAACTTGGATTTAATAGATTTTTGTATTTAGGACGAGATCAAAGTTTGCCTCCAGTAATGACAGGGTGGCTTGTATGCTCTAAATAACTCGGTGCGAGTACAGCAATTACAGTGGTGTTAGTATTTCTTCACACTCAAGACACAAACTGCAAGTCTTTCCCTATTTCAGTTTACATTTTTGCATGATTACAACTACCAGTGCACACCTGGCGTCCCCCGTCTCTCACTCCTTCACGAGGACTTCCTGTGTCTCTGTCTCCCTCTTTCCCAGAGGGTGGGCTCGGCATGGCCACTTGCAGCGGGGTCATCTCCAGGGCGACAGCAGCCCGAGGGACCTCCGCAGGGTGACCTGACTCCTCGCCGAGCAGCCACGCACTGTCCCACTCTGCTCTCGGCCTGGACACAGCGACACACACACGCTTACTGTACAACACATGTTTTACTCTATTCATGTCACGTTCTGAGCTAAGTATACTGACGGCACGCTGACTGCCAAGGACAGAAGACGCACCGGTCGATAGAGGACGGGGCTCCTTCTCCTTCCCTGGTGCTCTCGTCTGCTTGCTGCCCTTTCGCTTCTGTTTGACACACACTCGTACATGATTCACAGTGTCACCATGTGGCACAATAGATGAGCACAAATAAACATATGATCAAGTGGACACAAATCCCCAAAAAGGATCTCATCTGTAAAAAGCTTAGTCACGATGAAATGACATACGTTATTAAAGAAACTGGTTTTCCTTGTTGTACAGGAAATCTACTGTCTCACTGCTGTTTTAATGCAGAAGGTAAACAAACGTTCTGCTGGCGTAGAAGAACAGTCGGCCGTGTCATCAAAGCGAAGCAGGCTTTTCTCTAACTTAAACGACGTTCCCTCTCAATTCTCCCCCTGAATCGAAAGCCTCTCCTGGAAGTAAACCTCTTCTTTCTGTCAGCAAAAGCTCTCACAGAGTCACAATTGCTTTTTTTCAATTACAGCCGTGGCACAAAATAACTTGACCTGGTCGACTGGTGCAGACGCGTAACGAGAGAGGAGGAACACACCGAGGGGGCTGATGCACCGAGTACAAACCCGCAGTATGACATCGGACCTAAAACACAAAGATACACACGCAATGCTAATCACACACTGAGGTACAACACCTTTACGGAAATGGTCTGCTTGATCCATCAACAAGTCGATCTCTCTGGATGTGGCTTCGGGAAGCTCAACTCCCTCAAAATACTGCTGCAGACAGAAGAGGAGGAGAGACAAACAGAGAGAGATGGGGACCAGAAACAAATATAAGCAATGGGGTTGGATGTTTAGTGTCCACGGTGATTAGTGTTGTAAGACAAGTGATGTAAACACAGCAGTAAACACAGCGAGCACAAAACAGAAGCGTATATATAGATAGACTTTTTGCATGCAAAGCAAAAGTAAACCCAAGGGGCAGACGGCAACAACAACAGCAACGTGAGCCACATATCTCTGCTAATGCACAGTGAGTGCAGGCTGATGTAATTAAGTCCGATCTAATCAAGCTGATGAGGCTTCAGCAACAGCGTTATCTGTCCCCAAGTGACACAATGAGGAGGGCAACAATGGACCCAGACTCACTGTAGTGAAGCCGCTTTTATGACCAAGACGATATATAGCTCCGACTTCTCTTAAGCACCGCGGACGCTGAGCGGTGACTTCAGGACAGCCAGTTAGGCGCCAGGAGTTTTAACGTCCACATTCCACCGCACCGTTAACTTCCTGCATTATTTACACCGTCTTAAAAAATGGATGGAATTCTTTTAAACATTTGAAAAAAAAAAACAACAAAAAACAACTGTCTCCCATTATTATTTGTTCTTTTTTTTGAGCAGTGAGAGAATAATGAGAAATAAAAATGTAGAATTTCAAGAAAAATGGAGTGGGCCGTATAGAATCTGTATTGGCTTTAATGCTACTTCCTCATCACAATGACAGGAGGGACCAGCGAGCGAGCGGCCTACTTGTGACAAAGAGCTGAACTGATTCTGCTGTAGGCGAGCGGTCCCGTTTCCCGGAGAGTTTACCTCGGCAGCCGTGATGACGAACTGCTGCTCCTCTTTCAGGGAGATGGCGGCCGGAGGTGACCTGAAACCTGGTTCAGCACAGCAGGGAGGAATTAAGCCCAAATCTGGAGCCTGGGGCTGATGCCTTCTTGTGCAGATAGACTAGAGATTAATTCGCTGATCACAGAACATGTATTCACAGTGTTCCTAATAGCAGCAACATGTTTTGTGCCAAAAGTTTAAATTTAGAAGAAAATCGGAATCTAAGCTAATGAACTGACCCATTTCTAAAACCTCTGAAGAATCAGAACAACCTCATTTATTTATGTAAGTGGGTTTATTTAAAGTGCATAGACCTACAAATAAACCCCTGTGAACATTGTATTGTAGTAAGTTCTGTCCCATTTCAGGTGAGGCCTCTTGAAATGGGACACAGCTGCCGTCTGTCAAACGTTACATCATCAGTCTCACCGTCGATGTCGTCCGTGCTGTGAGGACTGAGCACCAGGGAGTGCCGGGAACCTGCCGCTTCCATCCCCGACATTTGCTAGAAACGTAGACACAAACATGACATAGCGAGACAGAACACCTGAAACGTGTTGTGCGTGAACACGAGGTTAAGGCTGTCGTGGACCAAACTGATTTAGAGGAAGTATTTTTTCTCTTTTTCTTCTTTCGCCTGTCTGATACATAAACTGGCTCTGAATATACAGCAGGTACTAATTTGCAGTCCAAGTTTAGGGATGCTTTAAATTCCATGACGGCACCCCAATAAATGATTTTCATATTCCCACACGTTTGCTCCGTCTGTAATTGAACCCACACATGGTGTTTTCCACAGGGAACGATTACGAGGAGGACAAAGTTCAGCCGCGTCGGCCAGATTTACAGCACGCAGACTGGGTCAGAGTCATCTACACCTGTGCATCGTATGGAACATGTGCTGTGCTGGAATGGGAGTGACCCACACACGTGAACATAAGGCCAAGAAACAATGACTCAGCAGTTGATGGTTTATCAGTGACTTGAAGGTGAGCATAAAAAAGTGGAATATTTTAGATTATGAGTTGTTGTTGAGTTTCGTTGTGCTAGGCTACAGAAACAGAGACATTAGACCACACCACCTGCAGTACATGTTGTACAGGTGTAGGTATCCTTACTGTACCTGGTGTATCTTATACATGTTGTACAGGTGTAGGTATCCTTACTGTACCTGGTGTATCTTATACATGTTGTACAGGTGTAGGTATCCTTACTGTACCTAGTGTATCTTATACATGTTGTACAGGTGTAGGTATCCTTACTGTACCTGGTGTATCTTATAGGGGCTGGGCAGTTGGTGTGATTCCATGAGGCCGAAGAAGGGGTCCTGAGCTCCCTCAGCCGCCTCCATCATGGTCATGCTGTCAGGCACAGCCAAGGTCAACCTGCCAGAGAGAGAGAGAGAGAGAGAGAGAGAGAGAGAGAGAGAGAGAGAGAGAGAGAATATGTTACTAATCAGAATACGAGATCCATCAATCACATTCAGGTCTGCGTAGCTAATCAAACACTGTGCATACATTTATCTGCACTGTTGATTTTAATGGTAAATGATAAAATATTACCGGAGTGAGATTAACACGCAGCATCTTTAGAGTGCAGGATGTGGAAAAGATTTATTGCAGAAACAAAAGAGCTCATACATTACCGCGGTTACATAACACGGCTTATTAAACATTTACGAAGCCGGTCGCATGAAAGTAGCTCAATTTGTCCATCACTCACGCGATAACACACTACCAGCTCCTTTTCACAGTCTCTATTCCCCAAAACAATCCCCCTCATAAATATTCCACCAGACGCGCTTGAGCTCTTCTACTTCCTTAAACACATACAATCTCTGAACAGCTTAAAACTTTAGGCGCCCAAGGCTACAAAACAGTCCACAGCGCATGATCAAATACGGTGTGTGTGTGTGTGTGTGTGCAGACCTATCGGACTCAGCCATGTCAATATCTATGCATCTTTTAGAGCGCAGCAGGCGGTCAATGGTCTGTTGAATCTCCTCTGGAAAACAGAAAATGGGTTAAAACTGAGTTTTCACACACAAACATAAACCTCTTAGAAGGACAATCTCCACCCTGCCATGCTTATGAAATACAACATAACCATATTTCGTACTCTTGGGAGGTTCTAATCTATTTTGCTGATTGATGAAATGAAGGATTGTTGCTATGTCCCGAGCCACCCCACACAACAGACGTGGCTTCTCCTGCTGCTCATCATTATGCATTGTATTTCACTGTTTTCATCAACCACGACACAACAGCATGATTGCGAATCTGTCGGACGCAATCTCAAAGTCAGGCTGTAATTTAAGAGCAGACGGGCGGAGACTGTTGAGCTGTGTTTGGCTTGTAATGCATTCATCAGCTCTTTATTGGCTTCTAAATCAGAGTTGTCAAGGTGATTTGGGAGACATGCGTTGTGCAGATGTACGACAATGACATTGTTTGGGTTTTAAACCAAAACAGAGAGAGATTTCTACGTTTTGCAGCTGACAGAGAAGGTTTGTAGAGAATGTAGCTTGGAGGATCATTACGACTGATTTTGTTTTCTGCTCTTGCTTGCTCCACTTCCTGTGTTGCCCTTACCGAGCAAGAAGCCACACTGCTTGTGGTAGACTATGACCACCCCGTACTGCAGCTGAGAGGACAGGTAGAGAGAGAACCGAGGCCTTGGTAGGTTGGGTTGCGGTGCAGGAACCTGAGCTGTCACGTAGTCCAAAATGTCCCCGCTGTAACGATAAACAGAATTACTGATGCAAATTTAAAATGTGTTTCATGTCAAACAAGTCACGCTGGATCCCTAAAAATAACCTCAATATTTAAATTCAAAGAGGTTATAACACTATTCTCTTTTAGCTTCAAACTCTAGCAGGTGAGTATAACTTTATACCAAACTAGACTGCAGATTGCTTCAGAACAAGCTGCTAAAGATGCATCCTAGCACATTGTTACTATTAAAAGTAATCTATTACCAAGCAATATAAGATGGGCAAGATTGGTAGCGGATTGTTACAAAAACTACTGGAGAAATACTTATATATATCTATATATATATATAAATTAAACACATTTTTTATCTGGTCTAACATTCTTATTAATGAAATGAATGAGTCTTGCTAGTGACAGAAGCAGACAGCTAAGCTAAGCTAAAACTAGCCACATTCTTACCATGTTCGGTTGACGTCGACTCTGAGAAGCTCTCTGCGTGTGACCCTGAGGCCTCTGGTGGCTGCTAACCTGAATAACACAACACATTTTTGGATATTAACGATATTTAGAATGAAACCTTTGCTGACAGGCCCATCTGACACCCTTACAAGCTAATGAGCTAACGTTAGCTTTATTTTAACTCACCAGACTGTAGAAAAACATCCAGAGTGGCGTTGGAGGACAGTTGGGTAGTAAAACATTTTAGCTTTCTAGATGAAGCAGATACTTTGAGGACAGAGGTAAAGGTTTAGGAAAGTATTTAACAAAGTTAATGGTAAAATATTAAAAGCTTTATAAATTGTACCGCGAATTTCAAGCGCTAAAAACGTAATGAATCTCACCAACCAATCAGCTCGTGAGCTTCAGCGCATTGAAAGTAAACAGTCGTGATGCATTCAAGGACAAAGGAAAGTTAGAGACCTGATGTTTGGACGGTAATAGTTTTTTAAGAGGCTGGTGTTTTGAGATAGAAATGTGAATATTAAGGGTACAGCATTATTCTAGATATTGCTTTTTTCCACATTGAAAGTATTAGTTACTATTATGATGGTAGATGATTAGCAGTGATGGAAAGTACATGTACTTAAGTACTGCACTCTACTAACAAACCTACAGAGTTAATCATTTTATTGGTTCCTTGAGTGAACTTAAGTACTTGTCATTTTCATGAGTATTTCCATGTTATGCTGCTTTATGCTTACATTAATGCAGTATATTGTAATTGTCCTTGTACTGCATTCACTCATTTACATCCACTACATCACAGCTACATACAAAAATATGACCAGTTTAGAAAATAATCTGCATTGTTATAGATCAAACAACCGGACAGTATATTAAAGTAGGCTAAAATGATCTCCATATCAACCAATTACAACATTAAAGTACTGCTTGTATGTGAAGATCATCCATGATCATTATTCAATAGTGTATTATTTACAGGGAACATTCTGCACAGTGATACATTTTACTTTTGACACTTAAAGTAGGCCTACGTTATGTTGATAATACTTTTGTACCAAGTAAAACTTGTTGAAATGTTGAGTTTCACTTGTAATCAGTAATATGATAATGTGGTTGCTCAACCACTACAAATCAGCTTTACAAAATGTGCAAATATTATGTTCAAGTTCAGGATGAGTCATGTAAGTTTTGCAGGAAAAGAAAAGATATGAAGATTGATATGAAAATACTCAAAATGATTTTTACGACACAAATGTCTCATGCAACAAAAGCTAAATTAACAGTTAACACAGGGACACATGATTACAACTCGGACAATTTGGTTTTTTTTTTATTGTGCTGTGTCTTTAAACTTTTGGTGAGGAAATTCATTGCATGGATGTATTTTCTTTATTATTCTAAAATGCACTTCTCTTGCTTTCGGGGTTGGAGGAATAGCACGTTGTTAGTTTTATAATTGTAATATTTGTTTTGGTGGCCGAAAGTCTTACTTCTATTTTTACTCATGGAAATGAGAGGAAAATGTGACGTCACCCTCCTTGTGGGTAGTGGTGAATGATTGGCCCCGCCTCTGTGCGCGAGGAGGCAGGCGGTAACGTGAACGTCGGGTGGTGGAGTCTGATTGAAGCTGCTTAGTGAAGAAACTACAGCAGAAGGAAACACACAGTCCTTTTTTTTGTTTTGCCAGAACATTCCCTTTAAAATGGCGTACCACAGTCCGTACAGAGCTTCACCGCCAAACAACGTGGCTCAGGACCAGACCTTTCTGTGGAATATCTTCCAGAGGTGAGTGGGGAGAAGGCGGCTCGTGTCGCTGCTGTCCGCCCGTCTCTCACTCCGCTCCGCAGTGGAACACGGCTGTCGTTGGTAGCGCGCGGGGGCAGGAAGAGAGAGCGGGGCTGGGTGGCGCTGACACGGAACTGTTTCATTCACAACTCGTTTGTCTTTACTCTCACGTCCTCATCACTGTTCGTGTCTGAAAGCAGTGCTCCGCAGTCGAAATGTGCGCCTCGTCAGGTTTAAGGTTACCCGTTCAGTTGCGGAGCTTCTAGGAAATACTACTGCACGGTGTACAACACGTATAGCCCACAGCTTTTCACGTCACGCGGCTCGTGTGTCAGTGTCACGGAGCTGATTGTTGGCGTGACATGGTCCCGAGATGAAGTCATGGACAATCAGCTGGTTCAATCTGCGAGCTGTCTCCCACAGCAATGAGAGTTTACAAACTGGGGTCCAGGGACCTCCAGGAGTCCTTGAAGCCTTTTGTTCTGGGTCCCCCCCCCCCCCAGAAAAATAGAGATTTAAGATCACTCATGTATTATGTATATGAGATAGAGATATGAGAGAATATTCCAGGACTGAATCTTTCAGTCTGCAACACATCTGCACCAAGTCAGCAGTGAAGAAAATCCTCTCAAGATGGGGTTTCCTCAAAAATCCTGACAGTTGTGAGGCTATATGACGCAGTGTGTGTCTATTTATGAGAGGCTGACATGAATACACTGGAAAGCTCTGTCCAGCATAATAACTATAGACCGTGTAATCAGTTCTTGGGCTGATGTCACAGTATCAGTGGCGGTTTACAACCACTGACAAGTCATCAATTTCTCCACAGCCTGAGTCAAAAGTGTGTCAGCAGCTGAGAAGGTCACAGTAGTAGGCAGAGAGGTGGGGGGGCACTTGATATGCTATGGCTCCTGGTAATAGTAAGCTATAGAGTTATGTAATGCTGCAGAGGATTTTTTTCTCTCTCTTTGCTTTCTCTCAACATTGAGATGCTACATGCATTGCAAGGCTCGGATCACCCTTAACGAATTATTAATGTGCGTGGTGCCAAACCTCTTTATAAATCAGTTTGATGTACACATTCTGTCTCCTGATTACGTCACACAAGTACAATAATATGACTTTCATCAACCTACACAGTCCTCTCTGCCTGTCACTGTGCTGCTTCGTCTGCTGTCTCCTGGTATGTATCTGGTAGAGCAGTGCTGGGTTTCCCCTCAGTCATGTGATCAGAGTCAATAGAGCATAGGCCTCTCAATCTGTGTGTGTCTCACACACACACTTACAAATCAGTGACTCACAGTTCCCACTAGCTTTTTAACTTTGTGTATTCATTCAGATTAAGTCACACTATGTAACTCTCTTTATCATGTCGAATCCTGAATGTGTAACGACAGGAGAATGAATTGAGTCAGTTATTCTCAACGGGTTTTGCATAGTGAACGATGAAGGTAGGCCGACACCGAGTGAATCATGTGGAAGTCATTCGCTCCTTTAATGCCTGCTTTTATAATGAATGACGTTCGTATGACAAAAACGTTGCCACCCAGCCCTTCAAGTGTTAAGAAGAACATCAGTGTTTGAGTTGGATTTAGATCAACAACAAATATGTTGCTGTGCAACTATGACAACATGTTTCACAGATTGTATAACGCAGAACATTTTGGAAAATCACATTCAAACTTCAAATAAATGAGAACTTATAAGGAGTAAATTCACTTCTAGAATAAATGTACTGGAGTGAGTGAGATTCAAAAGACAATCCTTTTTACATAAAGTCAAAGTTTATCACTGAAACCAACCCTTGACCTGAACCACAACTTAAAGTATAGATCCCAAAACCTAAAACAGTAGGAATGGAAACTGACCGTTGCACCAGGATTTCCTTGGAAGGTTTTTTGTTAAATTGAATGCAGCTTTCATTTATTTTTTGTTCCCGCTATGGAGCCACAATGACATAGTTTATGTGGAAAGCAGGACGAGCTTTGTTCCACAAGCCTTTTTCCAGCCTGGTTGCTTAATAGGAAACAGTGAAACATGGGAAAATGTGAGTAGAATGACCGCGCCGTGGTGTTTGGTGTCGCGTCCTCCTGGAGTTTTACATACACGCTCTGTATTTGACAGCGTTAAGATGGACACGCCAGATGGTTAACTGTCTGTGCTGCAGGCCAAGAGGGAGTTTTAATGATGCTTTCATTCGTCAGCTCGCTCTACGTACAAATCTGGCGAGTTAACTTTACCTGAGGCTGACCGAGTGAGTTAGTGAGAAGGAAAAGAGGAGAGCTGTTTCTGTACACACATACTTCTTTGAGTTAATCCATCATGTTTGGTAAAGGTTGGGAACTCCCCCCTCCACACCTTCACTGAGACAAAGTTCTCATTTATGCAGACGTGCTGCGAGCTGGTTCTCTCCCCAAGGAGAGCAGTCGGGCCTCCTTATGTTTGTTTTTCTTTTGAATGCGGGGGGGAAGGTAAAGCGAGGAGCACATGTAAGACTTGTAGCTGATCGCCGTGCAGACAGCCACGAAGGCTGCAGACATGGAGATTTAACCGCACATAAGGCGTCACAGCTGGGAGCGGAAGCCCAGCCCACAAAGTCAGCACTGGCACAGGGGACGGGGACGGGGACGGGGGGGGGGCGGGGGGGGGGTTCCCCCTGTCTCCTCCCCTCACTCTTTTTTTCAGCTTGAGTGTGCTCTGTGTCAACAGGTTGCTAAAGAACAACTGAGTCACTGGATGTGTGACTAAGCGACATTTCGAGGCCCGTTATGTGTGTCACAGTCCAGCCTGCTCATGTTTTTTTTATGTCTATATCTCAGAGGAGGACTTTCGGCGGACTGTTTCACAGCTGGTGTCTCAATAGCTGGATTGTATTTTAGGGAGATGCGTTTAACGTTCAAAAGGAAAAGTATGCACAAAAGTAACGGCTTCGTCGTGATGTAATTGCTGAGAACAAGATGCCGTTACAGCGTTCAGAATGAATGTGTCTTTGCCTGAGGATGCTCATGCCAAGCTACCAGTGTGGGGTTTTGTAATTGCCCGAAAGCTGCTGCTTGTTGGTCAGGGGATGATGACGTGCCCACAAAGAAAGAAGACAAACAGAATAGAGGTTATTAACTTCTCCTCAACCTATTAATACTTAAAAGTGTTTAATGATCCTTTTGAGAAGATGGGACCAAGACAGATAAACATGTCACTCAGTATTTGTTCTTAATAACATGACAGCATATGTACTCTCATATGACCTACGTCTAGTGTGGCCTTGTGTCCTCTCTTTGATTACTTTTTTGACAGAAAATGTGATTTGTTATTGTGTTTCTTTGTAGTTACATAAATCGTGACATATTCTCTGGAAGGGAGGCGTGTTCATGTGTTCAGACGGAACACATTTCATTATTTGAATTATTTAACAAAAGCATAAAATGACGGATTAATCAATAACGGAAATAATATCAAGCTGCAGCCCTGTCATTGATTAAACGGCCAATTATTGATTAATCGTTTCGTCTGTGTCAAACTGAAAACTCATGATTTCCTGATGCCCAAATTGACTTTCGGGAAGGTGGAGCCAGAGAATGTTTGGCTTTGGGATCAAGGATCAAAGTTGTTCTAGATAAGTTTTCTGTCGATCGTCTAATTGATTAAGTGACTAATTGTCTTAAGTTATAAACCCCAGCTCCTGGACCAATATAAGAATAGGGTAGAGATGAAAGTTTATTTTAACATCATGCTTAATTCTAGTGGATCGTTGAATACTGAGCTTTTGGAAGGTGGAAGACATATTTTTTGAGGCATTTTATCTTTATTTGCTATGATAGTAGAGATGCAGGGAGATGTGGTTATATGTGGTTATCTGTAGTTATATACTGTATGGTTATATGGTCTAAACCACAAAGCCACCACACGCCCATGGAAGCTCTTTTATATAATGTTTATTTTTGCTTTCTTTCTTTAAAAGAATGTTACACTGTGACATTCTTGCAAGCTGATGCTGTATGCTGGTAGCACTTCAAGTTACACCACCAACTTTGCCAACATTCAGTTTCACTTTTCGCTGTCTCAGGATCAATACACCCCCCCCCCCCCACCCCCACACACACACACACACACACACACACACACACACACACCGACACACTTGGGGCTTGTCTGGCTGTTCCCAAGGGAGCTACAAGCGTACAAGCCGCCTTGTGTGTCCCCGATCATAGAACTCCATTCACTCTGAGCGGACTGTTGAAACACTAACACGCGCTCAGGGGGATACGGTTTCCGCCAGCGAGTGTTGATACCTGCTGCTATTGTGTGCCGGAGCGGGTGGGTGTGTGAAGTGGTTAATGCATGCGCTATCTAATCTGCGTTTTCTTCTCCCCCAGGGTTGACAAGGATCGGAGTGGCGTGATATCAGATTCTGAGCTTCAGCAGGCCTTATCGAATGGTATGTATCAGTGTCTGACTTCTGACACTCCCTTGTTTGTTTCTCTCTCCTTATACCTTCTTATTTCTGGACGTTTGCGCTCCGTCTCCAATCTCTCATCCTTTTTTTTTCTTCTCATTTTTTGATCCCTCCGTCTCCCTCCCATCCCCTCGCTCTACACACCATCGCTTTCTGCCGCTCTTTGATTTGAGTAACTGCCGAGCTTAAGCAGAAAATGAATTGTGATTTTATTTTGATCCCCGCATGGCAGGTGAGCTGAATACAAATGAAAGGAGTATTATTTTTGTCCCAGGACAAAAGAGAAGCAGACGAAAAGTTTTACGATTGCAGCTTCAAAGAAAACACAGTGTCCCAGTGTTGACAGCCCACAAGGCGCTGTAACGGCTGCTGATTGAAAGTGTTGCTGTGGACTTGTCACAGTCCACAGCAGTCCAAACAGTGTTGCAGATCTACATCTGGAGGGTCCCGCCAGGACAAGAAGTGTGAGGAGGGAAGGACCAGGAAGTGTTTTGTCTCTAGCCAGAGATGCAGTTCGGGTTATCACGCAGGTAGTTTCATTGAACGGGATCAATGCTCGACAGTGAATAAGTGTGGATGCAGGCTTGTTCGTTCCTTCTCCAAAAACCAAAATAAAAGGGCAAAAGTACGAGAAACGGATAAAATGGTGTGCTTGCCTGCTCAAACGTTAGCGAAGTTGCTTACTATCTACAGTGGTTTGATGAACACGTTGGTTAGTCCACATCCTAAAAAGCCTTCTCTCTTGAAACGTTGAAAGGGAAACAGAGTGTTTGAAGAAAGGAACAGCATGAATCTAACCTCCGTCAAACTCCTGAAATTGGCGACTTCTTACTCTGTTTGAGTGGTTGGAGATACAGGCACTCCGGTTGTACAGCTTTGTTAGACTGACGGTTCTTCCCTCTGTAACTATGTTGGGCTGAGCACAGACACTCGCATGCCAAGATGTAATTGAGGCTTGCCATCAAGTTACTCAAGGAAATAAGGTTACTTACCGTCAGAGATGTTTGTTCACGCCAGATAAAAATGAGAAGCTGCTACCAGAAATGTTCTGTATGCAGTTCTTTGATCGTGGTATGAAGCTTTGCCGGCCAAAAAAAAAATCTGTGCATTTTGCCAACTTCCGTGTGTGAACTCGGAGGCAGGCAACACCCAAAAACACATTTCATTTTCACACGCGCATTTCACGATGAAGGAGAGATGGACAAAGTCGAGTTCAGTTAATTTTGATCTGATGTATTTTAGCCGACACGATCCTTTGGAACTGCACCACGGTCACATGACTTTACGTAACCACTACTCGGCTAAAGGTGTACGAGAGTTCGGCGTGATGACGTTCAGTTGTCTCAGTTAGCCACTTGTTAGCGACCGCCTTTTTCAAGACTCGCAAAAGTCGTAGAACAAACTGTTAAAATCTCTTAAGCTAAGTTAAGTTAACCACGGACCTTATTTCTAACCAGTAACCCATCGACCCCGAGACGAGGGAACCGGAAGTCCAAAAAATGCCAACAATTTAAATACATCTTGTACTCCAACAAGGAGTGTTTGGTATGCTGTAGAAAGATTGAAGACTGAGGGGAAATAGTCGGCCCAGAGGAGCAGGATTCAAACAGATTGAGGGATCACTTCTCACCAGGGCCTTGTAAACAAGGATACTTGTAATTCTCCAAGACGGTTTGGGGAGCAATGTTGAATAAATTATGTCATCTTCTCCACTCAAACCCTGGCGAGTGAAGTCCGTGTTCCACTGGTGAAGTATCCGTCTTCATGCCCACCAACAACCCAGCACCAGCATCGCCTCTTGACCATCCTCGCAGCTGGCTTGAAACACCATCGTGATTAATGAGACGCATATTTCGGAGGCTGATGTTTTGTCTTCTCATTAAAATATAACGTGGTCCCCTCGACAAGTTTGTGGCTGAATTGCTCAGGCAGCTTTTCAAAGACTTTTGAACAGATTACTCTCCTCAGAAACTCATTTTCTTTTTTTTCTGGGCACTTCAGAGGAGGAAAAAAAAAGTGTTGAAGCCGCAGCGAAGGAAGCTGTTATCAGGCTGCGCAGTGGCTCTGGCTCGGCATACTGATTAGTGTGTGTGTGTGTGTGTGTGTGTGTGTGTGTGTGTGTGTGTGTGTGTCAATTTCAACTTGATTCAATTCATTTGTAGAGGCCGAAATCACAAATTTGCCTCAGAGGGCTTTACAATCTGAACAGCATCCTCTGTGCTTGGACCCTCGCATCGGATAATCTGCAGCACAGAAAACACTCCCTGATGGAGTACAAGATTTTTTTTGAATGATGTTCACTACAGAGTGCTGCAGGAATGAGTCCTCAAACCCAGAAATGAGTTGGCATCTTTGTTGGCTCTTCTGGTTTCCTCCTCCTGAAGTCGATGGGTTTTTGGTTGGATGCATGAAATACGATCTGTGGTTAACTTAGCTTAAGAGATTTTAACGTATCTAGATCATTTATAGCCTAGCATTAGCCTTTTACTTCTGGCAATTACATTTACACTTAATACCATTAAAGTAGAGTTCATTTGTGAAGATTGTCTTCCTAGTGTCCTAAACATGTGTTTGCCACAGAGCTTATTTTCTGCTGAAATAAATTGGATCAAAATGAACTGAACTCTACTTTGTCTCATATCTTGTGTCTTATATCTACTCTCTTTTATCACTGCGTGAAATATGCGTGTGACAATGAAGAGCATGTGAATGCGAAACATTTTTGGGTGTTGCCTGACATAATACGCGGAAGTTGGCAAAATACACAGACTCTTTAGGCACTAAAAGAACAAAGAACGACATACAGAGCATTTAATAAACCCGGTAGCAGCCTCTCATTGTCTGGCGTAAACAAACATCTCTGACGGTATGTAACCTTATTTCCTTGAGTAACTTGAGGGCAAGCCAAAAGGACATCTTGGCATGCGGGTGTCTGTGCTCAGCCCAACATAGTTACTGAGGGAAGAACCTTCAGTCTAACAAAGCTGTACAACCAGAGTGTCTGTATCTCCAACCACTCAAACAGGCGTGTTTATCTTAAGTATGCGTGAGTGTTGTTCATTTTCTCTGCATCTATTGCGTGTATGTGTGAGTTTGTTCGGTGCTGTGTATATGTGCACCTTGCTGTGTGTGTGTGTGTGTGTGTGCGAGACCAGCAGGTCTCCCGGTCCCGGCCCTTTCCCGGTCCTGTCTCCATCAGTTCATTAGGCTCACTGTGATGTGACACAGAGCCAGTGAGGCTGAACACACACACTGCACTGCACTGTATCCTGTCCTGCAGTTTACTCGCTAAAGCCGCCAACCGTGCCTCTGTCTGCCTGTCTGTCTGCTATTGACCCTTCTTTTATTTACATCACACCATCAACCAAGCGTTGTCTTAACCCCCTCCCTTAAGGGAGCAGAGAGTATCAAGGCCCAGGAGGACGGGGCTTTGCTGCTGCTGTTCCCTCTCCTCCTTCCTCTGCTGGTTCTGCACCACACACACAGTCTCTCTTATTCTTATCTCACCTTTCAGCATTCAATCCATTTAATACCAGTCTTTATGCACTATGGCTCTATGCTCACTGTGAACATGATGTCATTTTTTTTCTAGTGTCACAACCTTTTCTTTTGCTTGTATTCATTTAGAAACTAGCGCAAAACATGACTACTTGAGACTTGATGCAGCATCCCTCTCCTCTCCTCTCTTATCTCCCACATTCCTCACATTCCTCAAGAGGATATGGCACCGACTCGTTGCCTGCTGTGTCCTCTTGACTGTTAGTCCTCTCTCACACTATCGTCTCCCATTTTTCTCCCGCCCATGCTCCTTTTACTTAGTCCCACTTTTTCTACTCTTTCTCTCCATTCACCCTTCCCTCTCTCTCCCTCCATCAGTCCTGGGTGTGACAGTATCCTCCCTGATTAGACACTGATTGGCTGTGTGCCGCTCCAGTGTATGCGCATGCCTGTGTTGTGTGTCGGTGCTGTGCCGTTTGCTATAAATATGGAATCTTTTGGCCTCCCATCGCCCAGCGGTGAGCAGACATCATACCGGCTTGCCGTCATGCCCCCCCCCCCC
>NW_022280040.1:54057-55096 GCF_004355925.1 Anarrhichthys ocellatus
CCCCCCCCCCCACACACACACACACACACACACACACACACACACACTCTCCCCACGCACACAGATTTATCCTCCTCCAGTAATTTATTTAAGTGTGGTAGAGCAGTAATAGCCACTAAAACTGCTGATACGATTGAGGGAGCACGTGGCAGATTGCAGAGTAGGCTGAATGGCAGGACTCCAGGATCTCGCTTAACAACTCTTACCTTTACACTTCTACACTGGTAGCATTTTGTGAAACTCCATTTCACTTCAGTTGAGTTCGATGATCGCACTGAGCGTGCGTTTCTGTTAGCTAGTGTTGAGCTGTAGCTGCATAGCAGATGACTGAGTTACACCCTGTAAGTTTTAGCTAATGGTCTGAGGCAGCGCTGCTGCTCCGTGTCTCTCACATCAGGACTATTGTCTGGCATAAACCACAAAAACACTCAACCGGACCCATTGACTAGTGACTGTTTCTAATGGGTTATGACACATGAGCAAGGATTTGGCTCAGTCCTGGTGGTTTTTAATGTTAATGTATAAACGCGCCTGCCTCATAAGATTGGCCACAGTCAGATGGCTGAGAGGACTACTCAACATGTTTGAATGGTCCTTCATATTTTTATGCAACACTGTGGGGACATCGACTAAATGGAAGTCTGAATCATTAAATTCTTCCTGTTCTGGGGCCAAAATGTTAATTTGGTGTCTGAATTATACTGTTTTTATCTCTGTTAAAATAGCCGCTATGGAAGGAAACATTTGGACGGCTAGAAATAGTAATTTCAGCAGTAGAAATACAAGATGGCGATAGTGATTAGGCTGATTTTAAGAATGGTGACCCTGATGATGTCGACCCCCTTTTTTTAATTTTGCCTAAATGTTTAATGTAAACTGTAATTATCTTCCTTTTACATCTCAGTCTAACCGTTACCTTGGGAAAACAGGATTTAGCTCATGTGTGTGTTGGTTCACGCCTGTGAAACTACTTAAAGATATATGGCTGTAAATGTGTGTGTGTGTGTGTGTGTGTGTGTGTGTGTGTGTGTGTGTGTGT
>NW_022280040.1:55496-85264 GCF_004355925.1 Anarrhichthys ocellatus
TGTGTGTGTGTGTGTGTGTGTGTGTGTGTGTGTGTGTGTGTGTGTGTACACACAAGTGTCTCACTGAGCTCCAGCACGGCCGTTATGCGTGTGCGTACGCTGCGGTCGCGTCACCCTGTTTTTCCACCAGCCTGCCTCTTGCCTCACCTCCTATATCCCCTCCCTCTCCCCTCCTCCCCACTTCTCTGTCTCCATCTCACCACTGGCGGTTGGGCTCGCCAGTGAGAGAGCCCAGTGTGTGGACTGGACAGAGGGAGTATTGTCGCTGTTTGCCATCAGACGCACACAAACATCTCAGACTAATATGGCCACCTCACTCTGGGCAGCCGCAGTCCGTCTGGCAAACATTGGTGACCTCACAGCTCGCTAAGTGTGTGTGTGTGTGTGTGGCTGGAGAGGTCACAGCTTGTTCTTCTTCTCTCGGCCTCTGGTCATTTCTCTGATGCCTCTAGTGCTGTAGCAACATTTATTCAGATTTTTTTTATTTTTTTTTTTAGAGATTCTCTGATCATGTTTTTTTGATCTATTACTGATCGTCAATTAGCCACATCAGCTGATACAGATTCAACACAGACTTGTTTGCATAAAGCTTTATCAGGGATCGGCCACTAGAAAGCTAAATAGCTAGTTTAAGAATATAGATTCTGGCCCAAACCCCAGCTTCAGGCCTGGTCCCAGAACAGCTCTACCCACAGCGCTAGACAGCCTCCAGCATCAATAAAACAAAGCGAGTTCGAGGAAGGGAAACGTCCAGTGTAAGTTAAATCTGGACCGGTTTATTAATCTGGAGGTGTCCTGAAGCCATTTCTGCCACTTTATCATTTATTTCGACACTTTGGAAAAACAAACAGTTTCTATAATGCATTTTGCTCACCACCTTTTTATTCAAATGAGGTTGAAGTTGTATCTAAGCTGTTACGGCTCACACTGCAAACCTGCTTACTGCAGGCGTAGATTAGCTGTGGAGGGAAATAGAAAAAACAAGCAGTCAGAAGCAACACGGTGAGGAAAAGGCTTCACGCTGGCATTTTGCAGACGCTGTTTTAGGGTCTGTGGGGAGAGTCGGCAGAAGTGGGCTCCAGATTTCAGGTTACTGTAACAAGAAGCTCCTTCTCCTCTCATCTGGTGTTCCCTCCTCTTATTGCATTTTCTTCTCCTTTGTGTTGTTAACTTGTTCTCTCATGTTGTCCCTTCCCTGCGTCCTCCCACTCACCCGTCTCTTTTATTTCTGGTCCCGAACTGCCGGGCCTCTCTGTAATAACGGGAGGTGGTGAGTCAGCAAGGATTTAGATGCTCTGATAAAGAGCGTCTTGAGAGTTGAGAGTGTGAAGAGGGATATAAAGTACAAACACCCTGATGGACTAAAGCCCACTCAGTGTTTTTCTGGTCATATCAATGGCAGGTACTGTATATTCACATAAGATTGAAGAGTTTGTCCCGTAGATGAAAAATAACCATTTTTGTGTTTGAGGGGGAAAAGGCCATGACATGTCCCAAAACTCAGCTGCTTTCAAGACACTTGACAATTTCAACTTGCGTTTTACTTCTACGAGATAATGACATATTTAAGATGCTAGCAACCGCAGCAGCTTTATTCCCATGATGCTTTGCCTCGCGGTAACCCGTCTGCTTCTGGCTGGCTACCTGATTCCCGTCATGATTAGGAATAATTGGTTTTCCTATCACCTTCTCTTCTGTGTCATTAACTGCTAGAAAAACTGAAGTTTTTACTGCTTTTAGTTTTGTTGTTCTTCCACTACACACTCACTCTGGTCTCACTGGGCTGGAATGTTTTTAACTGGTATCGTTCTGTCTCACAGGCACATGGACTCCTTTCAACCCGGTGACGGTGCGCTCCGTCATATGTAAGTAGCAGCTGACGCTCACCAACTTTTACACAAACCCTCGTTGTCCTCAGACTATGCTGAGTTGTTTTATTTGCCTACTCGTCCTCATGACACCCGGATGAATGAATTACGGTTTGAGTAATCTGAGGGCTTTGGCTTCAGTAACTGCTGCTGTGGTGGAACCCTCCAGCCATCAATAACAGAAGGAGGGGAGAGCATCAGCAGGAAGACGGAGAGTTGGTCTCAAAAGACGACTGCCGACTGCCTCAGACTCCAAATATTGATCTGCGCTCTTAAAACGGTTGTAATATACAGCGGAGGTTAACAACTTTAAACTCTGCAGTGTGGTTGAGGACTTTTTATTTTACCGTGCCATTGTAGGCCAACACAAGTATAGCTAAATATGTTCCAGTTTAGACTAAATGAGTTACACTCAGTCAATTGTTTGGCCGTCCCCCAGCAAGAAGCTTATCCTGTGATAACACTCCCTTTGTTGGGAGGTAATTGGATTGAACCGCATGAGGTTGAGGAGTGTAGTATCGATGATGGAGCGGTCTTCTCCCTCTGTTATAATCTTATGGACCTTTTTTCGTCCCTTCTCCCTCAGCCATGTTTGACAGGGAGAACAAAGGCGGGGTGAACTTCAGCGAGTTCGGCGGCGTGTGGAAGTACGTCACGGACTGGCAGAACATCTTCAGGAACTACGACCGGGACAACTCCGGCTTCATCGACAAGAACGAGCTCAAACTAGCTCTGACTGGATTTGGTATGCAGCAAAGTATGCTTGTTTATTACATTCGGTGATAATGGTGGAGGGTGATAGGTGTTTCTAGGAATGCCCTTTCTCTCGGCTTCAAAAGGTCAGATTTTGTCTTCTTAGTAAGCCTGTGTGTGTTTGGATTGATCAGCATGTCATTGGAAATCGTTTTTTAAAAGGAATAGTTTTCTGATTTTGCTCGTGCAAAGTTCTTGTTAGGTTTTTCTGCCGCAGACGTGCAGTTCCAGCTTTCCATTTACGATGCAGAACAAACAAACAATCGCAACAATCATTACGCAAAATTCATTTATGTCTCAGACGAAGATAACACGACGTCACAGAAATGTAACTAATACATGAATAGAACTGTTCAGTTTATGTTTGGTTATGCATGATTTCTATCAATGATTGTGTTTGTGCTGTCTGAGCGTGTCTACAGGGACGAACTAATAAGTCCAGTTCACTGTTAATGTCCTGTTTGCCGCTGTGTGCAGGCTACCGTCTATCAGATCAGTTCTACAACACACTGATAGAGAAGTTCGACCGCCAGAGGAAAGGACAGGTGGCCTTTGATGACTTCGTCCAGTGCTGTATTGTACTACAGGTAACCGATTCACACTAGATCCAGATGAAGCAGTAGCATAGGAAGTCCTTTTGGTCTACTACTCGCATCACAACGAGCCTGCTCTTGTATTCGTAAGATTACACGGGGGAAGTTTTATTTATGCATATTTAAGAAAGGCGTTACGGTCCTCCCTGTTAGATTATTAATCCCTCGTTGAAGTGCCACTTGAGCCTGTATGTATCTTCCGTTTCAGTGGTTTTCGTACAATTGTAATAGAAGCTGCCAAGCGTAGCTGTAGCCTTTGACTAATACAGAAGCAGCTCTTCAGGTACACCAGGAGAGTAATATAACCGCAGCTTCCTCAGACCTATATTCAAATGAATGACCTTGTGTCGATGCATCCGCGTCTTCTGAAGTATTGGGTAAAGAATTCAAGGACTTGCTTTTCAGTGACTCACTGTTGAATGTTAGCTGTGGTAGTAAATGCATGAAATGTGATGATGATAATGTTGTGAAATCGAGAGTGAAAGGGTTGGAACGAGGATGTTTCAATACCACACCGTATCAGTATGAATAGATGTTTGTCCACTTTGGAGCAATGAGACCTTGAGATGAGAACGAGAAGTTAAAGTCACTGTTTTTCCCTCTCCTTCCACAGAGGTTGACCGACGTGTTCAGGCGTTATGATACAGACCAGGATGGCTGGATCCAGGTTTCATATGAACAATATCTATCCATGGTCTTCAATATAGTATAACGCACAGGGATCATCACAAAAGAGCACAACTGGACACAACTGTGCCAAAGCTACCGGCACCTCCCAGATGTCTGCCTTGGTGGACACTACAAGATTTTTTTTTTTTTTTTTTTTTTTAAACCTAATTTTTAGCCCCAGTTGGGCTGTTTCACACAAATTTATAAAATACACACAAGAAAACGTAAAGGAACCTTCAGTTTTTTGAGGTTGTAATACCCTCCAGATGAAAGTATTTGTCTGGAGGTACAACTGCCTGTGAAAAAAAAAAAAAAATCTTGTAGCGTTTTGTTTGATGACAAATCTGAACTACGTCTGTGCTGGGGGTGGGAAACTTCATGGACACAACCTGTCTTTCTGTCTGTCAGTCTGTCTGTTGTTATCAACAAACTTTTCAACGTCTTAACTTTAATTGATACAATTTAAAAAATAAATAAATAAAAAAAAAAAAAAAAACTCTGTTGAGAGTAAAAATGATGCATTGTAAATATGATTTTAGATGCATTGCATGCTTGCCAGGGAAATTTAGCCCCACGTTGAAGCATGCTTTCCCTTTCTCTCGTCTTTTCTTCAGCCCTATTTTGCTCAAAGCCATGTTTACAAAAGCGGTGAAAGCAGGTGATGTGCTGCTTTGTGATTCACTGACATGCCAGCTTACATGCCATATTTGTACAAACTTATTTTTAACTGCAAAATCAAATGTTAGGCCATTTAATTTTTGGTAGAGGGTAAGCATAATGCCTTTTAGTGTGGCTTATTTTTTGTGCATGATGCCTTAACATGTGTAAAAAGAACACGAAAGAGAAATCTTTTATTAAAAAAATAAAGAAAATCGGGTGTGGAGTTTTGTTTTTTAAAATCATTTATAGGAGCGTAGAGTTGCATTGCAGACGAAACTCTTGACCTGCAGAGCGGCTCAATGTCGCCCTCTGCTGTACGTCGGTAGTTTCTACCACCGCAATGCACCAACACGAGACCCAGAACCGTTAGTGCATTGTTCTTGTTTCTGTGGGGGAGTATAAAAGTGTTGCACCTGCATATAAGCTAGCTAGCATGCTGCAAAAATAGGAGAAAACGCTACTTTTTGTTTTTGAGTGATGTTAATGTCATTTGTGAAATGTGCTGGCACTTTGTGTATAAATTACGTTTTGTAGGAGTGAGTGTTATGGCGCTAAAACGGACTTTGACCTATGTTATGGGCTCAGTTACCTGTCAGTAAAACATTTAAAAACTCTATAAAGGAGAGTTTGTTGTCAGTATTTCATTCGGGAGGTGAGGACACGTGAACAGGTATGTGTGGAAACATGCAGTAACTTCATAATGACTGTAGGGGGCAGCAGAGGCTTCTGTAATGTCAGAACACACACAATCACTGCTACATCACACTCAACGGTGATGTATGTGAGGATTGTGGGTCTTCAAAGCAAGACGTCATCATTAAGAGCCAACACAGAACACACAAGTGTCCACAGTTTTATAATGACAAATATAGGAGGTTAACTTCCCTGTCCGCTCACAACCTAAACGCTTTTCACACAGTTGAGTGTCATTCATCACGTGATAGATGGACCTTTTTCACGACATACACGTTGACTGGTCATAACAGAACAATCACAGGTGTATTTAAAACTCTTAAATGAGGGCTAAGTCCCACTTGATGACCCGGTGAGCCAGCATGCACAGTGCCAAGGCCATAAAGTGGTGAAACTTAATGATACGCAGGCATTATTCATGTTTTTAGTCCCACCTATAGTTCTCTTTATAGGACATGTTAAATATGTGCTAAGAAAAAGGTACATTGTTGATCAACGCTGTTCCTATTATTTTAATTTTATGATTACTGTAATTGATTAATTTAGTCTTAAAAAAAATACAAAAAGTCTGAAATTGTCCTTTTAGCTTAACAAGACTTTACTCAATTATCAAAACAGTTGACACATTTTTAATTGACTCATCAATTCAGAGCTATTCTCAATTGATTAAAAACACGTTTAAAATGCATACAATTGGAAAAACTCCTCTCAGAGAATTATACAACTAGAATGTGATGCTATAATGTTGAATTTGCGTTGCGCTGCTGGCTCACTGCATGTTGTTGCTCAGACTCAGTAAAAACAATGGAAAACAACACCACACACACGGGAAGTTAAGACGCGTATCCACTCCCTTACGCACACTGCACTGTGTGATCATTTGTTTGAGGTGAAGCAGAGTAGAAAGTGCTGCTTGAGACAAATTGGCTTTTTTTCTCCCCCCCCCCCGTCCCGCCTTGCATCACTTCACCGGGTTTTGTTCAGCAGTCGTTGCTCCCTAGAATAGCCTGCGTGAGCCCAGTGGCTTTGTTTTCCGTGCTGTTTTCTCTTGGATGCAGTTGCCTCGGGCCTGCGGTTGACAGCTGGATTCCCATGGGATTACCCTAAACAATGTCAGGTCAACTACCTGCTGCAACCTCAAGCCACAACCCCTGGCACACTCACACACTCTTATAAACACACAGAGTGAGAGCCCAAGGCGGTCACCTCAACCCCAGACCTTTCCATCGTTCGTCTGTCACCGTCTGTGTCGTGAAGTCTGTCCCCGTAAAACCATTTGCATTCCGTCTCCGTCCCTCCTACTGTGGAGGTTCAACTTAACGTCTCCGGGGTCGGCCCCTTTCTAAGTGTTGTGGTCCATATTGGTTTCAGTCTCTGCATGTTTATCATTCTCTGTCATTAGTTACGGTGCAGACCGTGGCCACGGAGCGCAGGGGGTCCGTGGTTACCGTGGCGATGAACCGGGCCCAAGGTGCGTAATGCGGTGAACCAGGAGACAGCGAGGCGTCTGCGTGGAGAGCTGGAGGCCTTCTCACAGTGACCCGGGCTCAAACGTGGCGTTCCTCATGGGGAAGGTGAGACAATGGTAAGAAATAGAAGAAAATTTGCTTTTCAATTCAGTGTCGTGCTCAGAGGCAGATATATACAGACGTACTACAGAGTTTGAACCTGGTTCACATCTTGTGGAGGAATTTTGTCTCTAGTTAGAAGCCAGCCAGCCGTCTTCAGCATTTTCCTCGGTTGTGTGTTTCCTCTTTCATCTGTGCCTCATTTTTATTTTTATTTATTAGGAATATCATGAAATTCTGAGAGCAGTACACCTTAAAGAAATCCTTTTTTTGGATTAATGCAGAGAGATAGATGAGAAGATCGATGTCTGCATGCTAAATATGAAACTACCACCAGCAGCCAGTTAGCTTAGCTCTCCCCAAAAACTGGAAATGGTGGGAAACTGCTATCCCGGCTCTGTGCAAAGGTACCAAAATCCACTTACCAGCACCTGTCAACCTCAATGATGATTACATCTTGTTTGTTCCATCTGCACAAAAACTAAAGTGTGAAAAAACCTTGTGGTTTTATGGGGTATGGGGTATTATGTTGGGACTATTTCTTGGCCAGGAACAGTAAGTCTCCTCTGGTTGGAGTCATTGTCTCTGCAAGTTACAGAATTTTTTGAATGCGAGAATGTATTTTACAACTTTTTTAACTTCCTGTTTTAATAAGTTAAGGAAACAGACTATTTAAGCCCTTTAATAATACTTGGTATGGGCTGAAACATATTTGCAAACCAGAAAGGAAGAACAGGCTGTAGAATAGCTGTGATGCAGTTATGGAAAGTCATGAGATAGTCATTGAAACTTCTCCGCTCTTCCCTCCAGCCTCCCTTCCGTCCTCAATACTCAACCTGCCGTCTCTCCGTCACATTCTTCCTCTGCATCTTTTCTTTCCTCCTTGGGAGTCCTTCGATCTATCCGAAACACCGAGGTGACCTGACCAGTGCACACGCAGGAAAAAAAACCACACTGCACACCTGTGAGGAGGCCTGCACCGTGTCAGCCTCCCAAAAAGTCAGAATCAGGCCCACGGCTCCTAATACCTCTCAAAATAATCATGGCACATGCTGAATGGACTCCTTCCCCCTCAGTGGAAATAATGTCTTCAACCTGGATCAACCTGTTTGTGTACAAAGGGCACCGCCGCCTCAAGAGAGAAAAGTATATACTTTGTTTTGGTACTTCGGAGGTTGGAGCCTCTCCAGATGGTGGCTGCAGAGGGCCACTAGTCTCGGCTGTGAACAGAAAACAGTGTGCGAGTGTGTGAGTAATTAGCTCGAGTTAAATGGGTTAGCAGCGAGCTAACAGGTCGTCCCAGCAGAAGGGGCGCTTCTGTTATCCCCAGTATGTCTGTAATGTGCTTTTAATCGTCCCACCACGCATTCCTGTCAGCAGGTTGTCCTGTACTGCCGCTCCGCTGGAACAAGAAGACTGACCTTCAGCGGCGATTAGCGGCCCGTCTGTGTTGTGAGATGGAGAGCAGGGAGGCTTGTTTGACTGTAGTGTTTCTGAAAACACAAGGAATCCATTTAGTTCAAATTAGCGCGATCACTCTCTCAGCTCTCGTTTTTCACTGTCGACATGTTTTTTTTTTTTCCAACTTGTGAAATTAAGAGTAATTGCTTTCTGCAGGTTTTGAATATGCCGGCACATATTTGGAGTGTTTGGGATTCGGATTTCTGTGGATGTTTTGTCATGTACGATTTAGATGAAGCTGTGTCACTTCAGCGGAAGCCACTTCTGATGTCTGTGAAGCCTCACTAGTCCCATAAAAACACACCGGACAGTGCTAAAATGTTTGTTAGGGGTCAAACTACAAATTCCCAAAAAAGTAATATATTCAAATCTCTTTTATAAGAGACAACAGTTAATGTTCCCAGTTTTTACACAAAGATGTTGAACGGAGTTGAGGTCAGGTTTCTGTGGTGGAATGTAACAAAGTACATTCACTCAAGCAAAAGTACAAATCACAGGTACCTGTACTTCACTTGAGTCTTTTCTTTTCATGGCACAAACTCCACTCCATCTCACAGGGACATGTTGTACTTTTGACTTCCTTATAATTATTCAGCATCTTAAGTCAGTAGTTGCTTTGCAAATTATAGTTTTTGCTTAATGTATGAAGAGCTTATAACATTTCTATCAATTACACTACCCAACAGTATATACAAGTACAGCTGAAAGGATTAGTGGATTGATAGAAAATTAATTGACAACTATTTTGATAATTGTTTTTATCATTTTTTTTAATTGCAAAAACATTTCATGGTTCTAAGTTTAAAAAAATGTGAGGATTTTCTGCTTTTCCTTTAATTATTCTAATAATTTTGAATTTTGTACCACTGTTTGGACAAAATAAACATGTGACAGTATTTCTCACTATTATGAAAATTTTTACAAACCAAACAACCAATTATTTATTGAAGAAAACAATCGGCAAATAAATCCATGATGAAAACAATCATCATCGGCACTCTGATACAAAATAGTTGAAGAGCTCCACCCCAACCAACTACACCAGTAAAATCCTGCTTCTCCCTGAATGCATGAGTGATTCTAATCTAATGACAGTGTAGCAGTCACAGGGGACATCTTTCTGCGTTGATTATATTTACATGCCTATTGTCATGTTGCAACAGGAACAGGTCTTCACTCCTGCCTCAAATTGAAACACACACGTGTTTGAAACATGGGTTCCCAACTTTTTTTGGCTCGTGTCCCCTTAAAATGAAGCAATGTCTATTTGTGGCTCTTCATCGGTGGTTCTGGATGTCCTTGTTTGACCAGGTTAATGAAAGACAGATTTTATTTTATATTTCAACATGAAAGGTTTTGTTAGGCTTTAAGCGAGGGCGGACATAACTGTCCACATACATTTGGTCCTATCATGTACTTTTTACAGAACACACAGTTCCTTCGAAAACAGTTCGTGTTAAAAGAAAATGTGATCTTTTGTCACAATTTGCATCACATTACCCTTTAAAACTCAAAACTCTGACCCCACAAGGCTTCAGCTCAGTGTCCCAGTCATTGCTGAGATAACTCTGTCTGTTTTAAATAACGCTTTACGGGCCTCCGTGAACGAACGGACCAGCTCTTCATAGCTTCTGCTCTTTTTTTTCTTTCTCTCCTACAAGGACAAAGGGCTTCAGGGAGCTCTGTCACATCGCTGCTCCCATAAACAGCGTGACGCAATGTTTCTCTATAATTGCCCTGCGTTGACCCACAGCTGTAATCAAAGCTCCCAGTTGATGGGTGTTGCTTGGCACACATTGGTTTGTTATAATCATTTTCATTACTGCTACATTAGGGAGAGAGGAGGGTTTTATGAGTCTCTGCCTGAGCCTGTGACATAGTGTTTGTCGGCCTCTTGGGTAATGTTGTAATTACCGCATGAATCCAACGGAAGGGGCTGTGGTTGGAGTATGTTAGTCTTCCATTAATGAGGATATTGTGAGTGTGTGTGTGTGTGTGTGTGTGTGTGAGCACATGTGTGATTTGTGACTATGCATTGGATTTGGGCTCTTCAGGGAAGAGAAGCATTCGTGTGCCAGCGAGCCCAAAAGCAAAGCTGCTATCCAAATTGCAGCCCTCGGACTCCGGCTCCAACTTGTTGTATTTTTTTTCATCCTCATCATTTTCCTTTCCTCTCCCGACTTTCCAGCTGCCATACTTTGTAATTTTGTGGTCTCCTCCAGGAGGGAATTTCTGCGCCGGTTATGATCTGAGAGAGCCGGCCAATCACACGGCCTCCCTCAAATTGGAGCAAGATGTCACTGAGGGTCCCGGTCCGATGGCGAGCACTGTTTGGGCTGCGTGTTCGCTAGTGAGGGTTATATCTACATTTCCTTATGATCTTAATTGAGGACTAAAGGTTTCCACACAAATATAAAAACCAGGAGACGTGGTTGGTAGTGATTGTGAATATGTGAATATGTTTAAGGGTTTTGGTAGGTAGTGGTGAGGATTTGATTAAGGGAATGATGTTGAATCGGAGAAAACTCTGTGTTGTTGCTTCATGCACGCAGCCGTCACGTGACAAAGAAATAAGGATTATGGGATAAATGATGTACTGTAAGCTACTGAAACTACAGCCTCCACAAAGTCTGTTTGGATTGCATGTGAAGTCTTCTGGATTGAGTGGACCTCCTGTGCAGAAAATTATAGCGCTGTGTTACAGACTACACACAGTGCTTCATTTGTTCAGCGACAGCCAGAACTTGGGATCATTTGTTGCTCTTTTTGTTTGACACTTTGACGTCTCGAATATTTTTAGTAGATAAACCATGGAGATCAAAACCTAGTGAAAATACACGTTCATATAGAGATGCTTAAAAATGTACTGTACAGTGGATATATTCTACAGGAAGCAGTCCAGGGCCTTGCTCAAAAGCAACTCAGTGGCGTTAACGAAGGAGCTGCAGAACTACGAGAGTTAGAACTTCTTAATGTAGATCTTTTACCCTTGTCACTAGTAGTTTTATTAGCTTTTAACGACTACTTGCAGCACTTCTCTCTACTTGTAGTACTAGCAGTATTGCCTCGACTACTCCCACTACAACTACCATCACTACCTGCTGCTAGTAAAAGCTCAGCTACTGCTGATGTCGTAGCTTCCACTTGGCTCATCTGTTAGTATTCATGCTGCTGCTACTCAAGCTACTTTGACTGCTTCTTTTTGCAGTTCGTCTAATTCGAGTGATACTAATGAGTATGTTTCATGTCTTTTCTCCCTCCTACTGTTAATATTGCTCCTATAATCCCGACTGGCTAATAGGAATAGTTCTGCTACCTCTCTTCCCCCTTATTCTCTGTCTTTCTGCTCCCTCTGCCTTTGTGTATTTGCTCATCTAATTATATCTGTCCATGAAAGTATCCTCGTCTTTTCCTTTGCATACATCATTTGTGCCCTAAAGCCAGGAAGTCGACGCCGTTTCTATTTTTCAACCTCGTTCCTGTGTCCTCTGTTATCACCCCCAGCCTCCTCTTGTTTGTACGCGAGGACGGAGTCGCAGTGCGATAACACCGGTGGCCGTGACCTTTTGGCATCACGGACCAGAGTCTGCTGGGCAGTCTTGATAAGTAGGAGAGGAAGCAACCCTCTGCCAGGTTTCCACTGCGGGGCCAACGGGGCTTACGTATTATTTATGTCACACAATTTCCTCATAAACAACTTTTTTCCCTTTTTCCGGCGTCTCGCTGCTTACTGGCATGCTTTGCCCGCTGACTCGGCTATAGTTTTAAAAGAACAAGTACTTTGGATGTTCTGCTGTAAACACTTTCAGCTATATACTAATACTGATCTCAGCAAGTCGCGGTGTGCTTCACTCTGTAAAAGTGTCTCGCGTTGGACCGTTGCAGCATCTCTCGTGTAGCTGTCATTGCTTTTGCCATGCTGCTGGAGGGTTTAAAATACAACTGTTGTACTATAATTTACCGGCTGTACTAGATTTAGAGTGTAAACATGCAGGGCTTATCGTCTCAGGCCTGTAATTTACAGGAGAGCATCCTGGCAGTGCCCTTGTCTTTCTGTCTGTTTGACTGTCCGTCCTCCCAAGACTGTCTGGTGGCAAGTCAAAGAGCTGATAGTAGCACTGAAACTCTGGACTAGTATCTGCACTGACTAACGATAACCAGTTCTATTACAATGTTTGGCAAAGTGTTTCAATAGCACATGTCCATTTATTTGTGCAATTAGAGTATCTGTTGAAGAATGCCTCACCAAAAAGTTAGAATCCAAATCTCGCCAAGAGAAATGAGCGAGCGGGCCACTAATAACGCGTTCAAGTTCAAGCAACATCTTGGCTGTCTGCCAGAAACGAAATGAGCAGAAGTATGAAAACAATAGGGTTGAAGATAGAAGTGCAGATCAGGGGAGTCAGACACGGGAGAAGACGTATAATACAAGGGTTGTAATTATCTCCGCCAGGACAATCACGCGATCGCATCCGTGTGTGCGTGTGTGCACCCTAATCTTGCATTCTACTGCAGTAAAACTGAATGATATTTTTGGGTGCCCACTTACGGGCTGCATGCTTTCGTGGTTGGCGGTGACTCACGCTTTCTGAAAACGCTTTCTCTTATTGCCTGCTCTGTGCTAACATCGGCTCGCCTCACTCCCCGCGCTTAACGGGCTCCGGCCGTTAGGGGCCGCTAAAGTGACACACGCAGCTGAGTGCATCGCCGCCAAATGGGGGGTTTAGCCAATTATGGGTTGTATTCATTCAATCACACAATACGGCAGTGGTCGTTGCAGACGCACCCGGCGGAGATCTGCACTCTACTGAGTGTGCCTTTCTAGTTTCAGTGCGTCTCTGGACACAAACTGAGAAACTTCTTTCAACCGATTCAAGACTCTTAGTCTGAGAAATGAATCTGACACCTGCACTCCAACCTCTTCCATCAGCTCAAAACTATGTTCGGGAGGCAGAAATGAGCTTCACTGTGGTTTTCACACATTAAGCTGCACATTTCCTCCCAGTAATTAGTTCCCTGCTTCTTGATTGCCACATGTCTTCAGGCTTGTTTGTCAACACATTTGCGTCGTTTCCCCCCAGTTTAGTTGAAACCACTGTGGTTTAGATGTGCATTCAGCAGAGTGATTATTGTTTTGTTTTTTTTTAGCATTTCTATGCCCATACTCTGCGTAGTTGTATGTTGCACAGCCAAGCATCTTCACCTTCCCAAGCCTGTAGTTAGTGTAGTTTAAATCCATGGTGTGGGTGAGCACATTAACACGATTTAATAGGGCTGCATTTCTCAAGACTTTAAGTTTAATTGAAAAAACAGACTTTACAGTGGAAAAAGAGTGCATTTTCCCAATATTAAACAATTGAAAACCGAACTTCCCTCCCCATTTACATCAAAAGTAGCGCTGCTCTGTGGGACGCAGAGTTTATTTAAAGATCCTGTGTTTCTTACAGATTATTTCCTTTTAATGGTTGAATTCTGTAACCGTTTTGGGGTTGGGCACAGATGGCAGCAGCCGGAGGGAATCCCTGGTGGCTTTGGAGTAAGAAAAAAAAAAAAAAAAAAAACCTCAGAGGCTCGCTGCGCTGCTCTGATGTGGGCCAATGGCAACCATAAGGATCTGACAGCTTTCTGGCACGTGATTGGCTGCCGAACCTGCGGCTTCCTGTCTGGGGCCCCTCCGCCTCACCGAGGAGGAAATGAGAAGGAGGAGATGGTTGCGTCACAGGAGTCTGGTATTAGTGTCTACTGCTCGTTTGGATTTTGAGAGACCTGAATGAAAAACCACCATGCTTACCTAATTCCCTGATGTTATTTTGGTGCCTTAACCCAGAGGAACATCACAAAGTAACAAAAAAAAAAAAGAAGTTGGCACCGGAAAAGGAAACTTAAAATAGTGCAGTAATACTTCATTCAAGGATTTTTCTTTAAATGGTGAGGCTAAATCAGGCAAGCATGGAAGTTGGCCATGATCGTCTTATAGTACTCCTCTGATTTCCCTGTTTGAAGTGGAGACCGCTGAATGGAGACCCCTCAAACACACACACACACACACACACACACACACACACCAATCGGTCACGTCAGTGTCTCCTGCCTTTCTGGTCTTCACAGTTTAAAGCCCCGTCTCTACCGGGACGAGGGACCGACGAAGAGTGCCAAATATGAAGAAGCCACATGTTGAATGGAAGTCAAACCTCCGTCCAAAGCTGACATACCAGCGGCCAATTCAAACACCCGCTCAGTCAGTCAGAAACTGAGTGACATCGTCCAGTGATTACATCATCGCGCTTCAAAAAACCGACAGGCTTTTCCATAAAGATTGACTGGACGGGGCCGGTCGTGTGCAGGGGTCAACATTTTCAGTGGATAAATTGATTGGCCAGATATGGCCGTCATTTTGAACAGTTACAAAAAGCTTTGTGTTAATCTGAAGATTATCATGTCGAGAATAATTTGAAACATTGTACTAGTGCTGGGTAACATAACGATAGTATATTGATATGAGACTAAATATTGTCTTAGATTTTGGATATCGCAAAAGTCTCGCCTTTTTTCCTGGTTTTAAAGGCTGCATTACAGTAAAAGGATTCCATTGTCTGTATTTACCAGACAATTTAAGCTGTTGTATTATTTGCCTTTACCCACTGAGTGATATTATCCACATTACTGATGATTATTTATCAAATATCTCACTGTGTGAATACATTGTGATGGCACCAACCCTTCAATATTGTTGCGATATCGATACAGAGGTATTTGGTTGACAATATCAGCGTGGCTCATTGGGTTTCCTGATAGGATCTGATGTGCTTTTTGTGCTTTCTTATGAGGTGCTACATGTCCTGTTTTCATGGTTTCAAGGCCTCATTTGCAGCCTTGGTGGTCTCATATAATGGTGCTCTGCAAACTGAAGAATACACAGCCCTGGCGTTAACTCCGTGGGCTAAACACATGAAATCAAGTTAACTGTGTGTGTCATGTGTGACCCAGCCCAGTGCAGCTATTTGCCTTCATTCCTAGCGAGTATTCAAAGTGAGCCTCCGATTGAAGGTCTGCTCTTTTCTCTAGTCTGGAGTTGTCCGGAAATCGTTAATCCACATCAAACTGAATCGCATTACCCTCATGGGAGGCCATTGTAGTGGGTTTCACTTTGATGTGGTGAGGGTACCAGCAACACCAGCAGCAACCCAGAACACCCCAGTGTGTCGTGTTTCACACTCTGTTCTCAGGCTTTTAGTGGCTGTAGATGTTGGATGCGATGTCCCGCCGAGTGTGATCTCCCATCTGAGGAGATCACACTCTGAACCAGCACCGTGTAGAAAAATCTGACTTCTCTGTTTGAGCTTCCCAAGTCCACAGGGAGGTCAGAGGTCAACGGCAGAGCAGCAGCCTTTAAGCTGGTAGGGATTCAGCAGGGGGAATGATGGCTGCCATTGGGGCTCTCTTAAATAACTGCTGTCTGATTTGATTTTACATGTTGAATGATGCTTGTGATTTTGAGACAAATCTACTGAAGTACATCAAAGTACCAACATATGTACAGATGCAATCAAGCCTGATATGCAGCTTTTGTTGTTTTATTTTTAAGTTTTTGTTACCATTTTTAGCAAAGATAAAGGAAACATTGCTGACATGATGTTTTGTCTTATTTTAAAGAAAGACGGCCGTTATGCTTTGTAGTTTACTGTCCTTTCAGTACAAGTTATATTAGTAAAGAGCGTTGTTTCATAACTAAATGTGACTGAAAGAATCTCTTTAGAAAATATTTAAATATTATTGAAAAATGTAATAAAAACAGAAACTGTTTGTGATGACTCAAATAAATATATATATATATCAAATAGATAAAATACAAGGTTCCGTCTCCTTCACGTCATTCAGATAAGCTGTGACGGCCGTGTGATGCAGGAAGAGAACCCCCTCTTATATTTAGTTATTAAACAATAGGCTCTGCTGTCTCATTGCTCAGCCTTGTTAATAACAAGCCACAGTCTTGACACTGGGCTTATCTGCTTTGAACAAGACGGCAGAGGGCTCCTTTCCAAATGTGAAGCTCATTACTGAAGAACAACAATGACAAATCCAGGCTTTTGTTCTGCGGACGCTAACTGATTATCTCGTATCAGGATCACTGCCAAGCGTTTTTCCTCTCGGTGAAACTTAGAATAGGGGATCAGAAGTCGCCGCTCTTTCAAGCCAAACATGCCTTTTGAGTTAAAACTACTTCAATGAGTCCCTTCCAATCTCTCGGCTTCCATTCATGTGGCACAAAAGCGCAGGTCTGTGTGGATTCCTGCAAACGGGACAGATCAGAGACGGGACTATCAGACGGGAAGAGGAGGGTGAGGGCTGGAGGTGCTGGAGACGAGTGCTGCGGATAAGAAGGGAGATCCTTCCGGTTGCTGATAGCAATGGTGCCAACAGACAGACAGACTGGAGGTCAACCTGGCTCTTTATCTATTCCTCTTATAGAGTCAGGCTCTGTCTTCCTCTCACTGTTCTCTGGCAGCCTCCTGTCTCTTTCTCATTTATTTTCACTTCCTCTTTCTGTCTTTTGCTGTAATCAAGGCTGATAGTGCTGGACACGACATGGAGAAGCTCTCTGCACTAATCAACCGTCTGTTGCTGACGACTACAGCAATGATAAACGGTTAGCTGAAATAGTAATGGAAAAATGGATGAACTAGATAGCTAAAAGTAAGGGAAATGGGATGAACTAGATGGCTAAAGGTAATGACAAAACTGTCAAAATAGTAAACTAAAATAATCAATAAATGAATCAATGGATAGCGAAAAGTAATGGAACATTTAGCAAGCTAGAAGTACTTTAAAATAGGTAAAAGTAATTGATACATTTTTAAATATAAAGCTAAAAGTAATACATTGTGATAAATGTTACATCCTGCAAAAATGGTTGAATAATCTAAAAGTAATTGATTAATGAGCTAAGTTCATCTGGATGGGCTGTGGGTGCACATCAGACAATAAAGGTTGGGAACCACTGGACTAAGGATAGTGTGTGTGTGTGTGTGTGTGTGTGTGTGTGTGTGTGTGTGTGTATGTGTATGTGTTGCACAGACATACTTGTACAGGAATTCTCCTGTGCGTGTAAGTGTGTGTAGTCACATGTGGTGCAAGACAAAGCTCCACGGAGCAAAGCCGGCTGAAAACACTCTCCGAATGTTGCCTCAGTAAATATTGGAAAGACCTTGAACCTCTCACACACCCAGACACACACCTGCGCTGCTAGGGTCTATGCTATTCTTCCAGTTGAATTGCAGCAAAAGGAACTCTGCTGTCATTTAATGTTGCATGTCATCGGCGCTGGGTGCTCAGCCGTACACTCTGTGATTTACGTTTCACTAGGATACACTCCTGTAACGGGGGGATGAAAAATTGAGTGAAATTGAGTGTTTTGCAGACAGCGTAACCCCCCCCCCCCCCCACCCCCACTCCCTCACCTAATCACAGTCTTCTGTCTGTCAGAGCGCCATACGTGCTAACTGTGTGAACCCAAACCAGGCCCCTGGATTGGTCGCAATGGGGATTAACGCTGGTATTCCATGTATTCCCTTTTTAATTCGTTTGAGCGGCATGGAGAAAGAGAGTGGCTTGCATAGTATCAATAGAATCACAGTATTTCCACGACTCCCTGCGGAATGAAAGAAGGGGGAGAAAAACCCTGAAAGCTAGCATGATGATTTGGGGTTATGAAAACATGTCCGACACATGTGCTCTCAATAAGGGGTGGTCAAATAGAATCAGCAACTTGGAGGAATTAGGGAGTCGGGATTGTGGCGTGGAACTTGGGGAGCGCTGAACGGTAGAGAGTTTGCCATTTCCAGCTGGTGCTCTTTAGAAATTAGGACAGATGCCAGAAGCTTACTGTACCCTTGCAGTGTACTCTCTCTGCTCTTGTTTCTCCCTCCTATCCCTCTCTCTCTCGCTCTCTCTCTCTCTCTCTCTCTCTCTCTCTGCGGTAATAATGTAAATGTGTCCAGAGAGACTGAGAGCAAGGAGGAGCTTTGAGTTTTCACGTTCTGTCTGAAAGAAAGAAAGAAAGCAGTTACAGTCGAGGAGTAAACTTGTTTCAAAACGTTGCTCCCCCGACAGCTGTAACCTAGATTAATGCCAGCAGTATATTATGCATTATATGTTTCTTTGGCTGTTTTCACACAGTTTTAAGAGACCTGAACCCAATACACCGATACAGTGGCCTGCGTTTCCTTTCACCTTTCACAGTTAAGTAATCCAAGTGTTTGTCTGAAGGTAATTCAGGCATTCTGGAAATATTTTACACTGGCACGGGAATTTCTTAAATGTTCTAGAGAGCAACAGTGTAGCATAGCGCTACAACTAATAACTATTTTCGTAATCAATCAGTCTGTCAATTTTCTTTTTGATTTATCGGGCAGACAGTATGTTGCAAAATTGAGAAAACAGTGGTTAGAGCCCAAGATGACACCTTTTTAATTGCTTGTTTTGTCCAAAGCCAAAAGATATTCAATTTATAAAATGGTAAAACTGAAATATGCAGTCAATGCTGCCATTCAAAAAATTCCAACAACAGAATAGTTACCTTTTTTTCTGGATAAAACACGAATACTGACTGACTAATCGAATAATAGATAGACTCTTAGTATATATGAGTATAAATGCACTGGTCTCTTTGTGCCAACATATCAGACTGATACAACATGTACCAAAGACGGATATTAATACTGAACTCTCATCCCATCTTCTTGCAGGAGTTCCCCTGATTGATGGAGGCACAGTGCGGCTCGCGTCTCATTGGTCAGTCAGGAGCCCTCAACCTGATTGTGACTGGACGACCAATTGGAGCGCAGGATGCTTTTGCCTAGAGTGGTTCCTGATGGCCAAGGTGTTGGAGTTATGGTAGATTCTGTTTTAATCAGTGCTGCACTATGGCTGGGTATCACACCTCAATACATTACGAATACCTACCAAAGCTTGTCCATCGCATTGCGTTTTGAAAGTTGGTATTGAATGCTTGGTGAGAGCTTTTTTGTACTTAATCTTATATTTCCTAATCTAAATGTACTGATTATTGCATCATTTTTAAATTACATTTTCATCAGTCTAAATCTTCACTGCCATTGCTTTTGTGGATTTGTCCCGTCAGCACTCCTCACTCCTTCAAGCAGCAGTCTGAGGATAAAGTTATGCATGCATTTCAATACGGCATTTCCTGTTGAACATTAACGCGTGAACACTCCCGTATCCTAAAGAAAATTCCCAAAAAAGCCTTTCCATGTGCGAATCCCCCCCCCCTCTCCTTAGACGTTAGAAAAAGATTAGCTTAATTCTTTTAGGAAGTTCCTCTTCCCACAGTCAAGCCTCGGCCTAATTGTCCTCTCCGAGGTATGATCACTTAGGTTTAACATCAGAGGAGAGCGAAGAAGTAGCAGCTCACCAACATACACACAGGGCATCAAAGTGTGGCATCATGAGGCGTAGTTCTTTCCATAAGACTCATCTGGATATTACCCAGTGCTTTCATGTGGGCGAGGAAGCGGAGTGGCATGGAGGCAGCAGGGAAGGGCTGGCGATCTTGTTTTTTGTAATAAGAAAGAGGGTTATTGACAGATTAACCTGTACGCATTTCTAATGTTATGAGTGGCTGCATTTCTTATGTGTATGCATAATGTTCTGTACAGCTTTACAGGCGGCCATGCAGTTAGCAGAGCAGATCAGCTCCTGTCCCTCAGCAGTGTCCCTCCTTCACACAGGTACAGTTTACACATTACAGTACGTACAATATAATATCAAAATACAGGAAGATTATGTCACTGAATGTAAAAGAATAAAAAGAATTGTGCACAATGTTCGTTCACTTTTTCAAAGTGAATATTTCTTACTTTTTCTCATATTTAAAATAATTACCATCAAACTCTTTCTGACATTTGCCCTCTCAAGTTTGCGAACTTTCTGACATTCAAAAACATTTAAAGAATTGGTTTAATCTGTCATCCTCTGTCTCTAGACCAAGCAGTATGAGATCGAGGTTTCCTGCTTTTAGACGGTATCTGATGCACCTGGTCGTTTTTGTTTTCAGATAAAGCCAGCTCATTTCCAAGCCAACCATATCAGCTTGTTATCCACAGCATCACTCCTAAATCTCAGATATAGTGACTAACAGCACAAGAATTAAGTGAGAATGTTCCCTTCATTCACCCTGTTGGATTTTTAAGTTCAAATGTTTTGGTTTTGAGTTGCTATTGTGAGCAATAAGCATAGTTTTTGGAGAAGTTACATTTAAAATACCAGAAAGGTAGGTAGATTTAGTGTAAGGAATATTTTAAAGCCACAATTTGCAATTATTGTCCGCAAGCTCCACATTTCACGTAACATGTGCACAGCTGTTTTAAAATGAGGGCTGCTTGGACCCTGATGGTTGGGAGGGAATAGAAGCTCCACAGCGAGCAGACTGAGACTTCAACTTTCATTTTCTTGATGCAAAACACACGCAGCTATCAGTCTTCACCAAAAGTAGGTTTAACCCAAGCTGATTAAACCAAACTTATTTGTTGTTGTTTGTGAATTATAAATATACATGTTGGTCTTTCACCTTTTTATTTGTCGTTTCAAAGCAAATCATCAAGTAGAATCTCTAGATATCTTTTTTGTATGCTGGGAGATGCAGAACTATAGGAAGGCTGTGAACACAAAACAAATCCGTCACAAAAGATTAAAAACGCATCAAAAGCACGAAACCTGCAGCAGCTCGCCATTGTTGCTTTGGGATTACTGGGATGAGACGTATGTTCGTGTGCGTGCGACCCAGTAACCATAGCAATATGCTGTAATTATTGCAGAGGACTCAGCGCTTCTTGTCAGATATGTGCCAGGTGTAAGCATTCCTATGGTCTTGGAGCACGCTTCCCCTTCATTTTTTGCGTGTCGGACAGACGTGTGTGCATCGCACTTGAGCACACAACACGCGTACAAGATTCTCCTCTGTGTGCGAGTTTGTGTGAACTCTTTCCTGAAGTTTTTTTAATGCTCTTTAATAATATTGTATCACATGACGACTGGAAAAGAACAAAAACCAAGATGTATGGAGATATTTGTGTGTGGGTGTGTGTGTGTGTGTGTGTGTGTGTGCGTAAAATAGATAGATACAGGCAGACAAAGACCTCATTAGGTCTAGGAGGTGTCCTGTCTAGACAGTGTGATGACAGGACACAGAACCTCTGTTTAATGTTTCCTCCTCCTCCCTCTACTTCCAATTCACCCGGCATACACACACACACACACACACACACACACACACACACACACACACACAGTTGCTTAATGTCAAGTAAAATGTTTAGGACATATTGAAGTATTAAGCGCCTTTTTCAATCATTTTCAGCCCAACGTGTGCAGCGTGTTTATCACAGGAATGTTATGCTAGCACTGGAGGGCACCGAGGAGGAGGAGGAAGAAGCGTTTGGATGCTTTTGTGGTGACTTGTGTTTGTTTAATGTGCCCAAAGTTAATGGCCCATCAAGTTGAAACATGGATTCCATGCTGTTTGTCACCGTGCGCTGACTCATATGAGGTGGTAAAAATCCCCTATTTCCTTTCATAGTTTTACCCGCAAAATGACTATTTCCTCGTCTCTGTATTCAGTGCCAGAGCCAAGAGGTATCTTGAGGAAACTCACCATTCACTGTATCATTGCCAATGAAAGAAGTCTTTTTTATTTTTTATTTTTTTTTTGCTGAAACTCAGTTCAACCACTAAATCTGTGTTGTAAATCAGGACTAAACTCTCAGTTTAGCAAATGGGGATTTTGAGTCCAAGAAAAACTAAAGAATCTGATAAATGACGTCCTTCAGAGCACTGGTTCTCTACGAGCCCTGGTTCTGTTATTGTACAGTTTGATCTCTCGGTTGTATCTCTTATATGCACACACACATACGCACACAGGTACACGCACAATGCTGTCTCCAACAAGATCCAAGTCTTTGCACATTATTTTCGTTCTGTGGTCTACTGACAGGATTTCTGCTGCAGGAAAAACATAGAAACATTTAAATATCTCCTCTTGTATGGTATGCCCTACATAATGGTTGCAAGTAATACTAATGAAGTCTACATTGGTGAAAGGGCAAAACACCAGCACTGTTTGATAACACGCTGTAGAAGGAGTTATGTTGAGTAGTAATATGAGATTTGGTTTATTAGCTGTATGAGAGCGAACTGTTGTATTTAGTCTAAAAGCTATAAATGTGTGTGTGTGTGTGTGTGTGTTTGTTGGTGGTACGTGAAGCTTTGATGCTGGTTCTCACTCTTCACATGCAGATAAGATACTGGCTCTGGCAGCAGCAGCAGCGGTAGCAGAGACACCGAGAGATATGGACACCTTTGGACCTTATCACCAGGACCATCACAGTCTGAAGGGGCCATGAAGACATAACACAGGTTAGGGTGAAAGGAATGATGGGAGGAAGAGGAAGGAGAGAGGGGGAATAAGGATTTGAATGTATTCCTTTTCGTCTCACTTAGAGATGTATGGCTCATGTTAAGCTGTTCTCTGCTGGCACTAGATAGTGTTGTAATTTTAAAATATCTTTACACCTGTAGAGCAGTGTATATTTGTTGCAATTTGTTCACCTTCTACAAAGGCAGTGACTTGAAGGGGCAGCCCCATGCAGCTGGTTTAGATTTGAAGTGCTAAGATGTAAGATTATTTAGAAAACGAAGACCGTTTATTTTTGTAGTGTTTGAAGGAGATCGGGTCGCTTCTCCTCTGCAGGTTGCTGTGCGTCATTGCTTGCTGTTTCCAACTCCATCGTCAGGGGTCGTGCCTCAACTGGGCAACATTTACTCTTTCTTCGGCGGGGTCGGAAAACACCTTGACTCTGGATGTGTGTGAAGATGCAATCCACGCTCCATTATAGGCAGCACATTTGACAATTTCGTTGAAGTGAGGACTTTTTCAAAAGGCGGAAAATGTTGCAAGAAAGCGCAATTACCCGAGCATAAACAAAAGTCTAACCTCTTGGGAACATAATCGGTACAGGCCAGCTGCAGAAAACTATAAAACGCAACAGGAACATTATGAGCAATACCAATGCAAAGTAGACCAACTTGGCTTTTTTTATTAGAATAGACGGGCTGTTATTCTGCAGCGAACACAATATGGAAATATGATGTTGGAGTTGTCCTTGTAGCATTGCAGAGCTCCACCTCTGGCTAAGTGCGCACGGAGTGGGCGGTTTCGGAACACACACACATACGTACACGGGCGCGCATATTATGGACTGCAACCTGCTGATTCCTGTTAGACTCTCGTACTCAGCTCACAGGAGTAAGTGAGCGTCGCCGAGACCACTTCCAATATTAAAGGGCGGCTTTTGTCTGTGCGCAACGTTGGAACGTCTTGTTATTTTTTTTTGGAGCGCAAACACATCCGCTTAAGTAAAATGGCTTCGGTCAGTGGACTTATTCTATTATTTGTGAACGTCGTATCAAACGGTGTGTTTTGACTGACTTACCGGAGCGCTCACAATAAAGTTTCTCATGGTGCACTCTACCCTGAAGCAGCACAGCGCGCTACGGGATTCAGAAATGAAAGCAGGACCGACACTATTTTGCACATTTCTCTTTAGGAAGTATTTCAAATGGCTTGATTCGCGAGTCTTTTCTCGCTTTTGATACGCGGCTGTGACAGATAACTGCGCGCTCCGACGTTTGGTTACCATTACGCCTATTTTACATTTGGATAGGCGACTTAAAAAGCTCCAAGACAGACACACTTGGGACTCCGGAGAGCACAGCGGGGAAACACCATGAACAGCTGCTGGCTTGCCTTGGTCGGATTGTGGTGGAGCGCCTATTACTGCATGTTCCTGGTCGCGGGGAGTAATTATTCACTGGATGGAAACAACGAAGTGCACCCGGGTTTCATCCACCGGCGGCTGCGGACGCACGAGAAGAGGGAGATGCAGAAGGAGATCCTGTCCATCCTCGGGCTGCCGCACAGACCGAGACCGCATCTGTCACACGGGAAATACAACTCCGCTCCACTTTTCATGTTGGACTTATACAACACCATATCTAGCGAGGAGAAAAGCCAAGTCGAAGGCATCCTGGACCGGTATGAGTCCATGCGGACGACCCAGAGTCCGCCTCTTGCCACATATCAAGAAACTGCCTTGCTAAACGACGCAGATATGGTGATGAGCTTCGTTAATTTAGGTAAGTTAGCTGAAATTACAGGAGTGCGTAATTGCGCTCCTGTGAAATGTTTTTTTTTTTTGTTCTCACGTTATTATTACGATAAATCAAATGGAAAATCTCATTTTGCGAAATGAAATAAGGGTGAACAGGTGTTTGGCTTAAGTAAGGTTGAAGTGGAGGGTCGCTAGGAAAAAACTTACACGACAAAATATTGTAAATATATGGGGATATGATTTTTGAAATTACGCATGGATCATGTTCACCTTAGAATAATGTATTTTTTCTTTTTCACGTTGGACTTTGAAGACACTACCTCTCTCCGGGTAGATTGGCCCTCCGCGGCTCATTTATAGGACCGACATTCGGTGGTCAGTCCTGCTGCGCAATCTACTCCATGATTTACGTCTTTGCGGGGGAAAATAGACCTTGTATCCTCAGCAAGTCATCAACCATCACCGCTGGTATGTGTGTATAAAGGGCTATTCCCGCTGTTGACCTCCAGCGCGGCGAGTTGCGGTTTCTGTGCGTAAATCGCGTGGCGTTGTTTGTGTTACTCCAGCAGATTTGTCTTTAATTATCTCCAGTGACGATGAAGAGGGACACTTTAATCATAACGAGCTTGGGACATAAAAGCCCAAAGGCTTTCCTTCCATTAGCAGCTCCAGTGTTTACTGGGAGACTCTAAACAAAGCGCCTGAAGATAAACAGAGGCGCTGGTGGACAAGGAGGCTTACTTCCAGATTGATTGTCATTCTTCTTGGGAACTCCGGGGCATTGTCATGATGCGGCCATGAGAGCAGTGAGAAAGTATCTCTGTTGAAGAATGACTGCTCATGTTTTCCCTGAGTTTTACTGAAACAGGAAGTCCTTGGAATACTTTATACCTCACCTTTATAAACCATTTAACAGTGACTCAGTACTGCACATGAAGAAGAAGATAAATAGTTTTGGAGTTAGAAAAAAAACAAATGTTTCTCTACTTATTGATCCCCTGAGTATTGGTGTTGCAACATGCAGTGATGAAAACCAGATATTCAGGAGGCCATCACTTTGGTCTCGAATATCGAAGCCACTCTGTTGGCTTCTGTGTGGGAGTGTGACGGTGGGGCGGCGTGGTGTTTGTGTCTGTGGTTGTGGTGTTCCTGTGTTTCAGATTGGGTTTATACTGTGTTGTTGCACATCTGGCTCTTGACTTTGATTAATCGCATCCTGTGCATCTTTTGACGATTCCCTCAGATTTCTGCGGTGAACGGGGGATTAGGTTGCCATCTCTTCCAGCCGTACACAGAGTCCTAACCGCCCTGGAGGACGGACGGCTTCCTCCCCGAATGTGATTGTAATTAATGTTGGACAGGCCAAGGCTTTCCATCTGCTTTGCAAATAAGGCCTTGCACGACTACCGAGTGTCATCGCCATCCGATTAGTTTTTAATGTGTCTCCAGCTCGATTGGAGCGATTTTTAGAAAGCTGTAGTAGAAAGAGGCCTGAAACACTCCTGGGTGGTCCTTCTTGTTTCTAAACCAGCCTAAAAATCTGGATGTCATGTGTGGCCAAAGTGAAACTACAAATTAGAATCAAGATAAATGAAAAGAAGACAAACAATCTGTCCGGAGCGATGAAAAATGTGGCGCAAGGATTAACAGGCCGAGCCTCAAGCAGATTTACCCACCGAGAGGCACCTTCACCGGCGTAATCCGTGTTTGTGAAACCAAATCAAAGCAAAGAAGAATGTAGCGGCTCCGTTTACACTGCTGATCTGATTTAAAACTGGAGTCACCTTCCATACATCAGCAAATCATCCCTGGGTGTAGATGTAAGAATCTCAGGCTTTAAACTGACCCATGGCAAATAAAAACGCTGACAGTGATTTAAGCTCCGGCGTGAACTGATGTCTTTCACAGCCAGCTGCGGCAGTAGCGCAGATAGAGAGCTCAATTTTCTGAGGGGATTCTCTTGGGCTTCGGATAGATTTAAGAGCCCCTGCGTTACATCCAGTCTCAAGTGCTCTCTGCGAACCATATGCCTCCCCCACCCCACCCTCTGCGTGATTTATGTAGACCTCTTGTTCAGTCATTCATTCTCCTTAGATTTCATCACTTGTTCAGAATGACCCTTTGAGAAAAGAGTTGAGCAAGTGGTGGAAAACTTCAAATTGTGGGTCGAGAAGCATATTTTCCAGCTCCCTTTTCATCTTCATTCCTAGAAAAAGCACGTGCATCACTGTTTGCCTTGCGGACGTTCCTGCTTTCCACTGAGGTCCAGTGAAGTGACACTCTGTGCTGAATGACTCATGCTGTGTGACGCACTGCAGCTCCTGACATGTCCTAATGCACGGCAGGGTCCTCGGGTAGTGGCAGCGGCCACTGTCGAAGGTTGCCCGTGGGGTTTCAGAGCTCTAGTAGTGCGATGGAGCTGTTTTCCTACCAACGAGTTCCTGTTTTGTTTACCTCCGTGCCATATGCAATACACATTCCTGTCAGTGGCTTCTTACAGTTCCACTGATCTACAGGTGATGGGTATGCTGTAATGCTGCTGCAAAGGCAGCCAAGAAGACGGCAAGCTATAAACATGGACGTAAACGACACAGGATGCAGTTCCAGATACAGTAATACTTGAAAATCAGCTTTGCAAATGTTTTATGAAGAAGAAAATGCACACAGGGCATTTTGGTGATTAACACTGAATGTAAACACAACCTTTGTTTGTTTACAAGAAAACTCCACGGGACAGCAAGGCCCAGGGTCTCTCTCGTGGCACACACTGAATTTAAACATGAAGTGATTTCACCATTACATTTATAAGAGGAAACAGATCATCTTTAAAGAGACACATACATGTAATTTAGTATATGTGCAGGAAATCCAGAGAAGTCTGTGCAGTATTCTGTATACAAATGTGTCTTTTTCATGTTAATCTTGTAGAAGAACTCAAGTTGAGACATCTTTAGTGAGGATGACCTACCCTTCTTGCATGCTGGTCTCTGGTCACAGACCTTCTATACATCCCTCACAAGGTAATATATTGTGGAGTGAATGGGGAGACACTGACCAATATTGTTAAGGAGCATCTCAGTGGAAAACAAATACAAGAGGTCAACGCTCACTCAATTAATGAGACACGTTGCTGAGCAAATGTCTGCAGCCACCGTGAGGGCTATAATAGCCTGCAGGGGAAAATGAGCTATTCCAATCGGGTTCAGTTTTTGTGGTTGAGCCGTTACCTCGCGGTTGTGGTGAGTCAAGGATGCACAGAAATGGCTTCGGTTTCACTGGTCGCAGAACAGGAACTCCAAATGTTGTTCCTGTGTCATCTGAATTTAACTGTGATGAGTTTGCCTTGCCATTGCTCCTCTGTGCCAACCAGATAGACAGGTGCGGAGGCTTCTCCGAGCTTGGCTTGGCCCGGAGCGCAGTCAAAGCTCCCGTTGCTTGTTTGCCCTCCATTCATGGTTTTGAAGTCATTCTTGTTCTACTTTTCCGACAGTTTTAAATTCCCTTTCGTTGTCAACAGGTACGTTTGACCCCGCCCTCCTGTTTGCTGTTCAAAGGCTCTATTTACATTGAGATGAGTTTTAACAAACGCATAAATGTGTCTCCGTTGACCAGATCACAGATCTGATTGCATTTGCCTCGGTTTCCCCCCGGCTAAATGCTAAAATCATGGTCTGCTACTCTAATCCAGAAGATGGTTTTAATGCACCTGAAGCTTTTTGGTACCGACTGAAAGACTTTGCAATTTCACAGTATATACTCTATGTAAAATTAACAACGACTATAAATTGGCTGGATTGACTTTGAGCAAGACCCAATGTTTACTCCTCTAAACAGCCTCACAGGCCTTTATCTTGCTCGTACAGATCATTCAGTGGTTGGACAAATCAGGGATCAGAAACACTTTGTATGTGACAAAGAGATTGGCGGCGAATTTCAGTGTAATTTCAGGGTCACTGTAATTATCATCACAGGGGACGACAGACACTCTCCCCAAAGACTGACAATCAGATTTTAATCCATCTCAAATACTGTTTTGATATTGGACAGCTATCCAATCTGCCCAGGACACATTATTTATTGCAGCCCATTTTAAGGCTGTTCCCGTGTCTGGAGAGTTAAATCATACCTGCCTCCTGTAGCTCAAATATTATGCGATTATTTTATGCTTTCGTGCACTCGTCTGTCATCATGACTGCTCTCCTTTTCTTCTTCTTCTCCTCCTCTGTCTCTGCACACCCCATTGCATGGCTATAGCTGAGCTGTCACTTTACCTCTTACCTAAGTCAACAGCCAAGCTTTCTACTAGCCTACCTCCCGCACTTTAAAGGCAAAACAAGCCAGAAAGCTTTAAGAAGTGTATTTTCGGGAGATTAGCCGGGTCCAGACAGCCCTGGGCTTATTCTGAAATGAAATGCCCTTATTAAGCGGCTGTTTTCCTTGTCTTATGATGACTGGCTGCATTTCTCAGCGCCTTAGCCACAGGTAAGCCACTTCCTTTGCAGCGAAACGTGTCCCAAAGCCCCAGCATGATCAAATCAAATTAGTTGGCTTCGATCAAAGAGTCAGTTGTTTGATGCAGAGGGTGAGCTTTGGAACATTTTCACTAAACCGTCTCGAAACACTTCCTGCAAAGCCTCAGAAACCAGAACGGAACAGAACAGAGGACCACCCGTCACTTCACCTCAACTTCCAACATACCGTAAACAATATTAGCCAGAAGTTAAGCGAGGAATTCAAAATATGCTGCAGCGGACTAAAGGATCTTTTCTGAGACATAAACTTGGCAGTCGAAAAACCTTCCTGCAATGGTGAGAAAAGTTACATTAACAAACTACAAACCTCCGTGTTTGTTTTCGTCTGTTTACAGTATCGGATATTTCACTGCCGCTACAAGTTTCGCTTGAACTTGCAGTGATGTTCAAGAACGGCCCAAGATATACAAATAATTCTGCTCATTGAGTTACAGTGTTTTAAAGTGCTTCCTTTTCCCTCATGTTTGGATTGTATTGGTTGTCAAGCTCTTTGGCAAAACACACAGCCGCCTCGAGACAGATATAGGGTCGATGGGGGGAAAACAGTCTCTGGTTAACCCGATTATGCGTTTCCAGTCCAGCTCTGCGTCTGTCGTAAAAGACGAGGTGTTACAGGACAACTCTATCGTCCTCACAGTGTGTCTGAGTATGTGCATGACTCCTGTCAGTATTGTCCTCGGTAGGCGGAGGCATTGACGCAGCTAACCTGTTGCTGCGGGCGTATGCATAGATGGAGGTGTACACACACACACACACACACACACACACACACACACACACACACACA
>NW_022280040.1:85274-116787 GCF_004355925.1 Anarrhichthys ocellatus
ACACACACACACACACACACACACACACACACACACACACACACACAGGCTTGGTTGACCTTAAGGTCAGCATTTATAAGCGAGCATTCCATTTACACTTGAAGTCCTCTCTGTCACACACCCTGCTCTTAACATCCAGCTACGCACACATCCCTCCTCCGCCCCCCCGTGCCCACCCACCCACGATGATATCTCTCACGCCATAACTCTCCAACTGGACGAGATGGCATCAGAGATTACACCTTCTTGCCTTGTTTTTTTCTCTCTGTTCTCATTTCTTCTCCCGTGCTGTCTCGCGTCCTCATCAGGACATTCCAGTCGGGAGCGATAGTGGCGCGGGACGGAGGAGTGTGACGAGATAAGGAGGTGAAGTGCGGCACACTCGCGGCTGGTAACGATCTATCGAACGGAGCAGATAACCCTGGCGGAACATCTGATTAGGGCCCCGCTGCTCCCATTCATCACCTCTGGGTGCAGGCATGGAGGAATTTGCTCTGTTTGTTCTGCCGTGCTTCAGGCAGGACGGGGCAGAGCTTCACCGTCCTCTCACACATCTGTTGTTTTCTCCCCGCATCTGTCCGTCCCTACGTATCTCTTTCACTCGCCGTCTTCGCTCTGCTGTGAAACCTCAGGAGAAATCTTGACCGCGTTCTGTGCAACAAGAGGCGGCTGATCAGAAACAGGTTGACATGATGGCCTTCTCCAGGAGCTCGTATAAACAGATGCATGATCTATTGCGCTACTGGCTCAGTATGAAACAAATTGATTACGGTGTTGGTTTCACTGGGGAGTCTGGTGGTCCAAATCCAGTTGTAAAGGCTTTTCCAGATTCAAAAGAAGAAGAAAAAAGAATTCTAGCATGAAAAGGCACCGTTTAAACATTTGTTAGTCTGGCACAAAGTTAATACAAATGGCAATGTTGATACAAAAAGCTGTCGAAACCAACTTAAATTAGGATAGGATATGATATACGATTAGATACAAGCTACCCACAGCAATGAGAAACTTCTTCATGAGATCTTTCATTCCATCACCTGTCATCTTACTAAACAAATGGAAATTATTTTATTAGATTTTAGTGAATGCTGCTGTTTTTATGATAAATATGTGTTAATTGTTTACATTTTAGCGCCGCCATCACAACCATTTTGCCCACTTATGTCGTACTTTTTTTTGTTTTTGAACTGTATTTTAACCTTTAGCAAATGAGGCTTATAAGTGTATGCATGTATGTGAAGCCAATGACAAATTTCCCTACAAGTGGATATTAAAGATGTCTGATATTCATATATCAGTATGGGCAGTCATGACTGCTCAGGAAGCACTACAACAAAGGTTGTAGTCTCGCATACATGTTTAGTGATCGTTGTAACCACTCGTATCAGTACATGTGCTTCTGAGTGTGTGGGTATATGCTTAAAACAAGGCAAAGACAGAGAGAGAGAGAGTGTTTACTCCCGCATGTCTCTTTCCTGCTAAAAGCGCCGTAAAGCTGTCAGCCTTTGTCTTGTGTTTCACTGTCAAGTTAAGGCCACGCAGAAGAGATCATTAACCTGGAATTAGTGCGTGTGTGTGTGTGTGTGTGTGTGTGTGCTTGTGGGAGGCTGTGTTTGTATATAAAGAGTTTGTATATGTGAAAGAGAGCGACAAGGAAGGGAAAAGAGAGGCAAAAGACGCAAACAAACGTGTCTCTTTGTTTTGATTCCTGCATTTTCCCCAGAACACTGCGTAACCAAAGCCGTGAAACCCATTCTGTCGAAGGTCAAACACACCCGCTGGCTGTGTTTGAGTTTGGTTGCATGTGATGAGGTTTGAAGTGACTGTAAGAACAAAATATAGGACGCTACAGGAAGATCCCGTAGGTGGCATTAGTGCAAACTGCATCAACATTAGCTGTTATTTAGCTGTGGATCGCTGCACACTTCTGCTTGAACATGACATTGATCTTCTGTTTTTAAAAACTGTATTAATGACATCATCGCTCACAGTTTTCCGGCTTAACAGCAGTGAGAAATAGAGCCTGTTAGAATAAGTGAGGGAAACATTTGCCACTGTAAACACAGCTCAAGGAAATGCTGATAAGAGTGGGAGACGGTACAAACTTTGGTTTTCCATCCAATACCAAGTGTCATGGTGGGTATCCCCAATACAAAATGACATCATTTTAAATTACGGACGCATCTTTCCATTCTCTTGTTATGTTAGGAGTTTAGGAGTATTCTGCGTCTATTTTGCATTTACAGCAATAAAATCACGATAGGACTCGTTCGTTGACGTCAAAAAATCTGTATGATGATACATTTGACGTTGCAGAGTTACACAGTACAGGACATACTTTTCTTTATTTAGTAAACACTAGTTGGTATGTCTTTGGAATTTCTCGTCCATCCCGGTGTTAAAAAAGGTTGTGAACCTGTGAACCGCTGAACTCCGGATCGGCGCGTCCTCGTGCGCCCAGTAAACTCCATCCATTATCATAATGACCCCGTCGTTTGCTCTGCCGGAGAGACGGTCGTTCTGGTAATGGAGATGACCGCTGCCGACAGGAACGGCGTAAATGTCATGGTAAACATTCCTGCTGTCACATTCCTCTGTGAAGCCACCGGGAGGCCCGCTGGGATTTATCTCAAGTAAATAAAAAGAAGTAGAGGAAGAGAGAGAAAGGAGGGAAGAAAGGAAAGAAAAAAAAAAAGGCACACCCAGTGGATGCTTGAGGGGTGAGAAACTCTGGGACAGAATAAAGGTGATTTAAAGCCTTTGGTGACCTTGACGGAACAGAGGAAGGAGAGTGTGAGTGTGTGTTTGTTCTGGAAGCCGCAAACACACATTTATGTGAACACAAATGTCTTTGCGAAGATATTTAATAGTCAGAACAAGTAGAACATTTATGGGAATCCTTTCTTAGAAGCCATGCTAGCTGCGTGTCGGCCGGTCTGTCCAACACTTTGGTCCAGACGGAAATATCTCAACATCAATCTTTTGTTAAAGGCGTGTAATTTTCTCTCCCCAGAACCAACATTTTTTTGTCTATGTTGCGATTTTCTTTTCTTTTTTTTACAGATGTGAACCTGTTGAAATAAGTCAGATGAGTTCAATTTGGTTTGGAGAAGAGGGGTGTTAAATGTGAGATGTAATGTGGCTGCACTGCATTTTGGTCCAGTGGTGTTGTTTTTTCTTATATATGTATTTTAACAGTCAGAAAATATCAAAGCCTATTGCACCTGCGCTAGACCTAAATATAATTTGGCCAGTTATTCTTACAAATTAGAAAAATACCCCACCGTAAAACACATTGGAGCCAGAAACTTAAAGTGGATCAACAATAGCTGTTCGTTTGACAGTGATGAGTGTGTTAGGGTGTAGTTTACCTCAAAGGTCAGGGTCAAGGGTCAGGGAATGAATGCAGTCACTCACAAAGTTTTAACAAGGCCGCAAATATGGACACATGTGACTTGTGTGTGTCTGCGCTGATAATTGGCGTGTATATGAATGTTAGACAGCGAGAACTCCCACCTCGTTATACAAGAAGTCTTCATCAAATACTGGTGTCATAGAGTAAAGCTGCACCCCTCGGCCCCTCACATGTTCCCAGGCTGGTCGTCTCTCCATAGAGGACGTGCCTGAAACAACAACCGCGGGTCCACAGCGAGAAAAAGGCCCCATGTGAGCGCAGATGCTCCTGACCCTCCCGAGCAAGTAGCCTCCCTTTCAACCGCGCTGCCGCTGACAAATTTACGAGCCCCAGGCTGACCCGCAGGCTGACTTTCCAAACATGATACTGACAGGAAAACAGTCGGAGACGGGAGGGATGGAGGGAGGCAGGCAGGCAGGGCGGAGGAGAGAGATGAGGAAAAGGGCACAGAGGAGGAAAAGTGGCAAGACTTGTATATGCTGGGTCTATCAGAGAACAACAAAGGGTGTAATATTAAAATCAGCTCATATCACAATTGTTTAGACTTTTTTTACGGACAAATTTGTATGATTTCCAGTCCGCTTTCCTAATTCAGTGCATCATTCTTTGAACAAAGTGGAGAGAGGTAGAGAGGCACTTGAGGCGTCTAACCACAGGCTGCATCAGAGAAACGAAAATAGGGGGACAGAAGAAAGCACGAGGAGGAGAGAACTTTGAGAGATGTTGAAACTGCAAACACAGACAGTAAAGATAAAGGACAGTCGGGTGAGAAAGAAGTAAGATGAAGAAAGATGATGTTATGCGTATATCTCAGTGGAGGTTAGGGCTTTGACTCCCAGTGAGGCCACCCACAACAAAAATGTATCCACTCCCAGTGCCGTTGAGGCTTTCTGGATAAAAGGATCTTATCACTAAGGATGTGCAGGGGAAACTCTGCCCAGTCCTTCCTCCTGTACGGACACTTTCCACACCTCCTGGATACCTTATCTGATAGAAAAAGTCCGGTATGAATCCCTTTTCCAAGAGGAAGTCACATTTCTTGTCTATGTGCATCTACTGTATGCGTCTCACCGTCCGTGCCTTTTTTACACATATGGTACATTGTGATCAGTATGTTCAGAGCTGTTCCTACAGTACACACACACACACACACACACACACACACACGGTATATGCTGTTTGAGATGAACTGCTTTGGAAGCCCAGCTGGTATTGTGTACACTTTGAGAAGAATGTAACTCTGACATTCATCTAGAACACTAAATGATTCTTTTTTGAATAAACGTATCCCTTTCTACTTGTTATATTATAGTCTGTTTTGCAGAATATCTCAGGTATTCGTAGTGGACAGACAGATATCTCTTGGTCCAGGAATTGTGTGATCCCATTTTGGTGGTAATCTAGATCTGAGCTGTTTGGGTTGTTGTTTTGTGTCTGATGCTGTTTTGCTGCTTATGTGTATCAATGTATCAGAAGTCCAGGTGCTCTACCTCATCATTGTGTGTGTGATTTGGGATAGTACTTCAACTAGTCAGGAGCATCATTATTAATAGTAGGGTCTTATTTTGGCAGGTTTGGCCATAATTTCTCCCTGGAATAATAACATTGTGGTTACTGAATTCATTTCTGAGATCAAGTAACATTGCTAAAAAGAGGTGAGACGATCAAACAAGTTGTAAATAAACTCCGATATCGGCCAAACTTACTTTAAAGATAAAACGAATGCAAGTTCTAAAATGATTACCCCAACTGTCCATTTTAAACAGCCATCATGGTTTTCAGACTTCCCGGTTCAACTTTGATCTATCGCACTTACTGTAGTTTCCCTGTCCAATGAGGGATCATCATCAATGTTTTAGGTTCACTCGCTTTCAGTTTTCACCCAGAAATAATGTAGTTTCAAATACGTGGCTAAACGTTTGGCTACAAGGCTGATCAGCATGATTTTGTTTTTACAATGGGCTTTAAAAACACACTGACCTCACCTGAATTGTACATTTAGAGAAAAGCATTTAGAGGGTGGGTCCCAATGTCAACTCAAATAACATGCAGAAAACCAAAGTTCACTAGACTTTCACCTCAACAATATTGTGTTGACATCCTGGACAGATGTATTATTAGAAACGTTGATTATTTTTCTCCTGATTTTCCTCAAGGCCCACCTGCTTTTTGCATATCCAGGTGTCTTGTTACCGTCGCTGTTTTTGGAGCTGTGCCCGTGTGTAAAACAAGCAGGAGGTCTTACATGTAAGTCAGCCCAGGGGGAACATTGAAGCTGGCCCAGACTGATTTATCAGTGGATCATATGCTCTGCCTTTAAGCCGCTGAAATGCGCTGTGGTCACCACAGACTTTCCAAAGGGAATCGCACTGTGGCCTGGCTGTCTTCGTGACAGAGAGCGTGTAGGGGAAAGAAAGGCAGACAGAGAGGTGCGGATTGGGATATATAGCGTCAGAGAGGGAAGAAAAGATGTGCGGAGAGGCAGACAAGGAAGAGAAAAGGAGATGTTCATTGTGAAAGGGAGGGGAGACGGAGTACCATCGGCATCACAGAGTGTGCCGGCCTTCTACCTTGTGTCTGTGGAATCCAAAGCCACCAATATTTTTCACTTCTCCTTTGGAAACAGCTGCGTTTTCCTTTTTCAAAGATATTTTTTCCTTATTTATCGGATCCCTCAGGAGAGATCCATCTCCTGGCCCTGACACCGGCTTCCTCCTCTAAATCTGGGACCAGACTGGCCCCGCTTAGACACACACACCTACACACACACACACACTCATGCACACACGCACACCTGCTGCCCAAAAGCAGACACTAACCACAGATCACTATAGCAGGCCTCTTTACTGCCTGCACTGCTGCATGTTGATAGAGGCACATGGACAAATAAGACACACAAAAATACAAGCCATCAGACAAATAAAGGCACACACACGTACAGGCAACAACTACAGATAAAGCAGCCCGGAAATAAGCCTTCACAGAATACCTACTAAGACTACCACACACAGAGACGCATGCCAGTGGGATGAGTCTTCAGAGGGTTTCCCACACAGCCGGACAGGCCAATAAAAAGGGATTCTTGATGACCATCATCCCTGTATTGACACGCCGTTTAAAACCCACAGAAATGTTTTGTTTTGCTTAAAATGGACTCCCTGTCAAAAACTCTGGGAGTACATCACTGTTTACGTAATACTCACTTAGCGCTGATTGGTGGCGATCTCTAAACCAGCCGAGGGAGCCGTTTCTGAGAGGGTCTGTGGTCAGGACCCAAGAGGAAAGCAGTCCTCATCAGTCATATAAATCTCAGAGGAAATGGAGCCAAACATCAAGGACAGATAATATTGCAGGAAGAAGGAACCAGATCAGAGGTTTCTTTTTCCAAGCGATCTGTCACCCTGTATGCCATGGTCACTGATTTCCCCAATAAATACTGAATTTAATGACGTCTTAGAAAACTATTATGGGTCCACCTGTTATCCTACATTTGGAGATTTCATGTTGTGACACAGCAAACGGCAAAAATCGCTTTATTTTCAAAGATCGCTGATGGATTTGCAGCAACTTCTATTTTAGCAGAGACTAGTAGACCCAGACAGACCTCTGCTGGCTCCCCAAATGTTTTTCCCCCGGTATCCCATGGCAACCAAAGGACATCAAATCCTGACAATCTGACCAACTCCAAACAATTTATCTTTCAGTGTGTATTGCGAGATTAATGATTCTGGTTTGGGATTGTTGTTGTTAGTTACATACGTTAGGCGGTGAAGTGTTTGGTGTCACTGGTTTTGTTTATGACCGCGGTGTTTGGTTGCGTTTATTTTCTTGTCGGAGTCTGAATGAAACAGCCAGTAATATTTCTGCCAAATCGGCCCCCAAAGAGAACAAGATGTTGGAGAAGGAACAAAATGGACTCATGCATCAAACTCCGGCAGAAGAGTGCGTTCAGTTTTCAAATTTAAAATGCAGCTATCAGTCTGCAAACCAAAATGGCGGGACCGAATCCTTATTTCTGTCTGTCGCTGAAGGATTGTAAAGACTAGAAATAACTAATTTACTCCTCTCACAGTCATTTTGTGGCTTTTTACTGAATTGGATTTGTGCCGTGCTCTTTCCACCGCTGTGGATGTGAGAAGTCCTCTGGCTCTTCTGTGTGAAGACCACCGATGTAAGTTGAAGCGAAGTATAGGCCACCATTAGTCTGACCAGAGGCTGTTGTGACAGCTGGTCTACTGTAGAATTACATTTGTATTAACATCACATAAAGTGGAAAAGAAATGGCGGTGTTTATTTTTCAGCTCACTTCTTTCCTGATTTCATGGAATTTCCTTATGAATGTGAAAAAGATGTTGCACTGTCTTTTGTTGACAGCTCATTGGCTGGAATTGGTGTCCAATGAAACGAACACTTGTTTTTACTGGGGCTTTGGGGGGAATCGTAACTGGCCATTAATGTCAATGAGTGTTTCTCTGTGGCCATTTAGACGTGCAAGTCTTCAAGCAGACACAGATGCTGAATAAATGTTGATGATAGTCATGGGTGTAAAGGTTGAATATGAACATGGACTCACAAGGCTCCTCCCTTATATATAGATATAGATATACACACACACACACACACACACACACACACACACACACACACACACATTTGTCTTGTTAATCCTGTGTGGTCCCTCATCTTTATCTCCAAACTTGGATCTCACCAAAATTTCAAATTGCAAGCTGCAATGGCAACATGATATGTTGACATGTGTTACTAATTGAAGCACAAAACAAATGCCATATATGTGACCCAAGCATTAGTATGCAGGAGCCTGGTAGGACTTGAAAATGTATCTGCAATTTGCAAGCAATAATCACAACCTGAACTTCTACAAATTTGTGAGGTTTTGGCATTAAGTACTTTTTGCACCGTTGCATTTTTACAACAGGATGCTTCGGTAATACAAGATGACCGTGGCCTTGCAAACAGTACACTAAATCATGTCGCTTTTTCCTTTTTGACTTACTTGCTGTGATTTTTGTACGAGTTTATTTATTGTTTGTAATATTTCCCTTGTACTATTTTATGTGGCGCCTCATTGATTCTCCTAGTTAGGCTACATAACGTTACCTGATGTTACCTTACCTGCCCTGATGTTACGTTACCTAACCTTATCCTATTTTATGTTACCATTACCATATGTTACTTTATGGTCCGGTACATTATTGTAGTGGAAAAGGGTCATAACAAGAAGAGAAAAACCCAAACACTTGCATACCCCCCTTGTTTAAATGCCCCCTGTAGCCGAGTTAGTGGGTCCACATCTTAATCCTACGTAATAGCGCTTGAAGAGCAGGAATAAAATCTCCTATTGACACACAGGTATGACACATCCAGCTACCTTGAAGCCAACTGGAGACTCAACAGAGAGCTGATGACTGCTACCACTCAACTGTCAGTCTATCGATTGAAAAAAACTGATACTACACAGTCCAGCAGCCATACCTTGGATATCTATCTGTTAGCAAAGCCCCAGCAGAGGAGCAATTACAGCAAATTATCCGCCTACCCTCGGGGTTAGGCACACACAAACCCACACACATTGCACTCTACCTAAAAAAATCTCAAAATGACAAAAGATAGATGTGTGTCCAGACTTCATTTTATCATCTTGCATGGAATGCAGCACAGTGGTGATGGAGCTCGGGATGGTGGGAACAAAAATCAGATTCTGTTACTCTGTGGATGTGTGTGAGTTTCTGTGTTTGTGCGTGTCCTGGGATAGCACGCCTGACAATTTGTGTCATGGTTTTGGATGGGTCTTTAGAAAAACCCCAAACGGTTTTTCAAGGATTATATGGAGGACGATGACGGTAGAAACATTTGATTATATGGTTGAAATGGGGCCTTTGTTCTTGGGGATGCCTGACTAGTGAGGTCATTATGTTGTGTAACCTGTGGGAGGTAATGGAAGAAGAACAGGCTGGATATCCAGGCCATTGATGCATTTGTGTGTCTGTGTGTGAAAGAGGAGAAAATGCAGCTTAGAGTGTCAAACTCTCAGGCTGTGCTGTATTAGACAATGTTTTACCCAGGAGGCAACCTCCAGGTCTGAAAAGTGAATATGGGACACATGATAGGAATTAGTGATCACTGTTACTGTACTGACTTCTACAGGAGAGTAAACGTGTTTGCTAATGGGGCTTGACAGTCTGCAAAAGGGCCGGTCTCACTGCTTCATATCCTCGCTATGGACCGATGCTCCTGCCTGGCCTTGAGTTCTCACACCACTGACCTCCGGGGCTGGCTCTGTGTGTGTGTGTGTGTGTGTGTGTGTGTGTGTAAGCCCCTCCGTCCCTTTCTTTCTCATGTGTGTGGGATCCTGTAATGTAAGTGTTGTCTTTTCCTTCTTAGCTTTGACATTTACATCTGTACCTATATGTCACTGCACATATGCATGTAACAACCCTGCATGCATGTGTCTAAGCCCTATTATGAAATGTGTAGAGGTGTGTTTGTGGTTACATGTACTAGACATAAACTCTCGCTCTTGCCAGTGCCCCTTGGCTGGTCCTGTGGGGCTCAGTGTGTCGGCTTTGATGGTGGGTCAGGGGGGAAGATCAGAGCATATAGGATGAGTGTCCAAAGACAAAACTACACACACACACACACACACACACTTGCTCAAAGTTAATGACGACTCCCCGTGGACTCACAGCCCCTCGGTCTGTGTACGTCGACCCCAGGAGCTGCCCTGCCAGCTGCCTGACTACAAAGAGCCAAAACACAGCAGAGGACGGAAACGGCTCCTGGTGTCAGCCAAGCATAGTGGCAACGCAGGCAGCTCACACCACTGCGGTGTTTGTGTGTGTGCGTGTGTGTGTATTGTAAGCTGCCAATATTCATCTGCTTTGCAATACTCAACAGCTGTCTCTGTGTTTTATCTTTCCACGCTGCTTCGATGCCAAAGGTTAAAAAGTTTGAAGCCTCTTCAGAAAGACAGAAAAGAAAGTGTTTACAGCACATGATTTCTTGATGAGATGGGATTTTTCTTCATGAAATAGTGGCGATCGCTGAAGAGTTGTTATTATATCAACTGCAAAAGTTCCCCATAAAAGTCAACCTGATGGGCCAAACCACTAATTAGGGACTTTGGAGGAATTAGTGATGAATGGAAGACCAGAACATATCTGACCTATCATCAGAAACCATCAAGTCTGAGAAAAAAAATACAGATAGGTTATGGGCTGTAATTGCATAAACACAGATGAATTCTTTTCATGCCTTGCACATCCAGAACATTTTTTTTTTATTGGTTTATATAAGTCTCCAACAATGTTGACAGGTTCTTGGTGTGCAAAAATGTAATTGAACGGAGTTTGTGAAAGTGTCTGCTTTATTATTCTTCCCTTTCCCTCATTCACTAATGTTGACTCCCTCTCATAGCCTCCCCATCACTGTGATGCATTCTGGGTCAGATGAAATAGTAAATTAAAGATTAAATTAGAATGCAGGGATTTTTACGAGTGTCTTCGGGATCCAGTTTTGGCATGCTCTCTGCATAAAACCTCCACAAAGCTTGTTTTTTTGAGAATGTACTGGAATCTTTGCTGTAGAAAACTGAGCTTTTTTTTTTTTTTTTTTTTTTTCACAGCTACACTGGCTTCTTGTTCTCATGTTAGTTCAACAAGGTCAGTGGTTCCGACAGCAATCATCCTATTTCTACCAAGAGACACTGAGTGGAAAGCTTGAAACCAAACATTGCTACAAGGACAGTCAGCCAGAGCACGGAGATGTTTTTTAAATACTCAAATTGTACTTGTCTCACAAACATCCACTCTTTGCTGTTAAGAGGCAGAGTAAACCATGGATTGTGTGGTGCATTTTGGGAATTCTGTCCATATTGCACGTTATTATTTACATTGCATGCTAATATTCATGACCAGTATATTCTTCAGGAATAATAAGGGTGTTGAGGTTATGTTGGTGGGTGTGTCTGGAGGGTGTGATGGTGATTGGAGTTCACCTCCTGTCACAAACTATTAAAGTTCAAGTTTTTATTAATTATAACCACATTCTTTGCCTGACCTCAACCAAACCGGGATTGACAGATATTATCGAAGGTGAGAGTTCTAGAAATGTTGGCATTGAACGTAAACCTGTGTTTTGCAGAATCCTAAAACAACTGACTCAGGAGAATCTTGGGAAATGAAGGGACATTGAATGTACCACTACTCCTGTTAAATCCACTTGTGGCTGCAGTGGCAGCTTTTCAGCCAAAGTTAAATAGTCTTGCTTGAATGTTTTGTGGCCCAAAATTCCAAGTGGTTCAGCATGCTGCTGTCTGAGGTGGAGGGATTTGCATGTGTTTCACATGTCTGCAACAATAGACCCTGTTTGAATTGGCAGTATGAACCAAATCTCTGGCTGTCATCAACCTGGTACCTAGTAAAATCTTACTGACGGATCTAATAAGAGCTCCCTTAAGACTCTTATTATCTGGGTCCCAGGTGCTCTGTTCTCTGTAATCTGCATCGTGGCACTGGCTGCTACAGGAAAGTCTTCAACAGTAACACTATGAAAGTATCTTAGCGATAAAATTATATTCAGAAGATGCACTTTTTTTTTCTTAAGATTGTGGGCCAAACCTGTGTTGAATGGCTATTCTGCTTGTTCCTTGCATGAGCCTCAGTGTTGAAGACGGGCGAAAAAAGTATTTTGGTGAGAGAAGATGGCTGTTGGTTGTTTTGCTCTGAGCTTGTGGGACGAGTGAGAGAAAGCAGGAGGGATTTGATGCAGGCGGCTGTTCGCCAGCTGTCCCTCCGAGGGATTGGCTGGACAGCATCAGGAGTGTGAGCAAACTCGCTGACCAGTGACCACGGACGAGTCAGCCTGTCAACCACCCCAGGGCCTCTCCTGCACAGTCTCGCTTTTTCTGGTTCATTGAAGAACACTGCTATTCTCCTCCACTATTTTCTGAAAACCTCTTAAATGTGTCCTTCCTTCCTTCCTTCCTTCTTCTTCTGCTCATATATTTCATCCCACTCTTTGCTCTCTTCTTTTTCTGGTACTTTTCCATCACAACTACCAAATTGGGGATTGCATCCTCACAAACTTTCACTGTGCATGAAGATGTTACCGGCAGTTGCTCTTCTTTATTATTACTCCAGAGGTTGTGGTTATCAATCACTATCAGATTCATTTTTGTCTCTTCCTCTGTCTTGTATTTGTCTGCTGAGCCGCCTGTCTCTCCCTGCACAGATAGTCTTCTGGCTCAACTTTCACTCACATGTCTTTCTTTCAGCACCTTTTCCCTTCCTCTGCTTCTTAAAGGGGCATGCGTCTCGTTTTATAAAAACCTAACCTGCCACACCGAAATTCCTTCAGTTCTTCAAAAGCTGGTTTGTAGATATTATTAATTTTTTTACAGTGTGTGTGGGGGGGGGGGGGTACCTACAGCAGCAGTGACAGGACAGCAGCACCAGATGTTGCACAGGTGGAAACGAGAGAATCAAAGCATCCAAGTGACTCTGCCAATCGTCTGTCTCACTCTCTTTCTATGACTGACTGCCTCAACCTTTCATCCTTTCTGTTTCTTTCTCTCTTCTTTAGCACAACTGACTCTGTCTGTCTTTGTCTGGTCTTGTCATCTGATCCACTTCTTCTTTTCTTCTCCTGTGTTATTTTAATTGACATAAACTTTCTTTTATTAATATACAAATTTAGATTTTTTTCTGTATTGCTGTTTCTATTCAGATTATCAAAATTTAAAAGATCCTTAATACATTTCCCTCTCATCATTTCTTCCTCTTCTTATATTTCAAATCTTTCTTTCACAAATTTTCTGTCGGTCTCATTCTCTTTCTCTGTCTACCATCATTCATGGGTTACTCTAGGTATCTGTTACTGTAGGTATCTCTACCTACAGTTTATCAATATTCAAGTAGTCATCAGTTATTCTCCTCTCTTTTCTTTCTCTTTCCGTTTCTATTAGCAGAGTAAGTCACCGACAGTGTTAAGGTGAATCATCAGAGAAGGTCCCGCTGTTGTCGTATTTTCTGGTTAAACTTGACTGCTTCTGAGTGGGTGAATGAAAGAGAAACATAAACTCTGTTTTTCTGTTTTTTGTGCATTTTCTCATGAACTGGTAACCAGCAATGGGAGTATGGTAATAAAACACAGCCATAAAATACAGTAGACCTAGAGATTAGTATTCACACACATGACACAAAAACACTGCACTTCCCATAGAGCACCGTTTGCACCAACTCACTGCTATAATCACTCCTTCCCCATCTTTAGAATCACTCTGAATGAATTCCTCTCTGAATCATCCAAATCTAAATCCCTTTTCCCTTCTGTGTGTTCCTGTCTCAAAGCTCACGTCATGGTAGATTAGTGCAGAGGTTACGCTCCCTGTACACGTCGTGTGAACACTTCCCTTTGATTTTACATGCCGAACCTCAGTGGATTTCAATCGAATTTCAAGCTGAGAAGGTGGAGAGGCAGCTGGAATGCTACTTAGCCGCTGAGCTCTGAGCCTCGCAGAGGACTGGGGTGATAACGTGTGCGATAATGTGAGTTGTGAGACTGTTGCCGTCTTCATAGTTCAAAGTTTTAAGTGTTCATCTTCATTCTAGACGCGGCTCAAAACGACTTCCTTCTCCGATAAGAAGTTGCCAGTTGGAATCTAGGACTAGATTAGGCTGTTAACACCCTCGCTGCTTCACTGGAACACCAACGCTGTACTGGATAACTCAGTTTGTGAACGTGTAATGTGAAGAAGTCAGAGGAGCGTATAAGCCGTGTTCACGTCAACTCAAATAGTTATTATGAGCAGCCTGTTCAGGTCAGCGTACTGGTTGTAATTCCAAGTTTAACATAAGTGGCAACAAAATCATGGCCTGGCCGTAACTTATGAATAACATCCAAAAAACAAAGGGGCTTTCAAGCAATTTAGTATTTGTTCTTTCATGAAGTGAGAGGAGTTGTGAGTGGCGTATTAAAAAAAAGAAAATTTCAAAAATCGAAGCAGCAGAGGCCGAGATATTCTGACTTGTAATCCGTCCTCTGGGTCAAGATCTAAAACATCTTATATTTCCCATAATGCAACCAATAGCACCTTTTTGTTAGGTCCCCCTCAACAAATATAAAGTCTGAAATACATTTCCGATGCTAAGATTGCCAACACAGCCAGGCGCCTGATATTTTGTACATTAGATGTGCATTGCAGCAGATGTAATAAATATTTGATACATGTGAAACTCCTCCTGACCTTCTCACCACCTACAGTCAGTTTATGTCAAAGAGTTGTTGTGCCAAAAAGTCAGTGGATTCTAATACGGGGAAAATAAAATTCCAAGCTGCTGGTGTTTAAGCCCAGGGCTGTTAAAGGGAGTGTTGTAAAGTCATTTAGAGTACCATGACCTCTGCTTAAAGCCTCCACACACACAGACACACAAGCTTAGCAGATCTATCTACCGTCCAACACAAGACCAGACCAGTTATCACACACGGTTACGGCAACATCTGTATCTGTGGTGTGGTGTGGGTGGGCAGCCTGTGGAGTGCGATGATGAAACGGTCACTGTCACATCTGCTAGAAGTCACAGTGACGCTGATGTGAATTACATTTTCCTTCTCTATGGGTGTTTTTTTTCGTGTTTCTTTTTTTTTGCTTCATTGGAAAGCATTTGAAGTAGAGAGAAAGAGAGAACTGGCTCAGACACAAACAGAGAGGCTTCAATTATTGTAATTTGTTTTGATCAAGTCACAGCAATATGTTTCAGGATTGGACTTCACTGATTTTCCCCCCAGAAACCCAATGAAGCTAGGAAGACACGCATTCCCTCCCTGCCTTGTCTGCTCAGTTTCTTACTTAACTTCAGCATTTATGTAACGTGGAAGTGTCTGGGGATGTGGGGAGCTTTGACCTTCCTGGGTGTGGGTACAAGGTGGGGCTGGCACTTTTGGGAGAGTCTGATTGGTTCCAATTTTCTCACATCAACACAATTTTCTCTTTGGGTATGACTCGGGGAACAAAATGTGTCATTGGTCCGTTTTGGGTGGGTCCCCACATCATAAAATCACCAGCAGGTTTTTACAAGCCTGGCTCGGGTACAAAACCAAATTCTTCTTACCAAAGCTTTCGACTATAAAATTGTCCAAATTAATCTTCGAAATAAAATGAAATATCTGTTTGAATTAAGTGAAAGACTACCTCAGATATGTACAGTCTTAAGTTTATGCTGCTGGACACACACTTATTTTGAAGCCACGTGTTGGGTAAATAGAGGAAGGAGGAAGACTCCATCATGTTTCTAGTGAGCAGCCTGCTGTCATTTAGTAAATTAGAAGGTGTGTTCATATTGGCTCTCACTTTTAGAGTAATCCCTTTTTGAACATGTCCAACTATTGCTTCTACTACACTAACTGGACCAGCTAGCTTTGTTATGTGCTAAAACTTGACGTTTTGCAGGCTAGTTTAACTGTGTCCCCCTGTTTAAAGTATTTATGCTAAGCTAAAGTAACCGTGTGTAGCTTCACATTTTGCATATTTGACAGTGGTATCAACCTCCTCATTTCACTCTCGGCAAAAAAAAAAAAAAAAGAAGCAAATAAGTGTATTTCCCAAAACTGATGGAGGCCGATGCATGCTGTTGGACATAGTATATGTTTAGTCCCACTGCAGGTGAAAAACTGAGATGGTAGTATACATCCTGGCTGGTTCCTAGTGAGTCTGCACTTACAGACTGCGGTGGTGAAGCCGCATCCTGTTGAACCTCGCTGCACTGACTGGAAACTAGAGATGAGATGATGATGATGGAGAGTGTGTGTGTGTTGTAAGTATTTAAATCAGTAAGAGTGTCATGGAGTAAGAATAGTAAGAGTGTGTTTTGGGTACTCAAGCGATTACGTTACTAGTTTTTCTGTGTGTGTTCTGCAGCATATAGCACATATTTGAGGCTTAGCGTTTACTGTTTATGTCTGCATGGGTATTTCTGTGCACGACCTAATTGCACTCGACGTGCCCCTCTTTATTCATTTCCCTCCTCTCACTCTTTGTGTCCGTCGACTAACTGACTCTGCCGGCTCTTTGCTGTGGAAGAAAACCCTCCAGCCGAGACAGGAACCAATTCCCCGGAGGGCACGGTATCATTATGGCGCATATTGCACTTAAAAGCATAGGAGGGGAGCACATTTGTTGGTTTTGTCATTTCACGCCGTCAGAAGTGGTCATGGGCTTTTGCTTCGGACTGATGATAACAGGGGTTTATTGTTTATTTAGGGAAACTGGAAGCCACCAAACCTATTAGACCTTAAGTATAAATCACGTGATCGTTTTAAAGGCTTCTATGGTCGACCTCAGCGCAGGATATCTGCTTATCACCCACTGCTGTATATATTTACTCTGAAACCCTGTTTGTAAATATGCAATTTTATTCTATTTGTAGAGAATGCATGATAATCCTGAGACAAGCCACTGAAAGGACATTAAAGGTCAGAAAAGACAATGCTGACCATAGGAAAATAATATAGGTGACACATCAATTGAAACCATGATTTCCTCTGAAGAGCAGGAAACTCGCATTACAGTATTTAACTTCATGCAGAGAGAGTAAAGTTTTCCCACTTGTCTCTCTATATTATCTTTACTGTCTCTTTCTCTTTGCGCATAATGATTTAATCCTGTGTGTGTGTGTGTTTCCATCCCACAGTGGAGTACGACAGGGAGCTCTCTCCGCAGCGGCGTCACCACAAGGAGTTTAAGTTCAACCTCTCACAGATCCCAGAGGGCGAGGCCGTCACCGCAGCAGAGTTTCGCCTCTACAAGGAGTGTGTGAGCCGCGCCTTCCGCAATGACACCTTCCTACTTAAAGTCTACCAGGTGGTCAAGGAGCATCCTAACAGGTAACAGACACACACACACACACACACATAGTGAAATGCTTTTGACAGGAAAATAACTGGTTTAAAACCCTGCAAGTGTGCTATGCAGGGTCTGGTAGCTTTGCAGAGGGGTTGCACTGTGATTGTACGAGGAATCAACATGTCAGGAAAAAGAGGGTGGTCCTGAAAATAGCAAGCATGCTCCGTTGACCTTTTCTGGAGACAAACAGGTGAAGATTATGATTTAGTTGCCTCTCCGTGTGTGTTTCTCTCTGTCATCCTCCCTGTGTGTTACACACACTCCGGGCCCTTTTGCCATGTTTATATTGTAAAATCAAGCAAAACCAAGTCTTACAGAAATAGCACAGCTTCAAAATCCTCCCGTCCCCCAAATGAGCGCAGCTAATGCATGCCAAACATTTACATTACATCTGCAGGGGCAGATAAACATCCAGTCAGATTTCTGAATGATATTTGTGTTTTATCAAGCCCGCCCAGCGAGAACTCCAACATGAAGAGAATTCCTGAAATACATTTTTATATTGTTTCTCAAAGAATACACATCTTTCTCCTTTAAAGCTTGGCGCATGGAGAGCTGTTACACTTGATTCATGTGTTATTTTGGGTTGAATATTGTCAAGAAGCAAAACACCTTAAGGTGGGGTCTTTAACACCAAACTGTCTCTGACTACAGTCCTCGGCTAAAGCTGATCCACTCTTAGGCCCGCGGATTTAAAAAGTAGCTTTAATTGTTTGCAAAGTATATTGTTCTCTCTGTCAAAAGGTTTTCTTTGGGTATCAAGACCTACTTATTTTGTGCATTCCTTTATCCCTACAATGGGTGGTTTGTGCACTCCAGCCTGGAAGTAAAGCCCTTTATTTTTGGAGATATTTGGAGATTAAACGGCCCATATATCTCCAATTTCTGTATTATTGTAGGACGGGTTTCTACCTTGAAGAAAATTACAGCCTTGATGGTGTGCTATCAGGTGGAGAAAGGTTTGGTCCCGATGTGTTTGTGTGTTCTGTAGGTGTGAATTCAAGGTGCAACATGCATCCACTGACATAGCCAGTAATGTCGAAACAACATTATAGTTGCAACTTTTCCATTCCTTTCTTCATTGTCTTCAGCGTCGAATGTAGTGTTGACGTCTGAGGTTTGGTGGTTTTATATGCTGTTGAGTCTGTTGTTGTTGTTGTTGTATTCCCCATTTTCTACCTTTTGCAAAACTGTTCCTATGTAATCGCCCAATCAGTGGGGAGCCTATTAACTTTCTCGTGCCTCCCTTCCCGTAAAAAACCTGACTGTTGTTTTGACTCTTAGCCGTAATGATAGAGCGCTTAATTATCTTGACACCCTTTGTACTTTTCATTTGATTGGGGCGGTTTCGCTAACAGCAAGCAAGGAATGTGAGGGATTACAATGCCAGAAATGTGGCAAGCCTGACATCGTATTGAGAAAGGGCAGGTTGCTGCAAAGGCTGCTTTTTACCGACCCAAACCCATCCAGCTGCATTTTTACTAGCTATTATACTGTACCTAACAAGATGATTTCATTCCTGTTTTCCATATGCAAGTATTTAACCGTAATAAGGCCTTTACTCTGATTCTTAAAATGCTGCTGAGCTCTGCTGGCATGTAAACCTCCTTCTTGTACTAAACACCTCTGCATCCTTCTCATCCAGATATCTGAATTGCATATTGCTTTTACAATCTTACAAATATGCCCTTTCAGCAGTTCAAAAGATGAAAGCACATGCAATAACCAGGTCAGCTGTGTGCTTCGCTCTCCCACCTTGCGTTACGTTGTTAACAACATTCACTGACGAGACTTATAAAGGAGATTTATTGTAGTAAAAAAAAAAAAATCACCTTTCACCTTATTATTCCAGTTCATTTAAGCAGTCAGTCAATAAGAAGTTTTACAGAAGGCCCTCAGTAGCCGTCGCCCTGCGGGCTCTGATTGAACCCCTGCCATCCTTCGTCAGCCGAACTGCGGCTGTGACGACGAGGTGGAAACAATCGGTACACTGGCAACGCGTGAACTTAGCAAAAGGGTGGAGTGTGTGTGTGTGAGTGAGTGAGTGTGTGTGTGAGAGGGAAATATAGGCTAATACGGAAACTGTCAGAAACACTCTCATTAATGACCAATAAAGAGGGGCCTCTGATGCATGACTGCAGGGGCATTCTCCGAACACCTGGATGATTGTGAGTCTTTGATGTCGGCTCTGGAGGACGGTCCGACAGACCCGACGCTGTGTCATTACCACTGTAATGGGATGGCGGGAGGACAGGCCCTCTTATCACTCACACTCTGTCTTTTCTTTACAACTCCTCTGCTCTCTTTTCATTGATTCCTCCTCAGTTGTATTACGTGGGTCTTTTTTTTTTCTTCCCATGCTTGACACGTTATTTCATTCTGCAGCCTGATTTCGTTCACACATTATAGTAAATGATATAAACATACCTGTAGCCTGATACCAAAGATTTAATGCCTTCCTTTTGTCCTGTCCCTCAGAGAGGTAGACTGTAGGGTCAGACCTACAGTGGAGCACAGTACAGTGTATCTCAGCCTTTTCTGTTAAGTGCAGCTATTCATCTTTCTGTCATTTTGTTATGATACTGTTACACTGACACAAACCACCAGCTCCTGTGTTTCCCTTCGTTTCTTAAAGAGGTAGATCACCCGAACCAAATTAGTTCCCCCTCTCTTTGTTTCATGAACTCTTCTTATATCTTTTGGAGATCTTTTGTTGGCTCCATCTTTTATTCTAAGATGTTGATAATATTCATCCCGTAGTTTAAGTCAGCCTTTTTGATGACTACGGCACAGTTTGATAGTTGCCCTCTCAGGTCTGGAAAAACCTCAAAGAACTTAAAACCCTGGTCGGCAAAAAGCTGACATGCGTACTAACTAGCTTGGCTGCTCTCAACCTTAAAGGGCACCTTGGATAAACAGACACACTCGTTCACTTAGAGTGCTTTGACTACATCTGCTTGATAGTCAAATGCGGATTTCTCTCCTTCCCATCATCTTTTTCAGTAGAAGAAAGCTGTTGCAAAATGCACCCAAAACGAAAATGTTTCCTTGGCTAATCAGCTTCACCCACACCCGACACCGTCACAAACATATCTATATTATAATCTATGATCTATTTATTTGTGTGTGTCCTCTCCCATGTTCTCCCAGAGAGGCAGACCTCTTCCTGCTGGAGTCTCGCAGGCTGTGGGCGTCTGAGGAGGGCTGGCTGGAGTTTGAAATCACTGCCACCAGCAACCTGTGGGTGATGAGCCCGGCACACAATCTGGGCCTGCAGGTCAGCGTGGAGACCAGCAGCGGTAAGAGATTTCATTGCGTATACGCTTTTGTTTTGCTTTTAAAGCACACAATGCACACAATCTCGCAACATAATAGTTAAAAGAAACTTTAAAAAGTTCACGATCATTATAGTAAACCTTTCCTTGTGAAGTTTTTAAGCGCCGTGTCTTCTGAAACAGGGCAGAGCATCAGCTGCAAGGAGGCGGGGCTCATCGGACGTGGCGGTGCGCTGGAGAAGCAGCCTTTCATGGTGGCGTTCTTCAAAGTCAGTGAAGTGCACGTCCGCACCGCCCGCTCCACTGGCGGAAAACGTCGCCAGCAGAACCGCAACCGGTCCACGCAGCCACAGGACGGGTCCAGAGGGCTAGGCCCAGCAGGTCAGTCTGACGTCCGCTACATGAAACACTGAACCTCAACTGACCTCGTCAAACGATACAACCGTGAACTCAATCAGACGCAGAACTGACCTCAATCCAACCTCACTACATCCGTAACTGATGCCTAACCTGTTGAGATCTGTGAATGTGTAGCACGTGTTTGAAGTGTTCCTCTTTGAGACGCTTGATGAATTGGACCTGACTTCATCCGGAGCTCTCTCTAATCAGCCCGCATCAGATGAAAGTCCCAGCACAGGGATGATGTCCAAAATCTGTTTTTACTGCAGTTTCTCTGTATGGATGCAGTGTATCCTGAAACCTGCATAGTGAGCAGTGCATATAGTGTTTTTCAGAGCTAGAGAGTTGGATGGAGTATGAGATACATAGGTGCTGTGAGGGAGAGTATAGAGGAGAAATGAGTTTGGGGACAAACTGAAAGAAAAAGTATAACAAGAAGAGAAGATTTCTGAGACTGACAGACTAATTATGACTTTTTGTGTTGCATTATGGAACAATTTGAGGGCTCACTAGAGATTTTTGACAACACAGCGAAAAGAAGAATGAATATCCACGGCCAATGCATCGTGACAGGTGACCTCATCCTCTGAACCTCCTCATTAGTCCTCCCCGCTTCTCTTCCTACTCAGCAGTATGATGCAATGAGCAGGTATAAGCCTCGTGTTGTGAACTCTGCAAGCTTTTCAAATTAAATCAAACCCTAATCCGCCCACCTTTCACCTGCTGCGTGATTCTGGCCAGACTTTACAGCGCTTACAGCTAAGCTGCTCCTGTGAGGCTTCATTGTGTAACGAGTGCAGTACATGAAGCAAGTGCTCAGGGAGCCTGCTGTTAATAGCCGTCTGATCCTTGGCTAATTTGTGTTAATATTAATTAAGCCTTCATGGCTCAAAGCTTTAATAATATACCTCCAGGTGTTGGCGATATTTCTAAGTGTTAATATATTACAAGTTTTCTTATGCCTTTGCTCAACGTTTTCTAAAAGTCTTGCTTTCTACAACATCTGCGCATGTCAGCTACGGTATAGATAATATAATGGAAAGATTATTATGGAAAGATTGAAAAAGAAATGGGATTAAGGTCTGGTGACTAAACACTTGGTTAGCACGCTGCTTCCTGCATGGGCTCTGAACATTGCCATTGGACATAAATTGCTAACTGCGTATTCGTCTGAAGGATCACAGCATTATATACTGTAACTTGCATCACTATATTTGGTTCATAAAATACTGAACTTGTATAGTCTACCATGGATTTATGTCTAAAACTGAGGTAAACTTGATTCCACAATCAGAAATACATGAAAGTTAGATTCTGTATCAGAGTCTACAAAGCACACAGTATTACAGTCTCTAAATATCTCATAGGGCTGTGTGTCTGCTGAGCTTCAGGTAGCCGAAATTGCTTGACCAAACAGCAGCCTAAGCTGTGCACACCATGGTTGCCGGTCTCCAGTGAGACTTGTGATAAATCATGTCGAGAATCAGCCAAAGTGTACTTGAGCTAATTCCAGAGACTTAGTCCTAAATTAGCCACTAATTCAAGCTGATTCTCAGCCCAAAACGGCTCAAGCCTGCACCTTAAAAAACCTGACTAACTCTGGGCCAGCGGCGGCTCACATTTGGTTCTCTGGTGCCAGAACACAGCTTTAGTGCACTGACACAGCTGTAGACGGCCCCACTTGGCTGGCTACCTGGGAAGCGATTTACCTTTGCTTTGCTTCTCTTGCTCCCCCTGTTAAATGGCTCTACCATCTGCGTGGTGTACGGATGTATTTGTGGGACGAAGTTGGGTTTGTTCTCATTAATACTCTGAAAAACCCTTGCTGAGATTTCTTTGGCTCTATTTCCTGTTTGTCCAGTGCATCTCCTTCACTTTGCTCAGTAGGTTACTGTGTGCTGCTGTTAACACAACAGGTTGTGAGTAAAGTTCCTGCAGGGCTTTTTCTCAGTAACTGCATTAGATGAAAGCTTTGCCTGACATAACAGAGAACAAAGACTCATCATTTGTTATGCTACAGGACAGCTAGAGTGTAGCCTACCACATGTTCAGTTTTGCAGACTTGTTCTCTCCCCTACCCAGTTGTCTTTGGCTTGAGATGTCTTGAGACTTTATGTCCAGATGCCTTGAAGATGATACTGATACTGGGGTACACTCGTGAAACAGAAGGCTAAGAGACACACCATGTGCTCACAATGCGGGTTACAAATGGCCTCTCTGCTCTATTTCAGTGTAAGGAATATGTTTGCCAATTGTTCATGAATTCATAATTAAAGAAGTAGTAAAATACTAATAGACCGTATCTGACTTTTATAAGCAACTTGTGACAAAGGTACAGTAGCCGTAGCCTGTTTTTGTGTCCCAGACTTTTATCAGGATGAGAAAACTTTCTCCGCTCAAAAGTTCGCTCTAACAAGGACAAACTGTTAAATAGGCGTCCTGGAGGATTGGACTTTACATAACCCAAAACATCAAGACCTCTCCGCCTCGCCACTCGGGAACGACGGGGAGTGTAAATATTTAGATCCTACACAGGAAGCGGGGAGGCCCCCCTCGCGACAGCCGAGTGTCCGCGGCCAGCGGAGAGGACTGCTGGGATTGGACGGGATGGGAGGATCCGTGAGGAATTCAGGAGGGCATATGGTTTCAATACCGCATCGCTCACTCCAGAGACGGGGAGGAGGACAGGATGGATGGGGAGAGCATCCGTCTTGTGGCGCGCTCACGGGGAGAAACAAAATGTGGACGTTGTCCCCCAGTTTCTGTTCGGCACAGCGCTACAGTACATCAGTTCAGGCCACCACGGCGCCAACTACAAGGAGTATTTCCCCAATAATTCACGGTGATACTTTTTTTTCCCCTAAAAAAAACACGACATCTGAGGCCGGAAGGCAGCAATGTGTTTGTTTTTAATTGCTCTCCTGTGCACTGACTTCCACATAGAGGCTTTAAAAAAAAAAAAACTTTTTCCGCATGAGTTACTTTGCTCTGTGTGCTTTCTAAAAATAGTTTCCCTCCTCTGCCCACATTGCACACTCCTGACCTGTGTGGTTGACCACTGCACGGATATTACTGCATCTTTTGTATCAGTCTGGTAACATTGTGTCCTCATTTCAAGTACAACTGACAGCGTGGGAGATATTTTTTGTCAATTTTCATTTTATACATTTGGGCCGTGCTGCTTTGCTTTGTCATAAATTACTGGAATGCCTCTCTCAGTCTGCTAAGGATATAAAAAGTTCATTTTCCCTACTGTACTCCCTGTGAGGCCTTGGGCCTTGTTATTTCCTCATTTTCACATTTTTAGTGAGCTGGATTTAAAATGACATGCGATATTAAATGTCTTCCAGATGACAAACTCGGACAAATTCAGCCAAATGAACTCTATCAAGTCCTGAGATAATGGTGTGATAATGTTTTTCACATTCCAGTCACGAAAGCAGACAATTTGCAGACCAGGGAGACGAATGTCTTGTTTTCTTAATTATTGAGCATATTGGTCTTTTTAGTTTAGTTTAAATTTTCACTTAAATTCGGACTTATGAATAGTTCTGTCAGCATGATGCTTCCGCCCCCTCTGGGTGTGCCTGATGTGTGCGCAGTGGAAAATGCTGCTGTGTGTACCTTGCCAAAAAAACAATACAACACCTTTAAAGGTAATTTGGGCTTTAGTGGGCGAAGAAGGCCGGGGAGGTAATGGGAGTCGGGTTGGGCTTTGGCTGTGGGGGAAGTTAACAACCATCCAGGGAAGGAATATCACGTCCCGGCTGCAAAGGCGGCCTGTAATTAGGCCTAGCCAGTCATTAGCTGCACAGCTAAAAGACTGACCGCGCTAACAGTATCGCTTAAGGAATTATAATAACACGGCGCTGGGCCAGCCGTGTTTTTTCATCTGTCTCTCCTCTCCTCCCTCCACCTCCTCATTCTCCTCGCTCCCTCCCCACCCCGACCTCCTTTTGTTTACCGTTGGAGTAATTAGACATGGCGGAGCTCCCTCGCAGGGTTTAATAACCTCTGTGATGAAAGACAGGAAGAAAGATAAACTTCAGTAGTAGTGGTTGGTGGGAGGGGGAAAAAGAGAGGAGAGACGTCAGGGACAACAGTGACATTCTCCTTTCATGTCGCTGTTCGTGGCCTCTCTCCTTTCAGGAAGGAACGAGGCTATCGGGACTCTCTCCTTCCTCCTTCTGGGTTAGTGACCCAGATTCTATCTTAAACATTGGGCCTATACAACCCACGTTTTCTGTCACCACCACCTCTGTGGGGCTTCATGTAATTGATACTGTAAAAGCTGCAATCTTTTCTCACTCTTGATTTGAGAAATTGCTGGAGCGAACCACGAGATTGTGGCGTGCTGGGGGTTGAAATGACTTTTTAATGTCATATGTCACACGCACACACAGACACACACACACACACACACACACACACACACACACACACACACAGACACGCACATACCAAACACCCTGACTATAAAGTCTGAATTGGCACCATTTAATTCTTGTACTTTTGGAACAACATGTCATGGATATAACTTATAGCTTTTTCCTCCTAACGTAGGTGCTGGTGAAAGTGTTTTGGGGCCTTAATGAATGGCAGGTAGTGTAGTGAGAGGTTAATATCAGCCCAGAACATTATATTGAACGTCTCAGTGTTAAAGAGCTACAGTGCTTGTGCTCAGTAAGGAGCACAGTTTCCCCTGCTGTTGAATACACAGGGTGGGGAACCGGCAGTCGCTGCCCCGCCTCAATGAATTCAATATGAATTGGCTTTAGTGGAGAGTTTTAGTGTCACATGGTCAAACGGATGCTTGTCTACTCACTGAAAAACACTTCCAGGTAAAACACTGTGAGGTAAGCTGCTGTAATATGGGAGTGGAGCTCAGAACCACTGGCTCCATACACATTGCCATGTCAGTAAAAGGAAATCCTGCTTCCATTTGATATTCAAATATTTGATCCTGACAGCTACGCAAGAGGCAGGTGGAATTAAAATTCACCATTTGGTTCTTCATGTGTTGCCGATTCTTAAAGGAATTGTTTGATGTTTTTGGAAATATGCTTATTCGCTTTCTTGTCCAGAGTTACATAAGTTTGATACCACTCATCCTTTAATCATGACCTAAACTAACCAGCCAGCAGCTGGTTAGTTTAGCGTAAAAGCCACCACGACATATGGTTTTTACTCTTTGATTTTTAAAATTAAATTAGCCTAAAGACACAAGAATGGTATCGAACAAGCTTATTTTCCAAAATGTCAATCCAATCCTTTAATGAATAAGGGTCATAAAACCATCTGAATGATGTTATATTTTATTTGTGCAGACCTCCCAGAACTTACTGATATACTCACAAATACACAATTAAGTGTGGTAAGCACAGACCTTTAATTAATGTTGCAGTAAATAGTAATACAAATGTGTATAATGCGTATAATAGGTAGAGTATGTTTTGTTTTCCTCATTCTCCTTCCCACCTCTGCCTTCTGTCCAGGAAAGGAAAAAGAAATGAATGAAGCCTCATGGGAGCAGGAGCTCAGCGGTAGCTGTGTGGCATAAAATCTTTACAGGCAGGAAGGGGAGATGTGGTTTATGGGCACCACAAATCTGGGCCTTTACACTCAATGAAAGCCCACAGTAAATATCAGCTTTATTCCTCTTAAAGAGCCCCACAGTCTGTAAATGCACATGGCTTTGAAGGCCAAGAGGTGCAAGGAAAATCAGTTTTATGTGAGAGAGAGAGAGCAGGGATAAGGGAATAAGTTGCTAAATATTATACCTTGTGCTGAACAGCATACGGCAAAGCGAGACATTCTTTTAATGTGTTGATATCCACATATCAGCTGATAATACATCAATATCTCAGCTATCCAACCATGTGCATGTGTTAGACCCTGTTGCTGATGGTCATTTCAACTTGATATCTGACTGCACAAAGTAACATGTAACATTTAATTATTCTAATAGAAGAATACTGCACTCTTGTCATTTAAAGGTATTGGAGCATTTCACTTTGAAAGTACTTTTCTTTTTTTTTTCTGTCATAGCACTCAAATTTAATTCATGGCAAGGAGCTGTGTGCAGACTGGAGTGTAAAGACAGAAATCCAATGCCATGATCTGATTTTGCCACCCTGCCTGCCACCATAGAACCCCCACGGGGAACTATATTAATGGCTACGTGTGTAGAAGTCAGACTAGCGTGCAGGCAGCTTCATTCACCCTCCAATCTGGGCTGTGATTTGACCCAAAGCTGAATGTCACACACCAATAAAGTAAACCTGGATGAAAGAGCAGGGGGTCTCTGTGAGTGTGTGTGTGTGTGTGTGTGTGTGTGTGTGTGTGTGTGTGTGTGTGCAGTTTGAGCCTGTGCATTGTCAGTGATTGGAAGCACAGTATTATAGTGTAATACACGTATTTACAGTGACATGTTGACTGGCATACAAATAGCAAGCCCAAAGTTCATAAAACTTGTGTGATCCATATTCCAATACGGACTCATAAATCTCTACACATTAACTCTGTGAACTGTGTAAAGCCCTTCCCTACTATAATACTGAAATATGTCAATCCCTCTTTCTATAGACACCACCTCAGGTTCATATCAGGTCAGCCAAGTAACTTAGCCAATCGGATTACTTCTTTCAATGTCCCTTTTCCTCTGTCCTTGGATGTTTCCTGTACATAAACACAGTGTGTATAGTGTATTTTTTGATTGTAATAATTGTAGGAAATATCTGTACAATCTTACAGCAGCTGGTCTAGAACCAGCCTGTTCCCTCATTTGTTGAAGACTCTGGCAGACCAGTCAGTCCACTGGGAGGCAGAACTTGTGCACGTGACCCGGTATCCATGTGTATCATCTGGACACACCCGGAGCCAAACACGTGTGCCTGAATGCACAGCAAACGCACACACACACACGCATATATAACTCTGTATTTCCACATTAGCAGACACCCGGTGAACTGCCCTTCCTATTGGAAAGGAAGGAACCGTAAACTGGGGAAACACCTGACTGTATTCGATGCTTACGGATGACCATTTGACCTCACCTCGCAGCCGTCCCGCATGACCAGCGTCGCCTCTCGTTTCCCGTCTCTTACAGAATTAACCCGTCTAATCAGATGACATATTCATGTTCTGCTGCAATAAGAAGAAACTATTGTCATTAGATCACCTGCACATTTTCCCTTCAGATGGTAGAAACTGAAGCCCAAAACTGCATCATGCTCTTCTGTCTCTCTTCTCTTTCTCATTTATTTCAAGCTGTGATGAATGCAAGTGACAAATCCAACTTGCTCTCTCTCCCTCTCTCCCTCTCTCCCTCTCTCCGCCTGTCTGTCTGCTATTCTTATTTGAGACGAGTCCAGCGAAAACACACAGTCACAAGTCTGGGCAGTGCGGTCAGTGCGTCTGTTCAAAATGAAAACTGATTTGATGATGAAATCTTAATGCAACTAGCGCCGGTGAATTTGAATTACAACTCTTCAACGAGCGGCTAAGTGAATTTGGCTGTTAAACAGATAAACATCAGGTCATCTGTGAGCGTGTGTGTGTGTGTATTTGTGTATGTTCAGTAAGTGCCAATGGTAATGAATTATAGATGTAGAGGTGTAAGGACCCAACATCAATGACCCTGACATAATTGAAGTGTTTGTATATATGGTGTGTGTGTGTGTGTGTCGCTCTTTCTCCAACTCCAGCTGACTAAACAAGTCTGCTGTTGGTGAGTTGGTGAGGTGAGTGGCTGTGAGTGACAAATCCCCGTCTGCAGTCTGACTCACTCGCTCTCTTTTTCACTGACACACACACACACACACACACACACACACACACACGTACACACGTACACACGTATATATATTATATGGTAATTGTTTCTTGTAAATGTGCATTTCTGTAGACAAACAGATCCTCTCTTTTGCCTTATGTGAAGCAAATAGCCATGTTTGCATGGCTTGACAGGATAAGTGGCTACACCAAACAGGCTGACTATGCAGTGAGCAAATCTGAAGAACTAGTAAATGACAGTGTTGAATGTGAGAGCCAGTTGCAGATAACCTCAAAGCTGTACATTGGGTTTTTTTTCTTGCAATGTGTAAAGTTATTGTAGCCTAAATATCTTCAGCACTAACTCTTCTAGGCTAAAAATGGAATCAGAAACCAGTATTGTAATCTAATGACAAGTGACACCAGAAAAACAACTAAAAGAGTCAACCACTTGAAGGTTTTCAGTCAAAACAGTTGGTTAACATTTTTACAATTAACTTTGCAATGTGAGAAAATGCAGACCAACAACCGACTACAATTAAAATCACTTGCAGGCTTAAGGCTGAAGTGTTGCTTCAGGCGTTGTGTGGCCACCAAGAAGCCAAGCTTAGTTTGCTTATGCGTTCATACAGGACTCTCACCAGTACCATTTTCCCCCTTTCATTGTCTTTCTCTGGGTGGTTTGTGAAAAAAAAGAAGAAATAAATCACAACAATGAAATCAATGAGGCGAGACGGAGAGTGTGAGCAGGACGACGTCAGTGGAAAGTCGGTGTCACCGTCTTGACCTCAGCGTGGCGACCGATGCCAGCAATGACCTCCTCGACTGTGAAAAGTAAAGCTTATACCTGGGACTGTCTGTGGCCGTCTGCCCCGCCGCTGCAGAATGGAACAGAGATAATTAGGAGCAAACTGCAGGGCAGGAGAGTCTGTAAACACAGTTGTCACTGTGTCACCACTCGCGCTCGCACCAAGCAATATTTGATGAATTCAATTAGGCCCTCGTTCAAACTCATTAAACAGCAGATGAATGTGAAGCACGTACGGTGCGGTGACCGCTGTGCTCAGCGCTTGTGCCTGCGCTGTGGTCTACGCCCTCACATGCGTCTCCACCCAGTGCATTACATGAGGCGTATTGTGTTGTCGTTCTGCTCTCAGATTCTGAATGTCATGAGTCACTTTCATAAGCTTTAATTGGGAATAAATTACCCACGGAAGGGTTTTAGCTTTACCGTGGCCATCCCATCACCATGTTGGGCAACTAGAAATATATGAACAACATAATATAGGTGTTACTAATTCACAACAGGTCTAATTATACTCTTTTACTATGAAGTTTGTGTGCAAGATTGCGACTTCCTAATGATTTCTGTTGTTCTGTTGCAGATTACAACAGTAGCGATCAGAAGACGGCATGCAGAAGACATGAGCTCTACGTCAGCTTCAGAGAGCTGGGCTGGCAGGTAGCCAACGTTTTCTTATTTAATACATCCAAACAAGTTCGCATAACATGTGTGATGAACAGGGTACGGTGGTAGTGATCCTTAATGCCTTACCGTACTGGTACCGTACTGATGTAAACATATTCAAGAGGCTAACAGAATTTGGTTCACTGAGGGTCCATTAACACACACATAATGTTTCAGCTACGTCTTCTTCAAAGCTTCAGTTATTATATACTAGAACAACAATAAGTTAAAAGAAATATTTTTTTACCAGGTGACGTATGAAGTCAAGGCAGGTGTCTTAATAGTTTTAGGGGAAAAGTCAGTTAAAGTAGCTTTGTGGGAGTAGACCGAAGTCTCGTGTGTGTGTGTGTGTGTGTGTGTGTGTGTGTGTGTGTGTGTGTGTGTTTACGAGGAGAAAGACTGAGGAAGAAAGAGAAGGGCAGAGTTGTGTACATCCTTCCCAACAAGCTGTTAACACAGCACTGACATCTAGAGGGAGACTGCCAGCACTTTCTGTGTCTCTATCTCTGTCTCAAACACACACACCCAGACAAGCACACGAGCGCGTACACGCACGTGTGCACACACACAGAAATGGAGCTGGACAGACATAGAAGAGAAATACAGAGAGATTATTAACACAGACAGGAAGTTGCACTGGAGAGAAACACAAAAACAAGTAAGAAAGAGGTAAAACATGCAGAGAATTTATCAGAGCAAGACAGTAAGACGCAGCGAGGAAGGAAAGGAAGGAGGAGAGTATTGCTTCCGTGAGCGATTCCACAGAGCAGGGACGTCCTCAAAGATGGACCAACAAGAGTCAGGTGAGCCTCTGTAACAGGTCAAGGACTACCTACATTCATAAAATGAATGTGACATTGACTTGCAACAGTTTCTTATTGAGTTGTTTACAGTGATGCAAAGAGAAGGAACGTATTGTGGAATCACACCTGACCTTTTTAGTGTTTCAGTACGTACATCTCTGTTTAGGCATTAATATATTAGTATGTTTTAATGACTTTGATTTGATCGGTGTCATCTGCTCTGACTGTGCTTTTAACGCTTACTGTCCCGTGTTTCTCAAAGGACTGGATCATTGCTCCTGAAGGCTACGCAGCCAACTACTGTGATGGAGAGTGCTCCTTCCCCCTCAATGCCCACATGAATGCCACCAACCACGCCATTGTTCAGACACTGGTAAGGCCTAGACACGGGAGTGCATCATGCTCAGTATATGAGAGGTTTTTATGACATACTATACTATGACTTTTTATGACATACTATACTAT